>NC_055697.1:11783657-12127814 GCF_017639745.1 Melanotaenia boesemani
CTGTGTTAGGGGATTCACAAAGCTGTGCCTCTCCATCACGATTAAACTCTACCCTTTGGTGCCCTTTTCATTTAAATATATTTATTTATCTAATAAATGTTGCATCACATCTAAAAAAATTGCACATTAAATCATTACCATTCCTGACTGAATGAACAAAAACCAAATTCTTATAAATATCTGTAAAAAGCATTATTAAGGCTCTAAAGTTGGTGAGTAAAATCAATGTACGAAATACCCAATTCTGCTTGTGTCAGGTCCACTAGTAGGGCTGTGTTTTGATTGACAGGGTCTGACCCTTTGTTGCTAGGTTTTCCCACGCATGGGTAATTGTAGGAGGCCACCAGTCATCGGTGGACCGCTGTGAGACAAAGGTCACAAAATGAAGAGAATGCCGATCTGCAGGGATGAGCTGATATTGACAGGTCACATACACAAGGAGCTCCCACATCACACGGGTCTCTTGTTCTGGTCTGTGGCATTGTTTTCTTTTGAAAGCACGTTTTTGTATAACAATTGTATTTTTAGCATGAATGTACATGCAATAGGGGTTTAGGAGTGGACATGTTTGCTAAAAGAATAGTTCAAGATGTGACAAGACTCTGCTAGAGACATTCAGTGATCGGTCAAATGGGGGCACCCTTTCCTCTGGTTGAACTTCCAGAAGATGTAAGGAAGCAGCTTGACTTTCTTTTACTTTTTACAGAAAGACAACAAGAGTGAAAAATGCTCTCATGGGAACAGAATAATGCAAAGTATTTGGCAGCTTGATTTGCTCAGAGTCATTATGCAGCCTTTTAGCACAATTTGGCTAAGTAATCGCAACCCATCTTGAGTCATACAGCCGTAAATTGTACTTTGTCAGCTTCCTTTTTTAATCGGGGAGCTAAGATTATTTTTTGTACTTCAGAGGTAGATACAACTGGACAGTCTAAGGTCGAGAGGAGCAGGCCTGTTTCCAGAATTAGGACCTTCACCTTCACACACTCTTAATCCATTATCACATCTTCCCGAGAGTGAGGCCAAAGGAATATCCCTCAAATCAGGATTGTAACCTTAAAGTCATCCTCTCTTTGACACTTAAACCCACAGGGCCAGCATGAAGCAGAACAAAACATTTAGCGTGTTTAAGTATTTCCCATTACTACACACGGAACCCCAATGTTTTGTTCATACATCTTTTCCAGCTCAACAATGTGAGCCCAAAATCTATATCAGCCTTTTTGTGGCTGCGTTTTTGCTCCCCATTCAGTTCAGTTCAATGCTTTCTGCTGCATTATCACTCGATGTTTTAGGGCAGTGCTTGTTTCTCTTCTGAGTTGTGCCGTGGGTGGTCTCAGTCCATCCATTACTTCCTTGTCCACGGAGAGGCGAAGTTCACACGAGACCCATATTTATTTGCTCTCTGCAGCGGGCAGCTTTTGCACTCATGTGTAAACCATAATCAGGCTAGCCTGAGAAAGATGTAACAGCAACTTAACCAGCAGCGGCAGCTCTAACTTTCTTGTCCCTTGCAGCTTATTGTCATTGACTCTGTGGACTTTTAAGTTTTCTGCAGCATGAGAAAAATACGAATAAAAAAAAAAAGGCAGAATTGTGCATTTCCAAAGTTTGATAATCAATATTTTTCACTTTTAGGACTTTTTCTGCAGCCTATTGTGACCTGAGACAGTTACTGCATTGCAAACATTGGAAACATATAGAATAGATTTTTTTTATGCTATTGGAGGGAACAAATAGATAGCAGACAGAGGCATACCTTTTTATGAAGAAATTGGTAGATAGATGGCTAGACAGAGAAAGAGGAGAGAGGGGACTGCTGCGAGAGGACCAGGGGTGATGTTTCAGGACACAGGGGGTCATTGTGGTTTGTCTCGCTGTCAATCACCCATACTCTGATTTTTTTTTTTTTGTTGCCTGTTCACTTAATGCCTCTCAGCAACCTGTGGCTTCCCTTCTTCTTTGTATTACAGTGTGGGAACTTTGCTGTGCTGGTGGATCTCCATGTTCTGCCCCTGGGCGACCAAAAGGACACCAGCTGGTTTACTACGGGCTACATCAAGGTACTAACATAGGGTGTGCCAATAAAATGTGTGTGCAGGGGCTTCTTCAAAGGATGGCAGCAAAGAATCTAAAATGACTGAACTTTTTCTTCATCCATTGTTGTAAAACCTGTAGAGTTTGTCGTCTTGTGGCGTTCCTTTACTCTCCTCTCGCTTTAAAACTTTTATCCCGTTGTTTGCCTCCTCTCATCACTAATTAATAAAGTCAGATTAAAGCCTGCATCATCTCAACATTTTTGGCTTACTGCTCTTTAGGAAGTTACAGCCCTGGTTCGAGATGCCGTGGAGCTACGGGTTAAGCAGTACTCTGAGCTCTTGCACACCAGAAGGCAACTTAAACCGAAGAAGGAACTGGCCCCTGCTTCAGCCTTTTTGGTGAAAGGTAAAACACCACCTTATGAAACCAAATAGTCTAAACATTTACCTGTGTGACATATCAGCCATGCACATCTTCATGTATTTACTAGGACATGTCGTTTTGCTCATTTCTTTGGAATATATTTTATTTATTCATCTTAGGTGTAGCTATCATCTACTCTAGAAAAACTGAAATGATGTACTTCAGCGATAAACTCAAAGCATTCTTTACTCACCAGGATCTTAGAGCTGATATATTGCTGTGACTTTGTTTTGCTGTGCAAAACACAGTGTTTTGTTTTCACCTTTTTGAGAAGAATGAGGGTGGAAAGACAACAGAAACAGTTGGGACATGGAGGCATCTTACTCCCAGGGTGTAACCTGGAAAGGCAAGAGCTGATAGGAGCTTTTATATTAAGCTGCACTGTTTAAATTGGCATGTCTCAGATGCATTGTACGTGCAAGATGTTAGTCCATTAAAACCACTAACTTTTGTTTTCCTTCTGTTAATGAGATGTTGCCACACCTGCCTTTTCCTGTTCTTGTAGATAAGTATATAGCTGCAAAAACAGCTGCTTCTACACATACGTATGTGCGATGAATTAATAAAAAAACTTTCTGTAGCAATGTGAATAAACTACCTTAGATCAGCCCTTTTTATCAGTTGTGAACATATTCACTTAACCACTCACACACTTGACTTTGAAACCATTTAAACATAGCATCTGTGAAACCTCCAGCTGTGTGTTGTAAGACAGAAAGGTTTGTTACAGGTAGCAGTTAAGGGTAGTTAAACTGGGCTCACTCAGCAGTGCGGTCCTGACTGTGAGAGTGGGATTACAGGGCAGTCAGCCTCATAAAGTTTCTCCTGTGGCTGCAGCCCTGCCTCTCACGCTAACCCCCTTTCACACACACTCATGTAAGTCTAACCATCCACTCAGCGTGTCATACACATTTTCATGTTCTTCCAGTCTTGTGATTTTTCTTGTTAAACATAGCTGTTGCATTTTGCTTGCACACACACAAGAGCTTGTACACGTCACAACCAGAGAGAATCAGACGAGTGAGAGTGTGTTTGAGAGCTATATCCTCCCCCTGAGCTAGGTGCGAACAGGCTGACAGTGTACGGTTACTGAATCGTCTGACTCATATTCCCTGTGATAGACTGAAGAGAGACAGACATCTATAATGATGGAGATCATAGGCTGAAGCTCCACACACACACCAATTCACTCTGTTGTGTCAACAAGAGAACTATCACTAGTTCAGCAGTGAAATATGCATATGGAAATGATTTGGCTCCTTTCAGCTTTGCTGCAAAGAAGGTAGCCAGTGGAACACGACTCAATACCATATCTGAAAAGTTATGAACATGAAAAGATGTGGGACCTCAAAAACGCCAATTCAGTTCATGTGCTTTGGTCTTTTTAAAGGTCTTAAGTGAGTGTAATGACATTCTTGGTCTTTTCATTGTCCTGTTTGAGGGAGGCAGCACAGTAGTAAAGACAGAGAAGGTAATTTTGAGAAGTGAGCTGGCAGGTAGGAGCCATAAAAAGGGGAGGGCAGACTATAGGGAGGAAAGCCCAACTCACCTCAGGGTGGGTATTAACCCTCAAGCTTTCTATTCTGCAAGAACATCGATGCTAATCTTTTAACCAATACAAGACATCCAAAAGGCCTGAAAGCAGTTTTTCTCTGTTAATGAGAAGCATATTATAACTTTACAGTGAAATTAAGCTGTAGTGAGATGTGTGTATGAGTTGGAAAATGTATCCATGTACTGTATGTCGTTGTATATGAGAAAGAGGTGTCAGGTAAGGGTAGAACCGATGTGTAAGCCAAGAATAGGCAGACTGACTGTGGTGATATTGAGGGAGGGGGATTGTGAGTCTTGTATGAGGCAGCGTTTGAGCTGGTGCCGCTCTGAAATCACAGGGGCTTCCGCCAACAGACAGCAGCAAGAGCAGTGTAACAGCCTCAGCTGTTGGCACGTCAAATGAGCCATCAACAGCTTTAAGCTTTCCAAAGCTCTTCAGTTCAAGTGTTTGTATCCGAATTATCTCTATGGGTTATTGTATCAACATACTGTATATATGCTGTGGATACATATACATCTGTTTATAGCAACCACTGAATATGTTAGGAGAGGGTCTTATCTCATGTCTTGTCCTAATGTAAAGTTAAACTTAATAATAATAAAAAATCTCAGCTGCAGAAGCAGATTTCCAACTGTCAACCCCCCCCCCCCCACCACCACCACCACCACCCCAATATTTATTTTTTTTTAATTTAGCTACTTGAGGCTTCATGATGAGCTTATAGTTTTGTGATTTATTTATGTTTTTCGAGAGATGAACAGGAGGAACCTTTCCCACCACACTTTTTGGCTCTGGACATGCAGAATGGACATGCTAGACTTTTGCAGTCCAGCGAAGGGGAGCTTGGGAGAGGCCTCATGCATTCTCACTGGTAGACCGTGTTGTACACACCCACATTTCTCAGAGTAATTACAGATTGAAAATGAGTGTATAATAGGTTCTCTGTGCTTTGAGGAAGACATTTTTGTCATTCAAGATGATGTTTGAGTAAAAGGAGCTGGCAGTGATGCTCTACAACAGAAAGCCTGTTATAGTAAACCAAGATCCTTTATTACAGAACTTTGTTCACACCAGATGTATCCTTGAATACAATTTTTCTTTAATTATATTACCCAGTTTATGTCAACTGATTGTGTGTTTATCCTGAAGTAGAAATGCGTGATCAATTCTGTAGTTCACAATCCTGTATATATTTGTGTGCATGGTTCAAATGTAAACTGATAGGTCCCATTTTACACGGATTTAGTTAATATGCCATTTCAAATTCCCAAAGTACATTACCAGATGTCTTGCTTCTACTATTAGTGTATTGATATATACGCCATTGATGTCTCTGTGTGCGGCAGGTCTCAGATATAGTTAAGTCTGGTGTTTGAGTGTTCCTGCCAGTCTGAGGTTCAGGGAAAGCTGGCAAAGTGGTACCTAACTTTGTTTGAGCTCATGGCAGAGCTGGTTCCTTCTTCCTCTAACCGCACAGGTGCCAGGGCTTAGGGGGAGGGAACACCTGCCAGCCTGTTTCCCCATGGCCACGGCAGGCTGGAGAGGCATTTTCCCAGGCTCCCCAGATGAATGGTCACTAATAGCCGTGGGAGAGGGCTTTGGGAGTGCTGCACATTGTACCACTGACTCCTCTTGGCAGGCCTATGAAGGGGGCTTAAGGCAGCCTGGCCACAACCATTGCAAGGAAAGCACAAGTGTTGCTGGATAACTTTACTTTTGGAGAATGTGTTTACGAATGACCATCTCCCTCCTAAGGAAGAATGTGGAGGATGTGTAGGGACTACAAGGGAGATGGTCCATTTGTGATCTGTCATAGATTTGTCTTTGTTCAGCTTATTTGACCATTCAAAGCTGCACATCTCCAAGCTAATATGGTATATGTGATATAGAAAGCCCTCCCCAGTTAAAGTGTGAGGCTCATTGTGAACAGAATACACATAAATTCCCTGTGTGTTTTAATGTAGCTGCTGATCTTTCAACCTCATCGTCTTTTAGTGCTACCTCAACTATTACTATTTATGTGAGTGGATATTATGCAGGGGTCGCTCTGTAAATAGAGAGGCATGCTTGTGGCAGAGTTACCTGCCATGCTCTGTTACTGGGCGTGAGGCAGCCTGGGATTAGGGCGAGAGGGAAATGGAGACCTGTTACAGGAACAAAGGAATTCCAATGCCCAGGCTGGAAATGGATCCTGATCAGAGTAGCCGCTCCAACCAGCCTGCCCCTCTCCTCACTTGCTCTCCCTCCTCTGGCCTTTGCTGGGTAACCCCCTTCCCCCTGATGTGTTCTGTGGTCTTGCTGTGGCTCTTTAAATCCTTCCTGTAAGCCCCTGACCTTACTCAGCCGCAACACATAGGACAGTCTGACTCCAGTGCTAACCCCACTCCCTATTATTGCACAGACATACTTGCACCCACAAGTTCAATGTATATATATATATATATATATATATATATATATATATATATATATATATATATATATATATATATATATATATATATATATATATATATATATATATATATATATATATATGTGTATATTAGTTTATATAGTTCATATAGTTCACTTTTATCCATTTATGCTTTCCTCTTCTTCTCCATCTCTGCACTTTCTGGCCTTCCTTATATCATCTCTTAAAGTTTTTCTCACTATGTTCTTCTCTTCTTCTGTAGGGTCAGCTGCAGTCTTTTAGGACACAACCGCAAGCCCCACCATAGCTGTCACACCACAGTCTTTTCCCATATAATTAGGGCCTAAGCCTGAGCCTGAGCATGGATCACATTCATGTGACTGTTCCCTTTTACCACAATCTGGTCTGGGAGACAGCACACACTCTCTTGAACTCAAGCTAACTGTTCTGCCTGACCAGAATGCCCTGTTTTAGGAATTACCAAAATGTTTTAAAGGGTGCCATTGTTGTTCTGTCCCACTTATAAAGAAATGGGCTTGTGGTATGTGCTCTTGTGAGCGAGTGTGTGTGTGTGTTTTTTTTTTTTTTTGTTTTTTTTTTTACCCTTCATGTGCACAGGTGTCATATAGTCAAATGTCTTGTGGTTTCAGGAAAGGCTAACCCGGTGTGGCCTTAAATAATGAGTGCAGATTTTTTTTCTATATTTTTTTTTAATCCCCTTAATCCTCACCCCACGCCTGTTATCATTTGACACTGGCAGCAAAACATAAGTAAAATAATTATGTGTGCTATGGTCATGTTTGGATTACTAAATACAGATTTACTGAAGACTCAAAAAAATCAGAGGCTTTGTTCTGGGCTTTAAAGGACCAGCGCAGTGCATAACTCAAGTCCCCGAAGTGCTCTGCACACCACGAAACCAAAGGATCTTAATGCAGAATTGTATCCTCCTCATTCTGAATCCTCTTAAACATAAATGGTGGCTGCACTTTGGGAAATTTGTGGCCTTTCAGACTGATTAAGGTATAATTATGATTGAAAATGACATTTAGTATTGTGAGTGCATTTCTCTTATCAGATTATGCTTCTGAATAAAACGCTTTTTTCCCATGATAATTGTTCTGTGCTTCAAAATGCTCCCCACCACTTTAGTCACATGCTGGATTATGGGTTGGCCTGAGCTACCATGCTGCGGCGTATTTTGTAACTGCGATGAAGGGGTCACCCAAATGTTAAATTGAACACTCATGTGCAAATATTGTTTCAGGTGGACATTGTGCAGGACAATAAGGCGCAGTGCTCTGCTACGGCCGTAGTTACAGTTGCACACAGAGAGTGATGTCCTTCCAGGAAAGCCCCCACTTACATATGGGTAACTTCCTCAGGCTCTCTCATCCTTCACCACTCCACCCCACTTTCTCACTCTAAGCCCCAACTCTCCACCCACACTTGAGGACAGAGGGAGGGGGTCCACATCAAAGCAGAGATGTCAAAAGAGCAGGATTCTCAGGCACTGATGTCTGACTGTCCTGCTGATTTAACTCCTGTTCATAAAGGGCTTGCGTGGGAATTATTGTTCTCCTAACAGTCAGTCATTACATTTACATGCACACTAAAACATTGTTAATGAGTAAAATAAGGTTACAAAAGGAAACTGGATGATGCCTTTACTGTCCAAAAATCAGATTTCCTTTTAAGCTGCAGGCAGCTGGTGGGTAATCAGATTTCTCTTATCACTTTTTGAAACCTTCTGTAAATAAAGTTTTAAAATTGTATGTAATACCACAAGCTAAAAAAAAAAGCATTTATATTTGGTGGAAACATTTGGCTTCACTGACATTTGTCCTAAATAGCAAAAATTACATACATTTTAGGTATTATCTAATTAACTGTCAAGGATGCATTCCCTTTAGTTGGCTTGCTTTCTTCCATCCTAGGGCACAATGCCATGATAAGTCTTTTTTTTCCTCCATGTCAGAAGTATCATCACACATGTCCGCTTTTAGAAAAAGTCTGTAAAAATCAAGCTAATTATGTACTTTGCCAAGTACATGCTGAAATTTAGCTCTGAAACCAGTTTTCTATAAGTCACAATGATTATGGAAACTTGGCTTTCCACTTTGACTTTACCCTAATGATATCAGCTTTTGAGTACCTTTAGGGTTTGTTCAGTGAGTACGAAGAAAAACACTGAAGTATTCATTGTTATTGGTCATGGGTGAGCTGTATTCAGGCTGATGCATGGCCAAGACCTGCAAAGAAAATCCTCCATATCGGAGCAGAAATTCTTATGAATTCCTGCATGAGTCACAAAAGCATCGGCTGCCAGGAACGCAGATAACAAGCTTAGTTAGGCAATGTTTTCTGTTGCTGTTTTAATGATCTTGTCAGGAAATTACTGAAGTTAATGAAGTCTGTTCCATGGGGGGCTTACCTTTGACCCTGGACTGAATGCCTCTCACCCCACTATGTTCCATTTTACAGTTCTAGTCACACTGGAAGCTTTTTGGTTTGTTGACTTTTCTTTCCTCTCATTGTTTTCTCAGGAAATGGTGAAAGCTACATTGTGTGTGTGTGTGTGTGCATGGGCGAACGTGTGTGTTTAATGCGTGTCAAAAGTACAGTATTTTGGTCTTGGCACAATCTTGTGGGGTCCAAGCCTTTTCTTTTTTATACAATTGTTCTGTGGCACATTACAAGATGGCAGGAATCTCTCCAAACAAGTGGTTACAATATTATCTGCCACATTTCTGAAAACATAGCATGCTTGCTTGTTTACTGTATGAATTGACCTGTCATAATACTGTTGTGGATTGGATTTCATAACAATTAAGCAAGACCTTCTCTATAAGGACGTACAAATGCAACCCTTTAAAGTCCCTGCTCTGCAGATTTGGATATTGCACCACTGTGGGCTACAGTTGCCACAAAAAGGGGCCACTTGTTCCCAGAGGAGGCACCAGCAAGCTGTTTGTGAGAGAGAAACATGAATGTAAGCTTAGCACGAGAGAACCCAGGCAAAGAGCCAAGAGCAACTCTGTGCTGGGCAGGACGTTATATAGTTGGAGCAACAGCTGATGTCTCAAGCCATGTCGTTGCACTGGTTCCCAACTCTGTGTCCAGACATCCCTGTCAAATTTGTCCTGGGAATTGGCAAGCTCAACCCACCAAGGAAAAGCAGTGAGAACAGTTGTAAAGCTAGACAAGAGGCTAAAAGTCTAATAGGCTGAATCAGAGCCTCTAAAAACATGAGAGTCATGAGTGTGCAGTGAAAGATGTTTGGGTCCTGGTCCTTGTTGGACCCAGAATGGATAGAGAAAACAAAACACAGATAAAGATCTGCATTCTTCCCTGGGGAGATATCCAGAATGTGTGATATATGGCCACTGCTTTCCTATTTAAGGAGTAACAGAATATTTGATTTCCCATCCCCCCAATAAAGGGATGCTGTTATTAACTGCAAAAATGCTCTCAGCATACCCATAGAGTGATCTAATGCCATTTCCCTAGTGAATGAAAAACTATCTATTAAAAGATTGTTGGCTTATTCAGTATTATATACTTTTCTACACAAAGTTAAAGGACAGAATTTCAGCTCTAAATAAAGTTAAATGATGTGGTAAATAACTTGTACTCCCAATTCCACCATTTAAGCATGTGTCCTGTTACAAATAGATTCACCCAGTACAGTTCTGGCTATATAAGGGGCAGTGTCAGGTTCAGGTTCATTCAATTTTTCATTTAATCTTTTTGTTTACATGCCATATTATTGATAGTGCTGACTTAGGCACCCCCTCCTCCAAAGTCCCCCCCCCCCCGATAACAAACAAGTGAAGATGGCTGCCTTACAGGCCTGGAAGAAGTCCACTGGGGGAAGTTAACAAGCTTATTTCAGTAGCGAAAAACCATTCAAGCATCATTAACTGCAAAGAATCTGCTACCAAAATTCTAAACATCATTTTTTAGTGTTTATTATGGACAGAATGGTCTGCATTTACAACACTATGAATTAATCATTGATATAAATCCTCGAAGCTGAAAGTTGGCAGTTTAACATTTTGCAAATATGGGGTGAAGGCACCCAGTAATGCAAGAACATGTCACACATTACACTGTAATTCCAGAGCTACAGGATTGTGGTTGATTAAAAAGTTAATAAAATTATTCATATAAATATTTAATTATTCTTCACCTAACATGTCATTTAGCTGCTCTGTTGCATGACTTCTGCAGGGCAGGCTACTGTAGTTTAAGGCTGTGAATATTTGACACTTACAGATTTTTTTGCCCATACAAATAGTTTTACATGGTAGTAAACCTGCACCCTGCTGAAATGTTTTATGTAAAGCACTTTGAATTGTCTTGTACATGAAATATGCTATACAGATAAATTTGCCTTGCCTTGCCTAGTAAGTGCCACATTAGATTGTTAAAATAACAGATACATTTGCCCAAAAAACAAGGGGGAAAAAATCACAGAAAACACTGATGATCTACTCTTGAATAATGCTCTGGATAGATTATTAGTTATGTTCACCCTTTAAGAGATCTTCAGAGTTTGTTCATTAATTTGTCAAACTAAACATTTATTGTAGATTTTCCCATTGGATGCATTTCTAATAATGTCAGAAGATCAGACCTCATGTCAAAAATGCAAAACAGACAAGTTTGTAGTCAATCACCTAGGTTACCATCTTACCCAATATTATCCCTAAAACAATATTGATTATAATTGCTTCGTATCATAGCAATGGGAAAGTATCTGTATATTTAAGGTCTTCAGAGTCGTTTCATTACTTTACTTTAATTCATATTCAGTTCAGGGTGTTTGTCTGATTTATTTGTTGAATTTGATCACACTTCAAGAAGAAGAAAGAGTTTGTGCCACTAATCTCTCGTCAGTTAACTCAAGCATACATCTGTGACAGTTTTCTGTCTCTGTAATTGCATGTCATTGCCCAAAGACAACTTAAATTTTTTTAAAGAGGGTAATTAAATGCTGCGAGTTGTATTGAGATTCCATCAGTCAACAGAGAAAAGTTCACAAAGGCCTTTTCACATTAGTGCCTTGGCCAACACTATTAATATTCTGTCTGCTCTTTATGTCGAACGCTAATGCTAACTCACCATGTGGGACATATTTGTCCTAGTTGTGAGCCAACTTTTGGAGTAGACTTGTCCAAGTTTTTTCTCCCCAAGTTTTATTGATGGGTGTTTGTGAGTGTTGTCGCCGATGGGGAAAAGCCTTCCCACTTCCAAAATGCCAGCTTTTCATAAGTGAAGACGACCTTGTTTTTAGCTTGATGGAAGTGCATATTTGACATTATCCAGAGACTTTTGAAAGAACTGGGAGAGCAAGAGGTCAGGATTTTCTCTCACTGTGGAGAACACATAATCCTTTAATTGAAGTTAAAACACTAAAATCCTGCCCAACACTCCACAGATTAATATAGCAACAGCAACACAGGAGAGAATGCAAAATGAGAATCAGAAATAGTAAATAAAAAAAGGTGGTGAGAAAGTTAGGGGTAGAGTTTTACAGTTTAAAGTGTCAAGAGGTAGAAAGAGTACCAAAAAGGTACTAAAGAGTAAGCAAGGTCAGCCAGCCTCCCAGCACTGTGGTCCTCTTTGTAAAGAACAACTGGATAGCGTGTTAGCCAGACCTTTGCTTTTAGTCAACAAATTCCTGCCAGATTAGGCAACAGGCCACTATTTCTGCCCAGCACATCTTACATACCGTGACAAACATTCCATGAGAACTAGAGTACAGACCCAAAACATGAATTTCTTTGCTTGGGCACAACTGGGAGGTAATTAAGATAAAATTTGTTTTTCAAATCAATAAATAAGTTTAATCTTTTTACTGTGCAAGACTTTAAATCTAGCATAATGATGGATTTAATAGAAAATTGATGTTTTTAAGCATATGATGTCATAAATCAGCATTATTTTCTGGATTAATAAAGTTAAATTGCTGGATTCTGACCCATTTAATCCCAGTCAATTAATTTAATGCTTAGTCTGCATTAAATCAACACATCATATTGTATTGGATCATAAATGCTTGTATAGTATGTCCATTAATTAGTTTATCCACTCAGTGCATCATTGCCTGCATGCAGCATCAAGAGTCCCACTAAAGTTGTCTTAGTGTCACTGGTGGCAGTTCAGATGTTAACTGTCTTTCTGTCTTTTTTTATAGGGGAAAACTTCAACCTTGTGGCCAATTTTCTGAAGAGACACTCCAATCTCAGATGTGTTGTCAAGCAGGGTACGTGACCTGCATGACTTCGTTCCGGCTGTAAGGATCAGAAATAGACGTCTCAATGGTTCATTTTGAGCCAAATTTCCCACAGAAAGAGCAAGTCATCTGTGGTCCGCATGTTGATTTTTCTCCCCCTCACTTGTTTTTATGTCCTGTCCCTACCTGCTAAGGGTGCTGTTGAGAACAGGCAGCTAGTAAGTGGTTCCCTTGAGAGGCTACTGGGAGTGGGAGAGAGAAAGACTGCAGGGCTGTATGGAGGCGGTGAGAATTTATCTCCATGGCCCATCTAGTGCCTGTGACCCTCGGTCACCTTTTCATGGGACCAACATGGTTCTCTTCCTGTCAGTAAAGTTAATATCTGCTCCCTTAGGGCCAAGGCCTGGATGTTAAGGCAGCTCTGACCTGCTGCAGAGTGAGACGATGGCTTCTCTCAGCAGGTCCGTTATGCATCAAATTAGGCCCGGTCTTCCGGGGTCAAAGGTTGTGCAATTCGGTCCACTGCATTTGCTGTAGGCTGCACATGTGATTTATGTGATGATATATTGCATAGTTAAAAAGTCCTTATTATTTGCTGGATCTACCAGTACATCCTTAGTTAAAAACTATTTGGGGTAAAACATAGTAAGGCTTTTTAAGCTTACTGCTGCTGTATCTACTTGTTCTGTAGTCATGTGCTCTTGAATCTTTTATTAGTTTTTTTTTCACCAAAACAAAGACACATGAGGGAGAAAGTTAACCATAAGTGCCAAAAGTAGCCTTGATTTAGCCCAAACATGTCTACTTTCTGGGTCTTCTGTTAGCATACCTTCTTAAGTGATGATGCAGACAGACTTCTGTTGTGATGCAACTTGCTAATCTACAGGAATCTACAGGTTATCTGGCTTGACTGTCCAAGTGTCAGTTTATCTGGTGTTATTACAGACAGATTTATTATAATGATATAACACATGCAATAATATTATCATTGCACTGTAAATCACCTTTCCCATTGTAGTCAATTAAAAAGTCATATTATTCCCAAAAGTCACAGTTAATGTAAAACTTTATAATATTTTATGCTGTGTACTGAGCTCGTAAAGTTTAGGAATTATATGTAAACTGCCATTTTCTCTGTGGTCTGAGGGATAGTAAATACTTGGTGATTGTAGATGTTAATTCAAGCATCAACCACAATTCCATCTTTCTGACTTTAACTCATAATTAGAGGTAAGCCTGCATTATTAACCATCAACCTCTGTGTTGTTTTCCTGCCTGCTTTCAGATTTGCGTTTGTTTCCTGAACGATACATAGTGTGTGTGAGCTGTCCAGAGGATGCCTCAGCACACCGAAGAAACCCGAGCCTGGCCACAGTAAGTGCTGTTTATGCTCCCCTATTTCCTCTTCCAGTCACTTGGCAAAAAGTCCGGCATTGGCCTATGTGTTATTATAGGGATGTCTTGCCAAATTGTGCTCTCACATTATATATGCTGGTACTATTTACAAAGGGTTGAGGGGGACTGATCCCTACTTAGGCTCCTCTGAGACCTTAACAGTGGGGGTGCGAAGCAGAGTCTATAGCTGCTGAGTCACCCAATCTTTAGACAAATTCCTGCTCTCACATTTCGCTCATTCATCCACACAGTTATGGTCAATTGTGGGTTTCACATGGCGAGGGTGCTATAATTTTTTTTACACAACACTTGATCTGATTTTTTTTTTTTTTTTCTTTTCACCTAAGTGCTACAGCCAGTTTAGTGTAGTAATCTAATTTAAATTTGTGCATTTTTCATCAACGTATAATTGATAGTTTAAGACAAATCTATAAAATGTCTATATCTTTCTTTTACTTGCACATTATTTGGGTTTTTCAAGATCAGAGGATGTTCAGACATGGTTCTTAACTTGAGTTAAGTATTGACTGCAGATAAAGTACTGTCGGAAAATTGCTGTCAAGTAGCTCAGTTCTCTTGTCCATTTGTATTATAATCAAATATTCTTTGGTCAGTGTTCATTTGATCCCATTCTCCCCAGAGTATTCTGGGAAATGGCAGTGGAGCCTCTCACCTTGGCACTCACATCAAGCACAGACATCTCTCCCATCAGATCCCATGATCAGTGGCCTGCTGTTTGTCTGTGGTGTTTTTGCTATTGTTTTTCCTTTGAAATATCTGCACTTTCCAGAGTTTGGCTTCCAATGAAAGCAGTGATTGTAATATTTTTAGTGGAGCAACACAGTCGTCAGTGAAAAGTTCATATTGTGTAACCAATTTTCCAGTTCAAGGAGGCATTTCTGTCGATTGCGTTCCTCCGCTCAGGATGTGGTTCTCTGGGCTTATACAGTACAAGCGGAGGGAATTGGAGGGTGGGAGTCTTGTGGTGGAGCTCTCACTAGCTCTCAACCTCGAGCCTGGTTTGTAAAGGAAAGATACCAGACAGTGTGGCTGAAGGTTTTTCACATGACAAAAAGAATAATTTGTTTGCATCCCTCATTCTGTTCTTATAAATCAGAGAGGGAGTTTTTTTTACCTACTTTTTTATTCCTCTTGTCTGTTTCCAGTAGAAAAGTAAAAAATCTGAAAATTGGTCCCAACCATGAGTCACAGCTGATGTAAGGTGTAGTAACGTTGCTGTCTAAAAATAATGTGGTGTATGGAGCTCCATGTCAGAGTTAATCCCGTTTTTAAGAGGGAGGCTTTTATCCTACAAATCTTGACAGATTGTGCATGCTTGTTCCTCCCAAAAATCAAAACAAAACAACAAAAAATAAGCCATCTTTCCTTGTGTTTAGAGAGATTTCAGTTTTGTTTAGAGTCAGTTTGTGTGACTTGTTGAACATAAATCTGTAACCGCAGTGGAAATGTAGACTCATCAAATGAGAACATTTCATAAAGTCAGAGGGGTTATGTTTTAGAGTTTTAGAGAATGAAGGTAACACCACTGTTGTCCTGTTAGTCCTGTGAAAGCAAGTTTCTTACTCCCACGCTCGAGAATACTTCTTTTTGTTTGTTTGTTTTGGTTTTTTTTGTGTGGGTGTGTGTTTTCTTTTTTTTTTATCTGTGGCTCAGTTATAAAAGAAGAAGGCAGAAGTAACTACGCAAACAATAATTGATTTTCAGTACTTAGGAAGAGGCAGTTTATTCAAATTTATATGTAGATTTATTGCCTCTTTTCTGAAACATCAAGGTGTGTTTATCTGTAGAAGGGTTAGGGTCAGGAAATCATGTCTTGCTTGCTTAAGAGAAAAGTTCACCTTATGTTTTCACTTTGATCTTCGCACAGTTGGTCGGTTGTTGCAGAATGAGTTTCTCAAACCTTTGGTATGCACTAAGGTCTACAGACATTAAACAGGCACCCACCAAATCAGTTTGACCAGACTACCCTGCCAGTTCCGATCTACAAAGTGTGCGTAATATCTAATGGGCCAAATGGGAATATTAAGCAGGTAACTGTCTGGCATTTTCTTAGTCAGCAAGTTTGTATGCTAATATTGTTTGCAGCTGTTTGCCCGTACAGTTTAATAATTAAAAATTTCTTTCACTGATATTGTCAATAGTTCTTAATGGTCATCATTGCATATCTGTCAGTGGCCCTGTCCACCATCCTGGATATACTGTGAAGAAAACACTGCCATTTCCACACTTTTGTCATCAGGTGTATTGGACCACCATGGAGGATTATTGTTCGTAGACTGTCTAACTCGAGCAGTTGTCTTTTGTTTAGTTCGTAGGCACAGACAATGTCCAGTCCTGATTCTTGTTGCACAATCTATGATTTGTAAGTTGTCCAATATGGCTGCCTTCATTTAATAATTTGAAGTTGATGGACTGTGAAGCACCATAATGCAACCTTCTAACAAGTACATTGGTCTGAGCACACAGATGTCTTTAAAACCAGAAAAACATAAATTTAGATGTTCGCATGAGAGCATGTTATACAGGAAAATAGCTGCTTACATCATGTTACAAGACTTAGAACTATGCTGCAGTAAATTGTATAGTTAGACTGTTAAACAGTTTTTTTTTCTTTGTTTTTCTGTTCAGGAGAAGTTTTAGGGTGGGTCTAAAATCAGGTCTCTATAGTGTGATGGAGCAGGTATTCAAGGCAAGTGAGGGCAGGTCCTGCACCTAACACTGTAGCGTTAAAAGTTTGCCTTGGACTGGCCAGCCATGACACCTAGCTGTGCATTTCAAAACTAGCAAGCAAACCATTCTACCTCCATCACAGGAATGGAACTTTCCAAGAAATATTGATATGTGGAAGATTTAGATTCATTTTGTGGAGAGAAAAGTTGAAACACAACACAACACTGCAGGTGTTGGAAGGGCTACACACAGGCATTTTGTGCTCTGTGCATTTAAGGACTACATCAAATTAACAATCTCGAACGGCATTTGTTAGAAAATAATGTGTGCACCATTTCACAGGAGTTACTGTAAATTCATTTAGTGAGGATATGGTAATGGACTGTTGAGGTAGGAGGACTTTATAGATGTAATTGCTGTCAGTGGATGCTCTGTGGTTGGATTTTTATACTGTCAACACGTGCCCCGTGTGCTTTTTACCTTGCAGTTTTTACAAACTTTCACTACAGAAAGCTGGGATTAACTGATACCCCTGTCACAGCTGGATTAACTTTACCCCTCCCATGCTGAAATATTGGCCACATCGTTGCTTGTCATGAGACTGGGAAGTGAACAGTTTAACAAGGTTGGCAACTTTATTCCACAGCTGGAAGATGACAAAAATGTATCATATATACTGTGCATGTTTATGATTTTACATCTAAATAGTTTGATTAAAAAAAAAATCATAGTTTAGTTAGTGTGGTTCCTTTAAGCTGGTCCATAGTGGATTTCCTTCAGTGTTTCAGAGCAGGGAATTCTGCTTTTTTTAATTATTATTTTAAAGCCCTAATTTTATATATATATATGGTGTTTGTTTAAATCCTTCATATTTTTCTGGGTGCTTTATAACACATTTTTCTTTAATGTGACAAACTCAAAATGCATATTTATTTCAGTTTTGATCAGACTTTTAAGTTGTTCCTGTTATATCTTTAGTTTGGTGAAATCCGTGCTGACATCCATGTCAGCGTGATGCAATTCATCTCCTATGACCTAGAAATCTAGAGACAAATATCGCTCTGTAGAGATAGACACATTTGCATTAGGCAGTGGGAAGCAAACAAGATGTTTTGTGTGACCCATTTTCTTTTTCTTTTTTTTTTACTTGAAATGTGAAGGTTAAAATCTCTCAAAAAAAGGTACTTGTTGCTTGTGAGTCAGCACCCACAGTTAGGAGGGCAGCATGGGAAGGAAGAGCTAGTGTTTAGGATTGTGGCCGTTGTTTTCTAGTCAGGCAAATATTGGGCAGCTGAGGTGAGTGGCGTGCTGTGCTGCAGAAGTTTGGATCAAAGGGAGCGCAGATGTGTTTCCAGGCCCCCCCCTTCTCTCTCTCTCTTTTCTGAGCTCTGGACGAGCTCTGTGTGTTTATTCATGACCTCAGCACGCCTCTGTTCTTCCCAGTTCGCAGCAGCTAGCAGCAATCCTTTCCCAAGCCTTCGGTGTCTGCTGACCTCCTGGACACCTAGGTCATATGCACTGGTGTGATCTCTTACAGTACATGGTCACGTCCCTTCATTCCATCAAGTCTTAAGCTGTTTTCATTGATTTTTCACGAAGTGTGTTCAAACAGTTAACAGCTTGTCTTAATCCGTCCACAAGGGCGGATCCATAAACTTTTGTCATTGGTAAGGTATAAGAGCTGTCTTCTCTTTTCAACAAGTATGTGCCCACACATGTTTGTGGACTTTTTTGCAGGGAAGATGTGGTGAGCTTAGGCAAACAGGGCATGCTTTCTTTGTGGGAACAGGGTGGGTGGAGGATGATGGGTGGAATTTGTGAACTATATTCTTAAACATCTCTGCAGGAGGTATCTTTGCCGAGAGTTATTTTTTCTTTTCTTAGAATCTGTTCAAGGAATTTGTAAATTTGGCTTTCTAGTAGAAAGAACAATGTAACGTTTATAAATTTATTGCTTTAAGGGACTCAGGCATTTATCATTGACATGAAATATTACCTTGTGACAGATGCGTGAGTTAACGGATTAATTGGATGACATCTAACTGGCTATGTATTTGTTAGGTGAGATATAAAAACATTAGAGTAATCCAAGAACAAACTACCCTGGCTTCTTTTATGTCAGCTCAGTGATGAAGGGATCTTCTATGCTAACATGTTTTATGATTTATCATGATGGCAATTTTCTGGTGAGTTTCATTGTCGGCTCCCGTGCTAAGTTTGCAGTTCATGAAGACCTGAGGAAATGTAGCTTTTGAATGTCCTCCAGATTAGAGACAAAAGGGGTGTTTAAGAAAAGGCAGCCTTTTAAAACTGTAAACAGGTCTATGCACAATTAATTAAAAATGCATTACCATTCATTAATTATCCTGTACATCGGTGGATTATTTAAGATCACTGATACAGACCATTTTGCTGTATCAGTGTGTTACTTTCAAGTGCAGCTGCAGTAGATGATAACCAACATAAGTTCCCTGTCTGTATTCTATCCTTATCTGAGGTGGCAGAGGAGAAACTGGTATTTTATGGAGTCTCTTGTTTGTTATCTTTTTGAAGTTGTTTTCAGGAGCCATTAAGAGTTGGAATAAGCTATGAGAACTTGTTCTGCTATCCTTTTAAACCAAATGATTCATTCTCTCTGCTCTCCTTGCCCTTTTGCCAGGCTTATCTCCATAATCTGACATCCAGATGTGCTGCCTGTGATGGAATTGTGTTGTTTTGGAGGCAGCAAGGGTACTGTTGGTCTGCTCTGTGTGTCAGATCACGAGGAGCATTTTCTAGCTTTGTGTGGGGGCAAGCAGACTGGCTGGCGGTGGTGGGGTTTAAATCCTTGTCGCTCAGGGAGAGGTGGCAATGGTTAGACGTTTCTGCTCAATACCTCCCTCCTTTTTCTCTCCAGCTATTTGCTGTTTACATCATTCCGTACAAGATTAGGCCACCTCGGTTCCCACACAATACTTACTGTTTTATCCACAAAACTTGTAATGAGTGCAATGTTGTTCATGCACCATCTCTCATTCACTCAATCTTTAATCCCTGTACTTTTTTCTTTGGTCGCTATGCAAAGAATGTCCAATACATGGAAGCCCTGAAAGGCACGTGGGAAAACTGAAAATTCTGGGAAACTATTTTTGTAAATCCGACAAAAATTCTTTTCCCTTCTTTGTTTATGACTTGAGAAAAGTGATAATCTTTCATAGTTCTGTCATTTCTTTTTTCCTTGAATGGGCTTTTTTTTAACCTGTATAATTTTGTATTTATCTGCGAAAACAAGAAAGACTTTTTTACTTTAAGCCATTAAACTGCATCATGATGTAATTATTATTGCAGCTATGTTTTATTTGGACTGCCATGATTGAGAATGACTGGCAGTGGTAATAAGAGGGAAAAACGCAGTGTTGAACTTTTTACCAGATACAAGTATTATGCATATAACACGGTAGTGGGCGAGTCTGAGGCATAGATGCGTCTGCTGCAGCTTCTGCAAAATTATTAAAATCATTTATAGTTTGTGCTTCTTGCAGCAACTTTTTATTTTACAGAAAGTTTTAGAGACCTGGGATCATCTTAGAGATGTCGAACAAGCCACCAAAAGAACCTCGAGAGAATAGATAGAATCTTTTATAATGGATAAGTAAAATCCCTCCACACTTATATCAGAGAACAGTGGGAGGTTGATTTGGAGTTTTCACTCTGAGATGAGGTATGGGAGGCAGTCCTCTTGAATGTTCGCTCCGCTTTCATATGTGCAGGACATGCACTGACACAGTTCAAAGTGCTACATCACTTTCACTTCTGCAAAGCCAAATTGGCCAGGTTATTCCCAAATTGAGTTCTAATTGTGACAGGTGTAAAAAAAAAATGCCTGCAAACATGTATCTTATGTTTTGGTTTTGTCCTAAACTCGATTCTCTCTGGTCATCTGATGTAATTTCTAATGTTTATGGTTGTACCATTGCACTATCCCCAACAATTGCATTGATTGGTGTAGTCCCAGCACAAACGGACGTTCTCTTTCCCACTCAGTCACTGAGGATCATCTCCTTCTCTTTTCTGCTGGCCAGAAGATTAATTCTGTTCAAATGGAAAGATACAACCACTCCGTCACACTACCAGTAGATAAAGAATATAATCCAGGACTTAAAACTGGAGAAAAGAAAAATCAGATGTACAATAAAAGGCTTCAGAAATAAATTTAGCAAAGCTGGGACTCACTGATAAGTTATGTGACTAACTTACCTGGACTGGAATAGAGTTTTTATGATCTCAGAGTCTGTTCTGTGTTAGTTAATCATACTGTGATGCAAGTGCCTTTGTGTTTTGTCCATTTAGCTTTTCTTTTGATGTGTATGTGTTAACTCTATGTTATGGTATTGTCTTATAATAATCCAAAATAAACATGTTTTTTCATTTGGCAAAAAAATGCTTTCAGCTTGTTTCATAGATTAAATAAAAAAAAAAAAATAAGGACCTTATAGAAACCTTAAACCCCCAAGACAATAACTGATGCACCATCTCTCTTTCTCTTCATCTGCCTTTTTATCTTCTTCCTTTGCTTACTATGTATATCTGACCTCTTCCTCTCTTCGTGCTTCTTCCTTTCCATGACTTTCCTCTTTCACTCACTTGTTCTTTTGAAGTTGTGCCGACAGGAACAGAAAGACACCAAACTTTCCCAGAGAACCTCCCTTTGCCTCTTGTTGATCTTTCTTTCAAGTTCATTTTCAAACAGGATTTATTAATATTAAACAGATGATAATGCCTGTCAAGGCATTACAATTCAAAATGGTGGCACCCACATTTTTCTCAGAATTGTTGTTGTTGGGGTGGGTGTATGCTTGTGTAGGCGAATGCAAGTTTGTGCGTGTGTCACTGTCCCAAGTCCAAGGCCAGCTGCAGCTCGGGCAAAGAGAGAGTGTAAAGACTGAAACTCTGCCCACACTGTAGCATGACTCCATCTCTGCACAAAGAACAGCTTGTGGAGAACTTCCTGTGTGAGGATTCTTACATTTGTGGGCATGCTGGAGAGACGGTGGAGGTCAGACAGTATGACTTGGGGAGGTGCCGCTGCTTTTGTTGTGCTCCCCTCTAAACACTCTTTCTCTTATTCTCTCTGTTCTGTCTTGTCCCTTGTTCACTCCCCATTACTTGTCTGTTGCCCGCCTCCTTATTCACTCCCCTCCCTCCTCTCTGGCCTCTTTATTCCTTCTACCCCACTAAAGACCAGAGTGCAGTTGTTAGGTCTCAACACCCAGAGCAAAGCCACAAAGCCCAAAGCCTAGCTTACCCTTAGAGCTTAGGACAATCATCCATTTCCTCTTGTGCATGTATGTTGTCACTAGTGTCATGACATGTAGGAAAGACCTTAATGATTTTTTTTTTTTAACAGCAACAAGGCTGCCAAAGCTTACCGCATCTGCCTTTCCTGTCTTAAAGTGTGCATTGATCATTTAACAAACCAGTTTATAGGATGGAAATGACCTGAGAAATGACTGATATTAAATAAACATAGCAGCCACAATGTTGAATTTTCCAACATTTAACTTCTGTGTGGTTGTATTTCCCCACTGCAACAGTCTATAGAGTTTTCAGTCATGCAAGGGACATGAGTTTGTGAACTGCATCAGCATCTGGTCTAACACTTTAGCCCAGAGTAAAATAACCCAACTACTGTTGAACCAAGAGTATGTCAGGTTTTACATGAACCTGTCAAGTATCTGGATTTTATGCAGACATCTGTAGGCGCAATGGGGTTCATCTAACTGATTGCTAATCCTCCGAATTTTCACCATGAGGTTGTTTTTAATTGAAGTATCGGTCATCTCAGAGACAAGACACTTGGCATGGATACATACTGATATATCCTTAAGGGTAAAATTTAATAGTAATTCTTTCAACTGCTACTATCATTAGGTCACACACGTTCAATGTCAGATTCATTGGCTTATTACAAAAATGTGTGCAAAGCTAACAATACTTACATCAGCCTTCAAATAATAAATCCCCTGGCAGGGCTACAACACGAAGTGAAATATGCTGCTTATTTTCATGAAATTTTGATGCTATTAATTTGAGATAAATTGACAGGCTTTCAACCTTAAAGTTCTGCTCAATTTAACACCAGCGTCTTTGGTTCTCTCATAAAACCAGAGTCTGTTCTCGCTCAGCCAAGGAAAAGACCTGTGATTAACCTTCATTAGTGGCCTGTTGAGGGCACATGTTGGTGAGATCCAATTTTCGGTGACTTGCACCTTGTTCTGCCTCAGAGATTCCACTTAGTACGTTATGTTATAACCCCCTCCAATGAAATGAGGTGATGGCTTTTTCCTATTTATTTATTTAAGTTCTTCATGTGTATGCTTTCATGTATTTGGATCAAACTTCTACGACATCCGCAAGCTTGTTTATACTATCTTTTTCTTTTTTTCCTCATTCCCATGCTTAGCTTACACACTCTGCCTTGCTTAGTTATCTTATTAAATATTTGCTATTTTAATTCACCCACATTTTCACTGTCGAGTAATAAGCATCTGGCAGAAGAGATTATTAATATTTGTCACACTGATGAGAGACTAGTCACTTTTTGAGGGTTTCAGGTGGCTTTTTTTTAAAGCAGGGGACAAATTGTTTTGCAGCTTTGTGTTACTAACATTGAGTTAACAATACTATGTGGAATACAGATGAATCAGAAGAAAATACATGTATGAAATATTATCAGTTTAAAGAGTATGTGTAAGAGGAATAATATTTTTGTTTGCACCTATTCTGTTTGTCCTCTCTAGACTGAGCTGAGCCAACAAAGCAGATCAGAGTATTTTCTCAGTGCGGGAGAAACCCAAGAACTTTTAAACAGCCCGACAAAAACAAAGAAGTCTATGCTTCAAAAGATGTAAGTATGATCTACTGCAGAACTTTCCAGCCCCACAGGTCAGAGAGGACATTCAAGTCATTCGTATCCTCTTAACTTTTTTAGAGCCAAGCAAGCTATTGACCAGCGAGAGCTCTGCGGTTCCACTGTAGGAAAGCAGCCGATTGACCAGAGGGCCAGTCCCAAAAACCAGAGACTTGAACTAAAAGCTGGAGAGTCGGAATTATGTCCAGAGTCTGTGCCTGGGTCTGCACTGGAGGCTCTCCTGGAGGCAAACCACAAGGTTCCTTCCAACATTGCCTTAACTGAATCTATGGCTCAGATGTGGAGTACTCAAAAGCAGAAACAAGAGGCTGAGAGTGAAATAAGTAATGAGACCAGCAAGAGGTGCAAGCCCAGTGATGGTGGAGAAGACCCCCAGTCACTGCAGGCCAAGAGAACGTGCCTTGGAAGATCTCCAGCTACAATGCCAAATTTCTCCACCCTGCGCTCCTTGCAAACATCCAAGCATGACCTTCCTCCTCTGCAGCCCCATCCTCCAGTTGAAGCCAAGGCAGAGTCCAAGGCTTTCCCTGTCTCAGAGTGCAAGAAAACCACAGTGGAAGTAGAGCTGCTTACTCCAGGGAAACTGGCCCAGTGGCTCCCCCTCACAAGCAATAACACAGCACAGACAAACCAAAACAGGCTGGCCACAAGTCTGAGGGGCCTATCTGTCAAGCCTGCATCCTCAGGCACTTCTATTGGTTCCAGATCCACACTCGAAGAGGGGGGAAGTGAAAATTTGCCCAGAACCTCGAGATTACGACGACTGAAGAGGTCCTGAAGGGGAGAGGCAAACTTCAGTAAAGATCCCTGACGCCACGGAGATAGAGATGATATTCTGTCAGGCTACAAGTTTGTCGCCCATGTGGTCTCCTCGGATGACTATACATGTGTTGCTTTAACTCCACTTTATATTCTTTTTTTTTTTAACATGCAGCTCATATCATGCACACACAGACACAATGACAAATGCTGAACACTTCAATTGATACACGAGCGTTTGAGTTATGCTTTGTCAAATACTTGAAACAGATTTTGCCTCCACCCTTAAGTAGTGGTGGTCAAGAGAGGCTCGCAAATGAAAGTCAAAAAACCTTTTAATTGGAGTTTAGATTTGGTTTTGTGTTAAAGATTGGGGATTTCAGACAGGCAGGAGCCGTGCAGTACGTCATGGCTCTCAGACTGAAATACTGGCTCCTACGCGTCTGAAAACTGTCCAGTATCCCCGCTACAGCTCTGGTGTGATTGATAGTGGTTTCCAGAATTATTTCATCACCCCATTCTCAAAAATGTATTTTTTAAAGACCTAATTTATATACAATTGGCTCAGTACTTCGTTGCTAAGCACCTGAAATGAATCTGTAAATTGGAAGGTATTATGCAGCTTTTCTTTCTGATTTTAAGCCAAATATGTCTGACTATGTGAGCAGTGGTGTTATTTCAAAACAGCAGGGCGGCTACATTATCACAGCCTTAAAAAGTAGCCAGTTTTGTCCTGTTGAATGCTGGAGCAAGACTCAAATTTTTTCTTTTTGATGACATATTACTGCCTTACACTTTTTTCTTCACTGTTTTACATTTCATGATAAACAAATGAGCTTTTGCCAAGGAAAACCCTGCAAAAACACTTGAAATAAACAGTTGGATCTCATTTCATTTCTTTGATTTCCTCACAAAGTCCGTATGAGCTAATGCTTGTTGCAGTTTGTCAGTGACAGTATTAGTAGCAGTAACCCGAGACGAGCCAGCACCAGTAGCCTGTTCTGATCTTTGAGACAAAACGGTAGATTAGTGTAACTGGTCCCAACATTTTAAGGTCATCCTCAAGAGGTGTCGCTAATCTCTTGGCCATGTTTAATTCTGTCAAACTGATTCTAAAGGAGAGATCATCTTAAAACTCTAGTTTGTGTTCAGATCTGCTCGTTTAAAAGGTTTTAAAGAAATCTGCTACTTAAACCAGACCAACAAGAGAAACGTCTGAGGATCATGAGGCGTGAGGGGTATTTTTTTTTGTCTCCGGTATCGACTTAATACGAGGATTGCTAACTGCAACGTGATTAGCTGTAAATGTACTGGGACAGGGACCTCGCTGGAGTCTATGATGTCTCTCCAGCTCCAGTCCCCACAGCAGCTGCACGAGAAAAGCTTTTAGATGATTCAACATGTCTGGCCAGATGCAACACAGATGAGACTCTTCACTCGCTCTCCAGAACAAAGACAACTTTAATTCTCTTTTCATACAAAAAATTTAATAAATATGACTTTCAAAAATATATTGCCCGATCAACACATAATTCTCAAGTTCATAACAAAAGTCAAACATAGGACAAAATGTTGCCATGATCTCAATGGGTTAACAAATGAGATAAAACATGTTTGTCTTTAAGAGCCTCATTTTTTTTAAGGAAAGAAATGTGCACAGAAACAAAACAGACTTTAGCAGAGGAAGGCAGTGTACTTTATCCGACTCTACAGTGATCCCATTGCCCCCCTACTGTTCAAGTACTCGTGGTCTAGCTTATGACATTACGCTGACTAAAGCAGATGGGGATTCTGATGTGTCATTTTGTTGTGAGTTGCCTTGCAAATCGGTGGATTTTGGCTTGCCTGTGAAACATGTCAATGGGTTCATCTGCAGCTGCTTTAGAGTTTTTGTTCCCTTAAAAGTGTTTATCCATTAATGGCAAGCAATATGTCTGCCACCATGTCCAACCCTTGCAGCAGCTGGGATCTTTTATTGTCCTAACCTCACTTGCCTTCAATTAAGGTCCTGGCAACAAATAATGAAATGTCAAAATGTATTGAAAAACAAAAACTATAAAAAAAGAAAAAAGAAAAAAAAATCACCAGGCCAAAAGTGCCCATCTTGTGTCTTCTAGAACATTTTTGAAATTTGGCTTTTTATTGAATTCATTGGAAAAACAACATGTAGTCCATGAAAGAAATGGTAGGCTTCCGCAGCTATCAAAACCTTCAAACTAGACAGAACATATAAATAAAAAGGAATGATATTTTAAGGCTCTTGATTATTAAGTTAATAAATCAAATATACACAATGATTAATAAAAAAATGTACATATCTACATGTTCTAATTTGTCACATAAATTCTTCATATTGGCAGCAACTGCTGACATTGAACCCTTTCTTCTCCCGCCCCTCCCAGAAAAAAATAAAAAATAAATAATAAAGTGGATTTCTTTTTTTTTTCTTTTCTTTTTTTTTTTTCCATTTGACAGTTGCTGAAGTCTAAAGCTGAAAAAAGGCACTTTCTCCAAACAGAACTAGAAGGAATTCAAGCACATACTAAAAATAATTAGCACTAGTGTTGAACACGTCAGACAGTTTAGTCATTGTACAACAGTTACACCAGGAGCGCTTTCCATGTGTCCACTAAATTTAAAATAAAAGTAAAATGAAATGCACAGGAGGACACTTTTGTGAGTAGTTCTACAGTGAAATGTAGACCAGTGCCTTGTGTTTCCAGCCAACCAAAGCAACTGTCACTGCCAGTGTAAGCCAGCTTGTCAAAACTTAAATTAACACGGGGAATATCTGAAAATACTGTGGGGGTCACAGCTGACATGACCATTTACTAAACTACACATGCCGAAGCTCCCCGGTTTCACCCACCACCTGGGTGTGAAGGCGTAAGACTTGGTTGCACAGCAACGCAGCTGTCTGCTATACGATGTAGTCCATCCTGTTTATGCTGTTTGCCGTCTCCAAGTCTCTGTTGTCCTGTTTATTAGTCCAATTAGGATGCTTGGATGTTGAGTTAGGATTGGAGATGGGCGTCTTCTCGTCCCTCTCCACCAGTGTGTATGCTGGCTGTTTGGCAAAGCGGCTCTTCTGTAAGTGCCTCTCCTTGTCGTCCTCATCCCCCTCGGGATGATTTGTCCTTATTTTAGCAATGATGGAGTTCTTGTTTTCATAGTCTTTGATGGCCACAGTGAGGCCCACGTGCTTCTCTATAGGATTTTTGATCTGGTTGAGCTGCTCCCGGACATTGTTAGTCGTGTTGTCCTCGGAGCCCGTTGCTGACGTCCCGTTGTGGTTACCCTGTTTCCGCCGGCGACGCATGCACCACAGCAAAATGGAGACCAGCAAGAGGACCCAGATGACGATGAAAATGGAGCTGAGGAGGGGCACTAGGTAGTCTGATGGAAGAGGACAATTACAACACAAAAAGTGGAGTCAGATTTTGTAGAATTCGCTTCCATATAACATTGCAACATAAAACAGCATTTTTCATTGTATCAAATAATAGATGTTTATCAAATTTTACAAGTGCAATGTGACCTCTGAACCCCTAATACAGGAGGAGGCTGCTTCTATTTGGCTATGGCAGCAGTCTCCTGTCAACATGCTGATGAATGGTGGACACATGCAGGAGTAGAGCCAGTAGCAGTATGAGCCAAGCAGCCAAGCAGCTCTGCTCTTTCCATTGAGATCCTGGCTACGTTTGTGATACAGCTCTGCTACAATTGCCATGCGAGAGCCAGTCTGTTTTGTGTGGGAGGGTAAGGAAAGCATTTTCATGTAAACACATTTTTCTTTGGTACTCAGCATTGCTGTCATATTCAAGACTTATATTCATCTTTTCAAAAGAGAGACAAAAAAAAAAAAAGAAAATCCTCCAACCCATTTCCACTCATGCAAGTGTGTGCAAGTCTGGAAAAGATGGATTTGGTACACACCAGTTTTGCTGGGGCTTGGCACACGGACTTCCACGATGGCAGAGATGATGGTGTTGTTCCCGTTACGTTTGCTAACCAAGTCGATTATCCTGTCTGTGATCTCTTTAATGGGGCTGCGGTCCAAGCGATGGTCTTCAGTGGACTAGATACAAAGAAATTGAGGCTTAAACTCCATTTGTTTGGGTTTGAGTTCCATTATCTCGACAAGAAACTATGTTTACTTGCTGCCAACTAATGACACACACAAAAAAAAAATCCAACCAAAATCCCATATCCATACAGAGCATCTTTAAGCGCTGCTAGGAATGCATGCTGCAGGCTGTAAATCAAAGAGGATTTTTTCTGGATATGGATCAATAGAGCAACATATGGCAGATGGAGTGGGAGGAGGTGCTTACAATGCAGACGTGGATCTCGTTGCTGGCTGAGAACGACGGGTCACAGGTTATAGACACAGAATGGTCCAAGGAGAAATTCTTAACTAGGTTCAAGTTCCTCAGCTGCTTACATACTCCCTCCACAGTCAAGCCCTGCACACCAAGAGGAGAGCAAGCAAATGTTAGCACATATGGAAATGGAGGGTGATCAAGATTAAAATAGGAGAGCTAGGTTTGCATTTTGGCACAAGGTTCAACATCCTATCTGGCTGAAATCCACTCAATTTAGACTGAAGACCACAGGCTTGTCACCATATGCTGTCATGCTTGTTAAAGAACTGGCGAGTGATCCCTTGTGGTGGCGGAGTCGCCAGCGATCTTGTTTAGCTAAAATTCATATTATCCTAAATATAATCGTGCTTTGTTTTTTTTTGTTTTTTTTTTAAAAGAGGAATACCAAAACTTGAATTCAGACTACTCTCCTGAAAACCTAATCTTTCACAGTTTGCAGTGCCCATTCATTATGAGTGGTGCTGGAAGAGAAGTATGAAAAATGACCCTAAAACTCTTTAATTCAATCTGTTTTTTTTCTCCCAGTGCCTAGATAACTCACTGGAAGCAAGTTCTCTTTGTTAAAGGTGAAGGTGATGTTGGCACAGCTGTTGTCCTGGTAACAGGAGCTGGGGTGGCATTTGATGGGAGACTGGGGAGGGTTGGAGCGCCAGCACTCTCCGAGCTCAGGGCAGGGCTTGACGAAGCAGTGGCCCTCCCTGAGGGGGATGCAGCTTTGGCCCAGTGGACACCCTCCCCGTCCTTTGGCACTCAGTTTACATGAGCGAGGGCCACACCACATCTGCAAAGGAAAACAAGAGAATATTGATCGTCAGACTTTTCTTTGAATGTGTCAGTATTGTACTTTTTAATTTGTTAAGTTACTTAAAGGGCTAATAACCCTAACCTAACATTAAAACAATTATATATATATATATATATATATATATATATCTTACAACTCCAGATCATTTTCACCCCATGAGCTGCATCAGTAATGCCTCATTTTTGATCTGCTGGTTAGATGAGCATGATGACACTATTCCAACCTGCTGCTGTAAATCACCCAATCTTGGGTTCACTCAGGTAACTGTGGGAGATTCTGAAATGGCATCCGACTCCAATTTCTAACAGCGCTATTGTTTCTTTTCAAAACAAACTGCATCATCCCCGTATAGAATTTGACACTCCTGAACCAACTCCACCCTGACACACACACTGTTGTTGGAGCCCAACACAACTCTACCTGTGACTGAGAACAACCACAATGCAGGCTATGAGTCCATAACTGTTTTACCCAAGGTTTTCTACAGCTTTTTCCCACCATGCACTAAATGTGTCTACATGGTGGGTTTTTTTTTTAAACATACCTTTGTACACGCAACTTTCCCATTGGAGCATTGGCATGTGTTGCAGTCTTCATCCCATGTGGTTCCATCAGTGGAGACATGGCCATTAACAGAACAGTGTTTTTTGGTCACTGTGTGAAAAGGATAATGGTGTTAGGAATATATATGAAGAAGGCAAGTCGCGTGTGGATTTTTCTTTTATCATCCTGCGAAGCCATACTTTCTTGACACTGGGGCCCTGTCCTGTCTGGTGGACACAGGCAGCGATATCCGTTAATCTCATCCACACAGGTGGAGCCTGAGGCACACGGGGAGGACTGGCACTCATTAATATCTGTCACAAAAGAAGAACAGAAAAAATGTTTCTTCATGTTTCTCCATGGAATAACGAGCACAGTCAGACAGAATTCAAATATTGGGTTAAGCAAATCAGCACACAAATCTAATTCTATGACTGCATTCGCTGAGATCATGTGTCATTTGCACAGTGCACACACAGACACGTTAATAAGAAACAAGCAAACATGCTTTAAATCAGGACTGGCTTGATGTTTTTTTTTTGCCCCCTCGCAGCTTTCATAAAAAGGCAGCGTCATTAGCAGGTATGCAGGAGCTAAAGGCCGGACTAAACAGAACAAAGGGTTTGCAATGGGAAAGAATGTTGCCATCTGAAAGCCTTTAAGAAGGAAAACAATCTCTATAATCAGTGTCAGAGAGCATGGCTGATTAGCTGCTGGCCTGCTAAGCTGGTTTACCCCAGGGACAGCAGCACAGCCCGGTGAAGTGACACCAGAATGGCTTGGTCTAGCCTGAAGCCCAGTGCGCAGATAATTAGCCGACTAGCCCTTCAGTTCAGAGGGACTGATGGTCCTGCTGCATAGGCTTGGTCTAACTTTCTGCCTTGAATAAGGATCAGAAAGAAGCTGGAGGCAGGGTTAATACTTACTGATCCGACAGTCTGGGCCTGCGAAGCCTGGAGCGCACTCACAACGGTACCAGTTATCCCCATCCACACAGGTTCCACTGTTGTAGCTGCAGGAAAAAAAAGAATTCATATTTTAGATGCACCATGCTTGTTATTATAATGAATAATTCAGGTTGGAATTTTTTAACCAGTTTCTCAAAGACAATAAAGCTATCAGTCTTATTATTATTATTGGACAAGCATGCAACTGTGTGGGAGTAAGCTCCAGAAGTGTTTGGTTAAATAAGAATTTCACATGGGAGTTTGCAAAACAGTGTTTGTCAATTGCATCCCAGGAATGACAGAGAGAAAAAGGCGTTTGCCTGGTTCTCAGAGAGAACGAGTGCAGGTGAGAAACGACAAAGGAGGTGCAGCTTGTTTACATCTGTACAAATCTACAGGAAATGTTTGGTTTTCACTTACCATGGGTGTGGACTGCAGTCGTTGGTATCTGGAGAAGAAAAAAAAAAAAAGAGAAAAAGCAGTGAGTGTTTTGTTTTGTTTTCACTGCCTCACGCAGAAGTGTTCACTGCAGATGGCAGTAAAAAGCATGTCTGAGCTTGTGTGTGCAGAGGTGTGGTGGGCCGGTCAGGCTTGGACGCCACACTGCCTGGTTAACCTGCCTTATTAGCCAAAAAAAAAAAAAAACAGTAGACGCTCACCCTCAAAAATTTGTTCCAGCCCCACCACCGCTGACCTACACCTCCACACCCAAATTCCCACCCCTGATGTTTCTCCCTCACATGCAATAGTTACAAGAGGAATTTATGTTTTGGAGAACATGCATAAAGGGCAGGGAAATAGATGAGGGCTACAGAACAAGGAGATATGTCACTGTTTGGACAGGAATGTAACGACAGAGGGAGGGGGGTGTGTGTGCTGGACTAGAAGAAAGGGGGAGAAACATCTGTCTCCACTTTCCAGAGCCGTTTTCTCCCCCCTCTTCCTTTTCCCCTCATGGCCAGCGGCAGCCAGCAAGAAGAAGGACATTTAAAAAGAAACTAAATAAATAAATATATAAAGGACTACAGTGGGCTTTATTCAGATGCACGATTCCACCTCTGCACTACGTAGTTTTATCATCATTTAATAGCAATAACTGTCCATCTTTGTCCAGTCTACTCACTCTGGGTGCACGTGGGACCCTCCCAGCCTTCCTTGCAGACGCAGGTGAATGAATCTCCCTTCACCACACAGGTACCTCCATTCTCGCACGGATTGGGAAGACAACTTGAGTTTTTGGCTGAAATAGAGAGAAAAAAAATGGAGCAAGTGGCAGAGAGCTTTTTATCCAAACTAAACAATAAAAATGCATTCATACTCCAACTGTTATGCCAGTGACAGCTTGACTTTTTGTTATGATTTTGTTTGATATGCACCATCAGTGCAGTGAGAGATTTTAAGCAGATATCCGTTAGCGCTTAGAAGAGATGGTGAAATAGGTGAGGAGGCAGCACTGACAGAATGAGGGGATAAAAGTGTTTGTAGATCTCGCAATCTTACAAATGTGACTAATATCCAAGACAAGACAGAACTCTTCCACAAAAACAGTCTTCTGTGTATGTAAGAAGGAGGCAGTGCGCCGTGACCACATGACTCACCTATGTTACATGTCGTACCCTCCCACCCTGGGGAACACATGCACTGGAATGTATCGCCCTCATCGTGGCAGGTGCCTCCGTTATTGCACGTGGCTTCATCGCACTGACTCTCACCTGAAGGAAGCATTCAAAAAACAAAAAAGTCTTAAGGTTACTAAGGTAATAGATAATTAAATAGAGCCATGAGCACATACCATGAGCCTGCACGGACAGACAAGATGGGTGTGGAAAGAAAGAAAGAAAGAAAAAGGGAGGCTCTTACGGGAGTGGCAAGTTTTTCCCTTCCAGCCGTTTTTGCAATCGCAGAAAAAATCAGTCACCAGGTCTCGACACGTCCCTCCATTATGACATGGGCTGGTGCTGCAGTCATCTATGTCTGGACACATTAGAGAATGATTTATATGCAGCATAGCAAAAAATCAATCAAACTTTTTATTTGGTTATGACATGCATCTGGCAGTATCGCGAGGGAACTCACTGATTTCACAGTGGTCACCCTCCCAGCCGTCACCACAGATGCACTGGTACACGCTGACTTTATCGATGCAGGTACCTCCATTGTGGCACGGATTACTCTCGCAGTCGTTGATGTCTGAAATGTAAGTGAAAGACAGGAAAAAGTGTGAGACATGGTGATACTTGCGATCTGTTGTGCCTTTTACTCTGTATTGTGCACGAGGTGAGTCTGGTCTTACTCTCGTGGCAGTAGGTGCCTCTGAAGCCCTCCTGGCACTCGCAGCTGAATTGACCCCCAGCTTGGCTCCGGCAGCGGCCGTGAGGTCCACACACATTTGAAGAAATGTAGCGTTCTCCTCCTGGTGTACTGTTGGATGCCACAGCAACGGTGCAACTGTCAATCACTGAAAATAGAAAATTCGTGTTAAACAGTAGTTCTAACCAAAGTGATAAGTAAGGTAAAAGTGGCACAGAATAATGAGAAAAGAGGAGGACATTTACATGGAAATAGCCCTTACAGTTCATAGCATCTGATCATCAGTGCGTCAATGAGAAGAAACAAATGACAGGAGATAAAGCAATAAGCCATTATGCTTTCATAAGCAGTTCCAAGTCATTTTTTCACAGCACACTTAAATCCTCTCCTTTCCCCTGTCTGATCAGGTTAGGCAAACTGGGTGAATTTGCTCCCTTGTAATCGCTTAATGCTTGCCAAGTGCAGAGAGAATCTCACTGTGTATCTGACTCTGTGGTTGGTCCTCTCACTCAATTACACACACACATACACAAAGAAAAACGTACACATTCATTGAGGGGGAAAAGAAGAGTTAGCCCACCAAGTCATTACCAAGAACACACACGGTGTTATCAGTCTTTTGCCAGATTTTTAGGGAATTTAGAAGGTGGGAGAATCATTGGAAAAGCTCTGCTAAGGAGAGCAAGATGGGGGCAGTCTTGAAACCTGCTCACCTTGGCCAAATAACTTCACTGCATGAAACTAAAACATAGGTATGGCTCCAATGGGAAAATGTGGGGTAAAGCAATCAGGCACATAGCGAAAATCTGGCCTTATCCAGTGTTTTTACTGCAGCATGCTACGCAGATCATCTTTCAGAGGTCCTGTGGAAAAAGCTTGTGGTTAATGTAAGCTGAAAATGTACCTTTGCATGTGGTGGTGCGACAGTGGTCCTTCAGGTGGGAGCAGTTTTTGCCCTCGTAGTCTTCTGGGCAAGAGCAGTAGTAGTCCTTGGCCAGGTTGAAGCAGGGCGCTCCGTTCTGACATGGATTGGGCGAGCAGTAATCAATATCCAGCTAGGGGAGAAAGGTATTGAATAGAGAGCGGTGAATCTGATAGCTGACATAGTTTCTGCTACAGAAAACAGAGCAAAACCCACAGCATCCTCCCTGCAGGCCATGCCAGGAAACAACACACACACAGCGCTGGGAGGAAGGGGGAAAAACAAGGCAGAGACATAGGAGCCGTCCTCTGAGTCTGGGTTTCAGCGCTGAGGAATGTATCCCACTGTAGCCAGGAGCAGCTTCAACAAAGCACTCCATTTTAAAAAAAGGACTGTGGAACAACAGCCATTTAACAGGGTGGGGCAGGAAAACTTTACAACAAGCCCAAAGATACCGCAATCCCAGCAGAAAGGCTTAAGATGCCAAATGATAGAAGGGAGGATGCTTGCATGGATGGTTCATCATGCTCAAGGTCGGTTCATCATGCTCAAGGTCCATCTTACCTGGCAGAGATTTCCAGAGAAGCCTGTCAGACACAGACAGTGGAAGCCGTTGACTTCGTCTTGACAGCGGCCCCCGTTCAGACATGGTGAGCTTGCGCACTCGTCAATGTCCCTCTCACAGTGCTCGCCAGCAAAACCGGGGGTACACATGCAGCGATAGCCATTTACCAAGTCCTGAAAGAAAAACTGATATCAGCCTCATTGAAACAACATATACAATTAACTGCTTCAGAAAGGTGGAGTCTAAACAATAACCCGTCAAACCAGGAAGCAAAGTGTAGTGAAGGAGGGGTGGTGAGGTAAAATCACAGCTTTACAATTATTTCAGCACATTTTCCTGGCACAGGCTCAACACAATAATGTTTATGGTAATTCAATCTAGTGTGGTCAAGAAATTTGTGTGTCCTTCCCTGAGAAACTCCTCTGAAGCCATTTCTCTCAGATTTGATTTCAGAGGAATTCCACAACAATGCCACTGCTGGTTTGGAGAGCAGCTATTTATACAACCACTGTAAATGTCTCTCTGGCATAGACAAAAAGAGACAATAAAGCAAACAAACAAGCTGGCAAACAAAGCAGTGATACCCGATAAAGCTAGATGGATTTTGACCAGTCACCTACCTTGCAAGTTCCCCCATTCTGGCACTGGTCCTTGCAGTCGTTTATATCTGCATGGGAAAACAAATCTGAGGATTAATTCTGAACAGCTTGACTAAATAGTCTGTCTTTGAAAACAAGTCTGCACTTTATGTTTCCCATGCTAGAGGCCTTTAAAAACATTGTCGGAGCTGGAGAATGCAGTGCGAGAGTTGGATAATGCGGCTGCAAAATCAGTGCAAAACAAGAGTATTAAGCAATCCTGTCTGCTGCCAAGTGAAACTAGAGCTGGGATCGCTTTGAGCCACCCCTAATCACCGCAGCCTTGGCCACACACAGGTCTAATAATCACACAGCGGACAAATTTACACTGCAGGGAAAAGACTGTGCAAGAACAACTGGTTTTGATTCACGCCTTCATGTCGCAGCTTTAATTTGGCATGTACTGAGCAAATGGAAATGAATGAATAAAGAAAGCAAGAGCTGGACATGTGTCCTGCTCCACAGCTGCAGCTTTCAACTCACTGATGTCACAGTTTTGTCCTGTCCAACCAGGGAGGCATTCGCAGAAGTATCCACCAATCAGGTTACGGCAAGAGTTGGCATTGACACAGGGCTTGCTATCGCACTCGTTGGCATCTAGATGTGGGATAGAGAGGGTTAGAGGAATGTGCCTGTACAGTTTGCAATCACGAAGTGGTAGGAACAGGTTGGGTACCCTACCTACCTATTAGACATGTCTTTCCTGTCCACTGTGAAGGACACTGACACTTGTAGCCATTAACGAGATCTTGGCAAGTACCTCCGTGATTACAGGGGTTGGGAGAGCAGTCGTCAACATCTGCACAGGATGAGGGATATCTGGTTAATCGAAATGATAACTATGAGTGTTGAGGTTCAGTGGGTGTGATTCGGTGCAATCTTACTGATATTGCAGGAGGGGCCGCTCCAGCCTGGCGCACACAGACATTCATAGCCTTGACTGGTTTCTGAGCAGCTCCCTCCATTAGAACAGGGATTGGACAAACAGGCGTGTTCCGCTATGAAGAGAAAGACAAAAGACCTGTAATCGCCTGCCAATTTATAACACTCATTTTTAAATTAAAATATATTTCTTTTATTGTGGCTATTGAGTGCAGTCACCGCAAAGCAAAATCAGATGGTAAAGCCTCCGACTAATCTGCGGAAAACCTCACTCTTCTGCCCAGTTCCACTTCGTTACCACAACATATCTAAAAGGTTGACCCCTCTCCTCACCCACTGACCAAACCCTGTCTTGCCCTGCTCCAAATACCCGCTCAAAACAAGACAACCCCCCCCCATCTCACTCATTACTCACCCCGACAGACCACACCACCAGGAAATCATCTTTCATGCTATGTTGACCTGATCAATGCACCGTGACTTCCCTCTGACTCCCCGCCATTCTTCGTCCGAGAGGCGGCACATGATGAGAGTGGCGGGAGAGAGGATTGGCGGTTCCTCCTCTATAGGCGCGTTAAGGATGAGTGCTTCCCAAATGAATTAAAAATGAATGATTCACTCAGGGAATAACCAGGCAGTTAAAGGTGATCAGTGGACGCCTCTGGGTAAGAGAGAGAAGATGCAGGGCTGTGCCCTGAGGCCTTTGTGTAACAATACCCTGGCGTATCCCCTGGTCGGCAGACGACCTGCTACAGAGGGCACCGTTTCCTGACATCTCTGCTGTTAAGCTGTCAGCACCCTGCGAGGCTCAGATTTAATGAGGAAAAAAACATCTCCATGGTAAGTGTTTGCAACAGCTGGACCTCAGCACCACACCCATCTGTCTCAAGGAGCAAAAAGGGAGGTCCAGCCTCTGAAGATCAAACTGGTGGATTACCTGACTTGGAAAGTGAGGGGGGGGGGGGGGGGGGGGGGGGGGGGGGCGCGCGCTTGCACTCAAGTGGAAACAGATTATTGCGAGTTATCACCTCCTCTGATTACAAACTCAAGGCACCTCTGACCTTTTGTCTGCCAGATCACTGAGCCCAGAGTCCTCCCCCTAATTGTAACTGCAAACATGATTTTAAAAGCCCCCCTTCCCAGATCCCAGCTCTACTTTAAATAAAGATAGTCTTCCAAAGATGAGATTATAGGAAATCCTCACATTTCTCATTTTACTCTAAATGAATGAATGAAATGAATGAATGAAAAATACTTTATTAATCCCAAAGGGAAATTCAATATAAATATATAAACCATTCCATAATTGGTCCAAACCTTAAGTAAAAACTGAACAAGAAGGAACAAACTGTGTTGTGACTTTTCATGCCAACTAAATGCAATTTCTAAGCACACTAACAACCCTCACCTCTCTCACAGTTTGCACCAGAGTAACCCTCAGCGCAGGTACACTGATACTTGTCAGGCCCTGTGTTGATGCATGTCCCTCCATTCAGGCACGGCTGGTGAGTGCCACAGTAGTTCAGATCTGTGGGAGAAAAGATTTAGTTTGTTTAGACACAACATGGATTAAATCATTGGGTGCCTGAAGCTAAAACAAGGTGAAAAAAAAATATACCTTTATCACAAAGGTGGCCACCCCAGTTGGTTTCACACAGGCATTGCCACGGCTCCACACAGGTGCCATGTACACAGCCGGGGTGAGGGATGCACTTGTCGCAGTACTGGCCCTGCCAGCCATACAGGCACCTGCAACACACACATGCACACAGAAGCATGCTATCAGCACGAAATGAGACAACATTTAAACAATAAACTCAAATATACACGTGCAAATTCAAGCAAATTCAAAACTCTTAGAGCAAGGCCAAATCTCTGTGGTATCTGAAAATGTTAAGATCTTAATCTTCCACTTAATCCAGATTCCTTCGCAAAAAATACAGCCGTAATCGGAGCTTAATGAACTGCACATCAGCATATGCAGCATGGAGCTGCACAAATGGAACAAAGAGGCAGTATTCTCGCCCTCACAACTGGGTTGAATCTTTAAAGACCACAAATGAATTTTAAGCAGCAGTGTGTTTATGCAACAGCTTTTTAACAATACTTGGACACAAGGAACTAGGAGTATTCAGTATTTTACAAAAAAACAAAACAAAACAACAACCCCAAACAAAACACTAGATTACAGTTCCAACGGGACCTTTCGCACGGCTAACATTAGCATGCGGCCAGACGCTCCCTTTAACAACACTGTGCCTGTGGCTTGGCAATGGCGGCATCCTTGCAGGGAGGAGAGCCCAGCCCTCCTCTCAGCTGCAACGCTGCTACTCGTCCTGGTTCTCATGAGTCAGGACTCAGGCTTGTGCTCCAAGGCAGGGGGATGAGGAGAAAACAGTTTGCTGACCACTTAAATATCCAGGTCCATAATTACACTGATAATGCTGCCCTTTTCTTCCTCCACTCCACAATTAAGACAGCAATCGTGCCTGGCTGATAAGTCAGCTCTTTAGAGGTGGTGAAGTGGTGATACAGTTGCTGCTGTGGAGCCCAGCGACAGGAAACACAGTGTCCCTCTGGGGGAGCGACGCACTGATTAGCCTCAAGAAACGGACGGACTGTAAAAATAAATGTGGTGCTTCAGTAAATGTCACTCTGTGATTAAGGGGGCCATTTTAAAAGAAAGTGTGTTAATCCTCATCATGAGAAATGGTACAAGAATCACAAGCAGCATCCCAAATCATTTACAGATATTTCACAGCCTAATCACTGGGGAGTGTGACATTACATAGTGAAACACTGCTGATGCACATAAACACAACTGTCTTTACAATAGTTTTCTCCTCCCAAAGGTGAACTGTTATTACACCATTAACAACAATTAAAGTTACAAAATAAAGCTTGAGACTAGAGGAAAAGTCTGAGCATCATTAGTTGCAATGACAAGGAGGCTGCCCTTCCCTGCAGCCAATGTTGCTATGTACCGCTGTTGTTAAAGGCAACGGTGGGAAACAGATCGCCGACTACAATCAAAGAAGAGCTTGCTTAAAGATCTTGGTAAATAAGAAATAAATCCTGAGCTTTGAAAAACGGCCACACCTGTGTAGAGATTAAAGCAAGTGAAACTCTTGTTCTGCCAGTGGCCACACAAGCTCTTACAAGAAACCTGATCAAGTCAAAAGCTTGGGAAAAACAACAAAACTGCTGCACAAAATGTACAAACCTGATCATCCCTGTGCTTGATTTATGGCCAAATAAGACAACTAAGAAAGCAGCCAATGGCTGAACTATGGGAAGAGCTGGTCAGTCATTGCGGCACAAAATGCCCCAGCTCTGATATCCATCTGTGCCTGGCTTTTCCTCTAGCTGTGTGCATACACAGCATTAGAAAGCCATTAGCTACATAAACAGCGCACTTTAAGGCTCATCTAGAAGTTACACCTGATTTGACTGATAACGCTCGCCGCATAAGTGGGTTGGTTATATTTTTAGCTTTGAATTGTAGAGACTGAGCTTCTCTTTTCCTCAGGTTAGCAGCTCTGGCTTAAACCACTGAGCAAATTCTCTCTTAAAGCTCTGATACTTGAAGTATTTTGGCCAGAAAACCATGCATGTACAGGAAAAGATCAGTGCCATGACACAATTGGTGCTTGGACGCAATCCTTACAGATGTGTAGTAGCCCACATCGCAATTTCTGGCACCATTCTCCACAGAAACAAAAAGGCACTCAAGCAAACTGTGTCTGACAGTAAAAATTAAAGATGGCAGGCTAATAAATCATACAGATCGGCTCTGGCCACTTACTTGCATCCACCTGGCTCCTTACATGATCCATGCTCAGTGCTGCAGCCCTGTCGGCATATAGCTAGAATAGAAAGAACAAGATGATCAACTTAACTAGATTCCTTGTTTTCATAGCTTAAAAAATCTTTCGGAATGGAGAAAAAAATGCTAAGAGCTAAGGAACAAGGTGTTATTCAAGGCAGACCACGCTACAGACAGTGCATCAGCATGAATCACAGATTAGTCTGGCTTTATATTTTCAGAAAATGTCTTTCATGTCTTTCATCAGTGCCACCTCAGCAGAGCTTACCAGTGTTGCAGTCAGGTCCAGACCAGCCTTCCAGACAGGTTTTATTTCCATTGTAGTCGCAAGTGTAATGCCCAAAGAACTCATCTCTGGGCCGACAAAACTTGTTGCAGCCGAAGCCGTAGTAGTGCTCATCGCAGCTGACTCGGATTTGGTACTCAAACTGGGCAACAGGGCCGTTGTGAGTCAGCTTCTTCCAGTGCGGGCTGGGGTTGATCATGCTAGAGTGAGAAGCTTTCTCTATCAACTTCCCATCAGCACCTAAAACATCATTTAAAAGACATAAGCATAAGTCCCATCCCCTCCTCAACTAAACTAGAGTTCAAATGTTTGAGCGAATAGTGCTACACTTTTGGGTGTTGCAGTGTTTTGGATCATAAATTGGGAACCCAAAAATGCCCCAGAAATTCTGACACAAATTGCAGAAGATCTCAGAGATAACAGATTATATGTAATTAAGGCAAATATGTGTCCTAAAGAGGAAGAAAAGTACAAGGAGGAAATGTAAAAAAAAGGAAAGGATGTCTGTAATGAGCACTTTTAACTGCTTTTTTTCTCACACTCCAAGTCCGACTCTCCCTGGTTGGTTTCTGAATCTAAGCTTTACAGCCTGAGGATAATACCGGTCCACGATGCTGCTCTCTGCATCTGCTCAGGCGAGGAAAGAACCACAGTCGCCATAAATTACAGTGTGATGCCGCAGTCACTGCTGGGAGGCCAGCCAGCATGCCATCAGCACTTTTTTTCCTGCCTTTTTCATATGCGTTTTTGTTAACATTGAAAATCGTATTGAAATCAACACTTTCACACACTTCAGAAGTATCCATCTACACTTCGTATGTAGAGCAAAGTCGCAGCCTATGTTGTGATTGCAAAGTATACATAGACTTAGAACCAGAACCATATGACATGTTTTCTTGTCAAACACAAAGAGGTCACAGCTCTGTCAAACAGAGTTGTACTGATGCCAAGGGCTCTAATAAGCTTCACACAAAGAGCAAACACACTTGAACTGAGCAAACATGCTCAGCCCAATCTCCAGACACTACGCCGTCTACTTACAAGCCCTGCACATTCGCTTGCACATGAAGCACTCGCTACTCGATGTCTAAATCTTCCACCTGGGAGAGAATGAAAAATATGTCACAGCCATTATTTACTGTGGCTCACACGAGCAGAGGTGGCTGACCACAAGGCCAATCGCTCCTCTGTGTAGTATGATGCAATGCAGTGCAGAGGGGGGGAGGTTTGTACTGTCATTTATTTACTATGTGGTGGCGTGCATAGGGAGGGGGGACCAGGACGTGGCAGTGTTCTGAAATCGCAGCGCCCAGTAACATTTCGCAGGAGTCTGAAATCCAGAATTTAGCTGTGTGGTATTTCTCTACCGACTGCTGGCCTGCAGTGTCAGGAGTAGCACAGCCTTGCTACCTGCTGCCTGGCCTGGAGCTATGCATAAATCAAACAAACTTTAAACAAAGAATCTGATTCTCAAGCATCAACTTTCTAAACTTACCATTATTAGCCACTTAAGAGCAACTTCTTTCAAAACACTCAAATCTCCAGGGGTAGGAATCTGAAAATACTACTGCTTGCAAACTGACAAAAGCCAAGCTTTTTTGATTTTGATTATGAATCTATTTAAATCTCAGTTAGGGCAGTCACAACACACAAGGCTAACAGGACAGTGACCTAACCTGAGGGTGCTCAGAAACGGCTTAACCACCACTGAGTGTACATTCAGGGGGCTTTTCACACCAGTGCCCTAATAGTTCTCTGGGGAGCGGCAAATACAGCAGAAAAGACAGAAACCTCATTGAGCTCAAACAGACATGAACTAGCATGGAAATCAGGCCCTGCCCTCATCTGGGATCACCATGCTGTCGCCAACCTGACCACCAACCAGTAGGAATCCCAACAGCAGCCAGAAGTAAGATTTCAGCATGGTGTTACCACTGTGTCATTCCCACGTTCACAAGGAAAAAACACTCGGAAAGTGAGTAATACACTCACTCAGTTTTCCATTGCACACGCTCTGAGCTCACCTGTACAAGAAACAGACACAGCAAACCCCCCCCCCCTCCTCACTCTGCATGGTGACTGCAGGCTTGTTGCAGCACCAGGCTGCAGGGTCTGGATGAACTCTGTGTTTCACGCCTGAGTGACAGTGATACAATGTGACCTCAACCTCAGCTGGCAGCACCTGCCATCAGTCATCGGCCAAATAAAAACATTTTTATAGGTTGGTGGGGGGGTCAGCCTCTGTTCTCCTCTACCTCACCAACCAACCCCGCATTTGCTTCCCCCTTGCTTCCTAAAAATCTGCTCTCCGTCCTCACAGGCACCTGTCAGCACACTTTAAATAGAGACACACACATACACATCGTGGACAATGTGGAAGAGTGTGGAGGACTGTGTTCAGGAAGAATAAACTTCCTTTACTGACCTTCAACATAACTTATCCCAGGCATTAACACAGGATACAGTAAAATAGAGAAGAGGGTGAGATGGAGATACCAGATAAGGAGAGGTACTCACCACTGGTTTCATTGTTGAAGTCCCAGGCCTCCACTATCAAAGTGTAGGACCTCTGCGGGAAACAAAGAAAGATGCAAGCAGCGTTAGTGAACAGGGTCAGTGCATCAGAAAAGCATTACTAGTTAAATATTACAATAACAGCCTTTTCCTTTAGTACTAGGCCTGCACAATATATGAAAAAATGTATCATTATAGGAGCTGCAATTTCACAAAGACATTTTAACCTTAAATAGAACGAGCACAGGTGTGCTAATGAGGGATGGATTTAACGCCACCTACAGAGGAATGTTTTTTTTTATATATATATAAAACAAACACACATACATCACCACTATTTATAAGTATCAAATATTGGATAAATTCAGGTGTGATGTTAAATATTCAGAAAAATTTTACTTTTGTTTTTTTAATAAATTTAATATTTTCAACACATTAAGCCTTAAAAATGCAGAACATTTCCTATAACTTCACCCATTATGCCAGTGATGTTTTCTCTCCCTCTCATCGAGTTAGCTTACAACAAAGCCTGGAACAGTATCTGCTGTGAACTTACAACAATGGCCTCGTTGATCTGATTAAGAGGATAAGCCTGAGGTGCTGCAGAGGTCTCACAACGATCAGAATGGCAGACACACGGCCAGTGGTCTGGTCTAGCTGGTCGCCCACCCACTGGGAGGGTGTCTGATGCACCAAAAAAACCCAGCACAGACCTTCTAGTAAAGAGTGAAATAAGTCTAAAGAAGAGCATGCACGCAGAAGAGTAGACTTCACCCTGCAAAGCCAAACTTTTGTTTTCATATTAGCTACTGTAACTTGTTTATCCATGTGTTTACAAAGTGTGGGAAATTGGGTTGGGCGATTAATCGATAAAATCGATAAATCGAATTTTCCATTTCTGGAGATTTATTTTTAGGAAAATCTGGATTTTTTTCCATAGTTAGTTAGCAGCAAACTTAGCCCTCCCTCCACACCAGAACGGTGTTTGTCTGACAGATTTTCAGTGAAGTGACCCTTCACTCATGCCTGGGATTTAGCTGTGCGTATAACTCCAGTGAGAATGCTGCTCTCTATGCGATGCAGAAGTCAATTTAACCCACAAACCCTAGTTAAAAGACAACCTTCATCAGGGGAATTATTTCTGCAGTGGATCCTGTATGATAAGGATCTAGATGGAAAGAGATCACGGATGCATTGTGTCGCATATTTCAATGTAAGATATGAAGTCGTTTATATGGTGGAAAAGCTATGACATTATATGCTTTATTTTTGCTGACATTCATCTATATAAACAAATAAATGTTTTTAATAAGTTTATTTATGCTTTGTAAAAGAAAAGAAAAAAAATCAATTAAAATCGGAAATCGGATTTGGTTATAAAAAAATCGGAGATTTTATTTTTTAGGCCATATCGCCCAGCCCTAGTGGCAAGAGAAGAATGTGGATGTTTTCCACTGTTCTGAAAGAGTACGCAGTTCTATTATGTAGTGTGCATGGGGAAGTTCAACATGTGACAGAGTGCTGGGGATGCTAATGGCAGTTTAGGCAGAAGTGTTCCAGGACATTGCTGAGAGCATAAGAGAAGTGTATGTAATGAAGAGCAAGGTATAAAGCAAAACAACAAAAAAAAAAAAATACAACTACAGGAAAGGATAAGGCCAGAGAGACTGAATGGGTGCTACACCCTGAAGGGCCTGTCTAGATTTTAGCACTTCAGAAAATGCTTTGTCCGATTCAGGGTTTGCTGGCGCTCACACCGATATCAACTTACACATTCACCCTGCCCTGCGCTGCAGTCAAGTGGGGGAAAAGGATGATGCTTCTGCAAGCACACACACAACAGATTCAAAGACAAGTCCCGCTGCAGTGCTCTGGCATCCGCTAGAAACGCCACTTATATGCACACAGTTCCTAGCAGAGCTGCATAGAGGCATTTCAGAAATTTGGCAGTGCCACTAAAGCCCTCTTTGCTGCGATGACTTCATGGTAAACAAACCTGCTCCAAGGAAAACCCCTGCTCACTTTCCACACAAAGAAAGAAAGGGTATGACTCACTCCCTTAGCCCCCCCTAATTCATGGTTTTACCTTGTTTTCTCAGGCTTTCAACTTTCCATCTTTCCAGAAGACATTTGTCTCATCCCCTGCCAGTATTTCACTGCAATCAGGGCAGCTATTATTTAAATTCTGTGTGCATCAGCAGCAGAGTACACAGCACATTCTGGCTCACAACTGGTTGCAATCGCTTGACACAAAAGTCCAGCAAAATGAGTCTGTAATCAAGTAAAGCCCACTCGTCTAACAGCAAGAACGTCATCCTTCTTTCTCAGCATTTAGTAGTATCAGGTTAAAGCTTTTGGTGTTCACCTTTTGGGTGCAAAGCTTGACGCAGCTGCAAAGGTGCTTTAATGCTACAGCACTCCCCATCAAGAGACTCATTTTTCCAAGCTTAAACAATTGCACTCAAATGCAACACAATAGGTTTTACTGGATGACTTTAGGAACCTCTTTGGGTTCAGGGATGACTAACAGAAATAACTCCCACACATGTGACAACAACGTAGTCACAAGTGCTGACCTCATCCTAAAAATGGGAACTGAAATACAAAAATCACTGAGCTTATATAGTTTTGCACAATTTTTAAAGTAACTCATTTGAAATTAGTCTAATGTGTTTGTGACTATTAAGTGTGGAAGAAAAAACAAAAACTATTTTGCTTAAGGTAAGTTACTCCTCAATGATCTGCACAATCTGAACATTTTGTTTTGGTTTTACTGGCAGTTACACTAGGAACAGTACTGGATCACTGCCAGGTGAAAAAAAGCAGAAGCCCTGGTTCACCTGCTAGACGATTAAATTTCATACTGTGTGTAAGAATGACAGGATAGTGGGAAATCCCACTAACTAAATAGTTATAGGCCAAATGTGTACCTGTCCCTATGTTTAAAAGGCGCCTGAGGTCTTAATACATTAAAAAAATGCAGGAACACAAACACACACCCATTTCTTTGGACTTGCCTCAATATGAAGGTAACGTCAGCATTATAATCCACATCACCAGACTTATCACATATAAGCCCAACATTATCATGATGAAAGTCCATGCCATTACCTAATAACACAGCGGCTCTACATACAAACATCTAGAGCCTGTGCTTGGCTGATTCTGTGCTGATCATAATCAGGTTGCTGCATCATTAAGTTCCCATCTAGCAAAATGTCAGGATGTTGTTGGGATGGCCAGTTGCAGACAAAACAACTGTTTGCAGAGAGTGAGATACTGCTTGACTCCTCATTCACTAACACTCCATAACTCTTAGGTGCTTATCAGCTTGGAACTGTCTGCCATTGCCAGGTTCACTTTTCCCAGGCTCCCAGCTGACTCACTACTTCTCTTTGAACTACACAGAACACACTCCCTTTCTCTCTCTAACACACATACTCTCTTACACACAGACACACACAAGAATAATAAGTGTGGCCGTATGTCTTCTTATCTTTTCTGGCAAAGCAGACACTGTCCAACAGACAAGCAACATAAGCGATAAAGATCCTTCCAGTTCAAATCGCATTTACTTGCCAAAGAACACTACTGAATCCTCTCAGTAGGGGAATTTTCCTAACATGCACTCTCATTCTGCCTTCCACCGAAAACTGACCCATCTGATGGACCAGGAAATATAAAAAAATATATAATAATAATAATTAATAAAAAGCTATGTCTTATGGAATAACAGTCAGAAGCCAAAGGTTGACATCAAGGTAAGGCACAGCAGATTAGAGTGGTTTAGGCCTTCACTCAGCACACAGGAAATGTAAACAGTCTGGTCAAAGATATGTTGACCCTCTGTATCAGTTTTCCTCAGCCAATCACTTCAACAGTATCAACCTGCAGTTTAACCAATGACCATGACTGCTAAGCATTACACCCTTTTTGCAGTAAAGCCTCGGCTCTTGTCATGGGAAGCCAACTCTTGTGATCACCTTCAAAGCCACTGAGAAGAAGGAATGCACCATTTCCCCAAGAGATTTCCATCTCAGCCCAAGAGTTTAAAGAACACTGTTGCACAATCAAGTGGTATAAAGTGCGTCAACTGGGGATACACCAGAAATCACACCCAAACAAATGTCACCTGTTGCCAACTAAAACAAAACATCCAAACAAGGTTTCTCACAGGGATAAGAAGAAAATATGAACCTGAAAGCAGGGAAGAATGTTGTTTCAAGCATTTAAACAAACTGTAATCTGTCTTTTGCATGGGTTACTAACCATTAATACACAGATTAATCCAAATAAATGCATTTTGAATGCATACCGTGCTTCTATGCAGCCTGAGGACAAGCATGATAAGCAGTGAAGCATCAGAAACCATTCTGTAACGTCACATCCACAACAAACCACAGTATCCCATAAAAAGTGAGATGTAAAAAAGGAAAGCATTTCTTATGTACTCTTTCACTTGAGCAATTCCCATTTAACTGTCATATCAGAGCCAACTTCACACAACATGTCATTATTCTCACAGCAGCCAGCTTCTTATCCTCAAGGCTGAGCTGACTATTGTTCTGTGACACACCTGATTCCAGTTCTCAAGACTGCCCCGACTTGTCAACAGAATCAATCACGCGGATATGGACCTGTTTCTTTTCTGAGAGATGGAACAGCATTGTGTGTTTAATGAAAGGAAGGTAATTATGCGGCTTCATTTAGATGTGATTCAGTTAGAGAATAAAGGCATGGATCAGTCAGGCCTGAGAAAAAAGAAGACAGGGATAGCTTGAGGGGGAAAAAAAAAAAAAAAAAAAAAAAAAAAAATTAAGGAATGGATACAAGAACTCTGCCTCCAGAGCAGCCGGATTGATTCTCCCGATTCAAATACGCTGAAGTAGCCAAAGAGGCAAGGTCACAGTTTGCCTGAGAGCCAACTACATCACTGCTGAGTCTACGACAACTGCTTCCTGTTGCTTGCCCTGTGCTGGCATTACAGCTGCGCTGCCTCCATTATGCTCCATAATCCTCATTGTAGTCACTGAGGGCAAACTATTGTCCCTGCTTGATACACTGTGAGGGCCGGTGAAGCTGGGCCCTCACTCCTTAATAAAATAAAAGCATGAAGCAGACGCTATGAATCCGCACAAGGCTCTAAAACACTAGCTATCTTGTGTCAAAGATGTCCGGCCAACATCACGCTGTCCAGCTGGATGCCTGGCTCTTGCCCTACCTGATCTAAGCACATGTGTGTAGCCTCATTAAGTGCAGCGGTTACTGTGGGTGGCAAGGTTAAAGCGATGAAATGCCTGGGGTCCAACCGAGCGTGACTTAAACAAAGCCCTTGGCCTGGACAAGAGGCCAACTTCATGCAGCTCACAAGAGAGGATGAAGGGGGGGGGGGGTTCGTGAACTCTGAGTACCCAACAACCCAATTGCACCACACTGCCATCTGTCCACAACAGCCAATCAACTGATGAAAAGGACAAAGAGTGATATCATACCAAACCTGACAATTGTTAATGTGCACTGAAGTAAAGCACTTGAAGTGAAGGATGAGAGAACATGGTCTTTCCCTGATTGTTAGTCTGGCTGCTTCAAACTTCTTTGTACAACTGAGCTGCATTAAATGCAGTTACCTGAGCTATTTAATTTGGAGTTTCTGGCATTTCTATTTATCTGGAATTCATCACATGACAAGAAATTCCCCTGTTACTTTAAAGACTTTTTCCTTTCAAGTTCCTGGTCCATCGCTGCACATGCCCATTCAACAAATGGGACTAATGTTCAGCCAGTAAGATGAGACTAGTATGGCTGCTAGGGTTTCATGCTGACTTGGTGTTACCAAAGTGCGAACATAAACAGAAAACTATTAGAAAAAAAAGTGTGAGGCGCCAGTGTCCAAGTGGCACGCATATAAAAAAATACAGACAATATCAAATTGCATGCGAGCCTCCTGGAGACATCATTTTACTTGCGGAAAAAAAAAAAAAAAAAAAAAAAAAAAAAAAAAAAAACACGAACTAAATGACCTGTTCTCACAGGTAACATACACATGAGGGGCAAAATTACTTTACAATCCAGTTCTTTCACACATCTGGACCATCAGTGCGAACAATACTCAATATTACAACCAGAACTTCCATCAAAATTGAAGCAAAAATAGCCTTGATGTAATTGGACACACACATACCAGTGGACTGTGCCTTTCAGCTATCAGGCACAGTGGAGGAGTTTGCGAGCCAAGCTGTGGGGCCAGTCAGTCTGTGTAGTCCTTTTTTTCCCTTCACTACATAGAAATGTGCTCCAGCATGGCAAATCATCTCTCTCACACAGAGCTCCAACACTCCCACAGGCCTGTCAGGCCCATTTATTTACCCTAGGAAGAAGAGCTGACACTTAAAGAAACCAGAAAGTTGGTTTTCTCTCTGGAGCTGCTGCACTGTGCAACAAGACCAGCTGCCAGGGAGGCAGATCAGGGGGGAAAATCTGGAAGAGTGGGGCTCACTCAACTTTATATCTTGCTTTTAATCTGCTGGATCAGGCCTGACAAGGCAATATGCAATGTTATTAAAGAAAATCTATTTAAAAAGTGATCTCTTTTGATATGTTTGATCTTTAAAATATAATTTTCAGAGCCTGAAAATTCACTTTTGGCACCTTTGATTTCTCACTGATCCTTTAGTCAAATTTGGATATTTCAAGGTTAATAATATGCTGAATAGTTCAGCAAGCTGAAAATACTTAAATAGACACGTCTAGGCCTGATGGAGAAAAATACCTGCACATGGTAAATTAGCGCACATGAGACCAAGGGGGCTTTCTTTCAAAGAAAAGAAGAAGAAAAAAAAGACCATAAGAAAACTTTCTATGCAACTTTTAAAAAGAGGGGGGTAAGGGTGATTGAAGGGCAGTAATTGCACATAATTGCCCTGCAAACAGACATTTTCTCTTTCTTTATTTTATGTGGAGATGCGCGTCAGAAAAGTGTTTTTTTAAAGTCTCCACTCACCGGCCAGGCAAAACTGAAGGGCAAAACTATCCTGGATTTGTCATTCCTGACAGAACTCCTGAAAGAAAACGTATTCCCTCCGAGGATAGGCGTAGATCCCATTCCGAAGCTGCATGGCCCAGCAGCAGAGACCCTCGACTGGTATTCCTTTAGACAAACTTTAAAAAACGTATCGCACTCGTCCCGCGTGCACTTTCTATCCGCCGTGTTCCGCGTGCCATCGCAACACATGCCGTTCAGCAGCTCTCCGTTCACATTGTGCATCGATAAAATTTGCAGCTCGAATTGTCCCGATCCCTCTGACACCTGTTGGGGAGACAGAACGGTAAATGCAGTGGTAAAACTTTGAACTTGACACTTAAAAAGAAGAAGAAGAAGAAAAAAAAAGTTGCTATTCAACATTATTCAACCCTTTGCAGCATGAGTAAGGGTAAAATTTTCGCATGAGGCATGGTTACATGTTGTGTTAGCATAGCCGTGCACATACAAGGAAAGATGCATGCAATCAGTACATCCACACGGCTGAACCGAGTGACCTTTCCCGCTATTCCCCCCCAGAGTGCTCCAACATACCTTTACAAGAAAGCAGAGCAAAAAGGCAGCCACGACTGAGCCCCGTCTTAAAATCATGCCTCCGGACTGCTGTTGCCACTCGTTTGTACTAGTCGTCTGGCCGACACACGGCACCAGAGCTCTTCTCTGGTTTAAACATGCACAAGTGGGGGAAACAGCACTTTGCTTAGCGGAGCACGGGATCCGGATTCATAGAAGAGCTCTCCCTTTGTATGTCCCTCAACCACTCCGAGTGTCTGCTCTTCTCTGATATCCGACTGTCTCCACTTGTTGCTGAGGAAAGTTTACACAGTAGCCATGCGGCGGCCGAGCCCACTGCTGACTGACTGCTGCTCCGAGCTGGAGCTGGGCTACACAAATTCAGCAGAGAGGGAGTGTCTGCGGGGCCCCGAGGCTCCATATTCATGAGCGCAGCACACTGAGCCCGCCCCCTGTCTTATTATGAGGATAATCATACACTCTCTCAAGATTGGCTTTAAGAACTTTCTGGCACTGCTTTGGTGGAAAAATAAAAGTGGAAATACTCTATGACCTGAACTCATATTGATGCACATAACTCTTCACAACCACAAACCTAAACAAAAATGAATTATATTTTCAGACATGCCTCAATTCATACCCCACCCCTCTTTTAAGAGACTGTATCTTTCTACATCTTGCATTATTGCATACTACACTAACCACAATTTTTCCTGTAATTTTACCTCATAAAGATTTATGTCAGCTTTAAAGGTGGAAAGACCCTGTTTAAGCTGGGTTTTACTCTACTGCCTTTGTGTCATTAGGTAGCATACTAAATCATCTGGCCTGCAAATAGAGCTTACATCAAGGCCAGTGGCTGAGCCAAGGGCATATTCTAAAAGTGTGGTATGTTTGATGAGCCTTGGATGAGGAGAATGAAATTCCACTGCATATTTTAAACATATTGTTTTGGTCAAAGATTCTCTAAATCTCTGAATGTCTGTGAATGTTGAATCTTGGAGGCCACACAACACTACTGGAGTGGAGATGGACCTACAGGTTTCTGAAGAATGTAACACATTTTAAACCACTTGCTGTGTCCAGCAATCATCCTGCAGTTTACGGCCAAACACGGTAGTGCCAGGTGGATATTTGTTTGAAGGAAATCCCTGCTGACCAGATTCACAGCTTTAACGTTCCGTTTATGTTGATGTGGTTACAGATAAACTTCTTGTGGTGTCAAAGGGTAATTGTGACCAGGTGTATTTCTGCAAGAAGGTAATCTGTGAGCTAGATCGGTGACTGGGACAACACACACACATACATTTAAATGAGGGATGGGAACCCCCTCTGCCCTGTCGTTACTGATTTGTGCAAACCAATTACACAGGTCATTCCATGGGTCACAATCAAGGAAATGCAGTTGGAAACTGTGGCATTACATAGAGAGGGAGAAAATAAATCAGTAACTACACAATATTTCATCATCACATTTTATTGCCATTTATGAGGGTGTCACACATCTCACACGTGTGCATGCACATCTGATAAGCAGAGAGGTCTCACATTTTCTTGTTTTATTTCTCTGAAACTGTTCAACCGAGGTATAGTTCATTGTTTTCTGTGAAATCTGAAAAGGTTATTTTATCTATGTAGAGGTTATATTATCTTTAGGTGCATCAGAAACTCGGAGAAATGCACGGTAGCCTTGAGGTGGATTTAAACCTTTAAAAATGTAGTTTTTAGTACTAGTTATGAAGTAATTTGTATTCATCCCCAAGGAGGAAAACATCTATGAGTTATTTTCACTCTCCTAAATCACTGCTGTTAATATTCAAATGTCACATTTCCTGTGGTTGAACTTCAAGATGAAAGACGCAACTTCCTCCCTGCCTGCCTCAGCCACAGAGCTGATAGACATCTCAGGTTACAGGCCTCATTGAAATTCTCTCTCTGGGTAACGAGGGTTAATTGGAGAAGTTTTTAACCCTTGGAAGTATTTCTTTTTCCTTTTTTTCTTCTTCTTCTTCTTTTTTTTCTATTATTCCTTGGTGCAAGAGCCAAAGTTGAGTCTAGAGATTGTAGACGATTCAGGGTGGGGGGATGTGTCAGGATCCTGTCTGCCGTGCCCCCATGACCTGCCCAGAGGTGATGATTGTGTTGGGATGATGACAGGGGTGGGAGAGAGCTGAGGTAAAGAGTTGCTTTTTTTTTTTTGTTTTTGGAGAGAAAATAACGAATAAGAACGAACTCATGCAAAAACATCTTTGCAAAAGAAAAGTTTTTTTTTGTATTTTTTGGGGGTTAAATTTACAGAAAATGACCAAAATCTAAGTCTAAAATATTCTAAAAAGTTGCATTAAAAAAAGAGATTATCTGTATTTCCAGTAGTCACTTTGAAAACCTAGTACACTTCCACTCAAGTGCTGCTTCTCTCATCTATCATTCAGCTAATAGGTTTGTAAACAGCATGTTCACTGTTCCCTGTAAGCTTGGTGTGTAGTCGTCATGGAGCACAGACATGGTTTCTCCTCTGAGACCGTGGTGCTAATCTCTTGCAGCCTTAATGTGATTATGGTAATGATCACACAAATGACCCCTGGGCTTGGTGGGTGGGGGGGTTCATACATCCTAATACATAGGCTGCACAGGGGCTGTGACTCCAGAAGAGACCAGTAGACTCAGTCAGTCCTGGTGGCCCTCTCCTGTTCTTATGTCCTCTCTAAGCTTCGAAGAGATGGGTGAATGAACAAATAAATTCCAGCCAGCTACAAAAGAACTGAACAGCCAGGGGAGAGAGATGGATATCTTTTGTTGTTGGGCAATCAATGCCGTATTCCAATCCAATTACCTCAGCCTTTTGCAACCCCTCCAATCACAGAGCATGGCATTGAAGCCTGCTGGAATTCAGACTCCTAACAAGAATGTGGTGGATTAGGTGCTCAATGAGTATCCACCCCTCTACTTCTTCTATTAAAAAATAGTAGTTATAACACACTACCAAAGTCAAGAAACAGAATCATGTCCCCATTCTTGCAATGCTTAAAGTGACATGGCTGTGTTGCTTCAACAAGGATTATTATTGTGAACAGTCAACAATGAAAGACAAGAAAGTACTGTGTGTCAGGATTTACCCTTCTGCGTCAGTGTGAGGGAAATGATGCGTACATCAGGTGCTCTTTAAAATGTCACCTACATATGAGGGTTACTTGACTGTGATCAGTCACAGCTTCTTGTGTGTTCCCCTTTCTGCTTCTGGTGGAGGTTTGCTGATAGGGAAAACAAATGCTCCTTCATTCAGAGATGCCCTTTTCTTATCATTGTGCCATCTATACAGTTCATAGGCAATTTTTAATCCTCTTGATGTTCATCATTCTGAATGAAATGGTATAAATAATATCTTATTAACACAATCCATTCTACCTTATGGTGAACACAGGCCATACCTGAGTATTGCTCTCTATCATGGTATCATGGTGGGAAAGGCAGAAATGTTCCAACATGGAGAATTTAAGTGGCAAATGTGTGAGGTGAAACATCACATCTGAAGGGGAGATTAGAGATCAAATGACAGAATGAAAAGAGACACTTTGTCTGTAGTTTAGTGATTTTCTTTTTTCTATTTAAAGATATCATTGTGTTTATATGGTGTGTTTATGGGAGCTGCTTTAACAAAACGTTACAGATGGTATCACCATTCAGTACTCAGATAAATATCATCTTCCACTCTTAAAGGAGGCCACTTTTCTGTTTTCAACATGAGGTGATGGGATTTTGATGTCTGAGTGGATATGCGGTGAGTACTTTAGTGCGGTTAGTGCATAGGGAGTCCAGCTGCTATATGTGAAGGTTAAGTACAGATTGGATTATACTATAGAGGGTTTGGTTAAGAGCATGGGTTTTGATTTTCATTGGTTCAAACTGTGCTTAATTGCTGTGGTGATGGTGCAAGTGACTCATTTATGTTATGTTTATTGTAGCTGTCTTTCCCTATTCTTTTTTCCCCATCTGAAATGGTTCTGCATATGTCAGTGGGCCTGGGGATCTGCTGTAAAAGGATATAGATGGTTACTTTTAGTGTGCGCGTCAACGGTATCATAATAGATGAATGGATCAGTGCTCTGCGTAAGCACATATGTCGAGATAAGAATCTGTGAATGGATCATCAGTCTGTGCATGTACGTGTGTTCGCTCACATGCTTATTGAGCAGAAGTGTTTGATCCTCTTTGGGGAGGGAAAGCTGTAGGACTGAAGATTATCCCATTTTACGCTGGTGGCCTCCTCTCACATTTTCACCTGGTCTACAATAGCAGGTCTCATGTAGTTGAGCTGACCCTGTGATCATCTGATTAAGCCATTTGTGTGTGCTGCCATAGCCGAGAACACTGTGGTAGGAAACATGTTTGATTAGATTTGTCCCTGTGTCCGAAGGGGCAGTTTGAGAATTAGCTAGAATGCAGAGGAATGTTTGCAGTCTCAGTCATTAATCAATGTGACAGTTTCTCAGGTGGGAGGTTGCAAACTACTCAGGCAAGGAGATTAGATCCATTGCACATCACACCATCCAAGGTGGTCTCTTAAAGTTAGGAGGGCCTGTGTGTTGCCCTCAGGATCAGTGAGTCAGAACAGTGCTCTCTTCAAACAGGATATTGGCCCTCGCTTGTAGTGATGCAGCTAATTACCTGAACTTCCTATCTGGAGGAGGTGACACTGATAAAAATGTTTCCTCTTTTGTTGCTGTTGTGTCAGTCGCGTTACACTTTAGATTATGAGGGTGAGTGTCAGTTAGAAATCCCTCCATTGAAATGACCTGTAGACTTGCCGAGAAGAACATGAGCCCCGTCAAAACGACATCCGTTGCCAGCCTTGAGGGAAAATATTGACGCTGGCAACTTCTTGACGTCCCCTGCACCATGACGTAGCGGTTTTTCCATGACACATTTGATGATTGCTTCCAAATGGGCCTGTCAGTTTTAATATAGATGACTCCTGCATTTTGCTTTCCCCTAAAGTAAACAAAATCCACTAGCTCTCCCACACACATACATAATGTGTGATCACACAGCAGGAATGAGCCTTGAGATAGAACAGGCATTTGTGAGTTGATATATGCTTTCATATTCAATCTTCTCACCCATGAGTGAAGCAGTTTGAATTGATGTTGTTTTTGTAAGTTTGCAGATCGAAAGCCACAATGTTATTTCAGGATACTGGATGTAAGTCCATGAAATGGCTTTAAACTCTTGTTATGTGGTGGCTGTAAAAAGAAGGAGACATTATTTCAGTAGAACAAGCCTGCCAGAATGTTTACCTTATATGCTTTTCTTATACTTCAAGAGAGCTCTGTTAATTTTATATGACAATAAACAAATTTCTTGTCACGTTAAGTCCTGAATGGAGACCAAATGCCAACAATTAAGTGAGCCAATACACTTGTATATACATTTAGATTATACAGTGTCAACTAACAAGTGAAGGTAAGCATTCAGTGTGCCTACAGATGTGTGTGGCTGGGATTCAGGAGGACTGGACCAGTCAGCAAGAACGTAGAAATATGTGGGAACAGCTCAGTTACGAGACACATAGTGAAGCTGAAAATTGGACGGGCCCACTTCACTGGAGCACATCAACTACCTGTTAATGTTAAACTAATGAGCCATTCCCTTTGTGAACATGTTGTCGGTGTAAAACATTTGAAATACAGTTTAAATCCCAATGCATAGGTGTACATATGATAGGAGAAGAGCTGACCGTTGCTGCAACGTGCACTGCAACTTACATACATACTGAGACACTCATCTGAGGTGTTCTGATTCTTTCGTGCATGTTGTCATTTAGTTCCTTAGTGGGACATATGAATGCTTGATATAAGGATAGAGAGTTTTAATGGTTCAGCTTAGATTATAGACTCAAAGCAGAAGGGACAGCATAGCTTTTCTAGTGGGCTAAACAAAAAATCTCCATATAGGCATCCATAATGTTCATCATTCTCACTTTCTTACAGCCTAAAACTGTACTGCAAATTCTTCATATTGATGCCTTGAGTACTTGAGCACTATTATTTTTTCAAAGTTAGGGGTGAGTATAAGCATGTCACTTTTAACCAAACATATTTTACAAAATGGTTTCTAGCATGAAAAAAAGAATAAATAAACACAGATAAAAAGTCTATTCTTCATAGCTAGCTGACAGTTTTTTGAAAGTCATTTTTAGGAGGTACTTCCTTCACATACAAAAAGTCATTAAGTCCAGTGTTGATATAGAAATACAGAGTTCTCATTTATTGTTTGAAGCTTGTTTGCAGAAGTCATTAAGTCTCCACCTTGAGGTATTTATGTTTGCATTCCTAAAGACAAAGGCAAACACAGTCACTTCAGTTTTCTAAAGTACTGATAAAGCCGCAACACTAACATCTTTTTGTGTCACATCAATCAGCATATTTTATATGTTGGTTCCAAATCTTATAAATACATGAAACATTTTTCAAACTGATTTCCAAAGTAAAGAAAAATTCTGTGCTTCTGTTCATTTTGTACAAAAAGCAGCAGAGACACTCAATCAATGGTAAACCTCAGTATGGTTAAATTTCACTGGGCCTTAATGTGCAACAGGAGGGTTTTATTGCTATGTCTCTTTCTTCTTGGCCACGAATCTCAAAATACTGTGAAGCAGTTGTAAAGCTGCTAGTGGGAACAATATTTTCCACATAGCATGATGACAAATAGCATGTAGGCATTACACATGTGGGTGACATACAAATATTACATTGACATTTCTATTGTTTTTTTTAAATTATCAGATTATCAGTGTGGCTCGTTGGGTTGTGAATTCTGCGTGCTTTGTTTGTTTATGACAAAGTAAAACAAAAACAACTTACTGGTTAAGCTTTTTGTTAGGTCCTCTTTAATTCCAAACATTTGTCTTCTTCTTTTTTCTCTTCTTCTTTTTTTTTTTTTTTAAGATCATATAGAAATGAGCTTTGATTAAAATGTCTGGCTTCGACATTTGAGAAAGTTCCAGTGGTTAAGTGCTGAATAAAAAAAAAAAGACTCATGCAGGTACAAAAAGACTTAGCATATTTTTATGTTACCATTTACTGCACTAGAAGCTTTATGTGCAACAGCCAGAGAGAAGACAATTCTGCATGGTTGGCAGATTTGCAGCCTTTTGAAGAGGTGTCAGCTTGCAACAAACTGGAATCAATCCAGTTTCTCCACACTAAATGATCCAAAAAGACCAAAGCAAAGTGGTCCTATTAGCCACAAATGAAACTGAGAAAAATAAATCATCTTAAGATACTGCTATGCTGAAGTAATTGACAATAAAGGCAAAACATGATCAGGCTCCAAAACCATTAAATGCAGAGATTACACAACTAATTGAAAAACTATTTAACATTAAAATATGACTGTTAAGTAGGCTTGGCTGCTTTTTCTGCATTACAATCTTGAGGCATAGTTGCTCTTTAATATATTACATATGTTGTCATGTGTACAAGAATGTGCTGTATACATAAATATGCGAAGCTGACAGCAACTGGGCCTTTCTGCACACAGTCTGCAGGCTGGCAGAAGCAGACAGTGTTTTGACATGAGGGTGCACATCTGTCACTGGCCAAGTCGACTTGTGCTGAAAGAGAGCAAAGCGCTGGCAAGTCTCACAGGATCTGTGAATCAAGGTCGGCACAGCAGAAGGGGCCCAGTATTTTTTAAATTCACTGACAGACACAGCTAACTCTGTTTACAACGGCTAAACAAAAGCAGCCTGGAAACCATAGATTCACTGCCTTGTTTTAATTATTTTTATTTGATAATGTTTTTCATTCTGATCAGAATCCCTGAATGCATTTTAATGTGGTGTGCGAATGCTTGAATGTCTCATCTCCCTCGGTGCATGGCGCTTTATGTAAATCAAGGAGAAAGAGGGGAGATCTTTTGTGTCAGCACATCTGACATTCCTTTGTGCTAAGTTAAAGGCTTGTCTTGTGAAATCATGCTTCACTGCTTTTGTGGACATGTGGTTTGTGCACATTCATTATGAGGAGCCTGAGAGTGACATTATGTTAGCTCTTAAGGTTGAAAGTGAGAGGTTGCGCTCATTAACAAACCCTGGGTCTGGGGCCAGTCTATCCAGTGTTAACAATCATAATATCTGCTATGTAAAAACATAAAGGAATGGACAACATGGAAATTTGGTCACAGTTACAGGATGCTACAAACAAGTTTCCTCACTGATGTATATATATGTATATATAAATATATATAAATGACCAAGACTTCGTATTAATTCTGGCTCAATTAATCCAGAGTGCATTCACGTTAACCAGTAATCATTACGCTCCACTGATCTAAAGGCCATTGTCACACAGGCACTTGAAGAAGTCTTTTGTGTAACAGAAGAATGGCGGAGTGACCCCCGGCAGTGCCATGCAAGGCCAGGGAGACGTTTCTTTAACCCCCCCAGCCACTCCTCTCAGCAGCCTGGGGTAAGATTTCAGGGTCTGAGTGGCCATGAGTGTTGCTGAGTGATAGGCAGGGAGAAGAGACCCTCAACCCAATAGCTTTGATGATTGAAACAAAACACAGAGTCCCTGCAGACTATAGCCTGCAAATATGTGACTAAGCATGCTGCTTAAATGAAGGCACCAGCCACCAAAGTTTAAGTATGCTTACTGTGTTTAGCCTAACAATTCAGTGAATGATTATGAAACAGTAGGAGCTAATATTAAGCCCAGTGATATCAGTCAATACTTTCTACATTGCATTGATGATGATGGGGAAAAGCGCAGACAGTCTTGACAATGACAGTGATTTTGGGAGGTCAAAGGTGGATCTGTGGGGTCCACTTCTCTGACCTTCCATGGAATAAATGCTGTTTTCATGAATCAGCTCTAAATAATTCATTTTAAGTTTCCTAAAAAAGGCATAGACATACTTTTCAACTGATTTGCTAAATACTCTTTTGGAGGAAATTTTAAACGTAAACCACCCACGTTTTTTGTGTTCAAAGCAGGAAGTGATCTGTGCAGTGGAATCATCCAGTTATTAACCATGAGCATGCTAACTTAGGAATGCTTACTTCATAAAGGTAACTTGAATTCATGTGTGAAGAAGAAAACAACAGTCAAAGTCTGGGAAAAGTGTAGCTGATGCATTTTTTTGGCCAGTGAAGTATTTGTTTACCCAGCACATGGACGTGGACAATATTTTCAATATTTTGAGGTATAAACCATGTCCTGTGGGTGTGTTTCCTTTAGGTGTGGTGGCCAACATTTAGCTGGTTGTGGCTACTATTTGGCTGGAACGTTGGGAAATCACAAAACCGTAGCAAATGTAAAAAAGCAGTACCAAAAAAAAAAAAAAAAAATCCAGATTAGCATGTTTTTACTTCCGTTCCTGCTGGGTGATTGAAAGCTGACATCTTGTCAGGATAAATGGTGTGCTGGGATGGGTGGAAGGAGATGCATTAACAATAGTCTCACTAACTCAACAGCCACCATGCAACATTGTGTGACAACACAGACTGTGTTATGTGACCCAGTCCGTTTAACTATGAAACTGTTTAGGAGTTTAACATGATGAAAAATTAGATGTTGAAAAGTTCAATATAAATGCTGATTTGTCATGTTGATAAAACATCTGGACAGCTGTATAGTTGCAACAAAAGGCACGACAAATTGGTTTTATGCACTTTTCCCAAAGAAATGTGTTAGAATTTGAGCCTTTTAGACTGTAGCTTTCGGCATGGTGGCAGTCTATATTAACTATTATCAAATGACAAATATTTAACTTCAAAGGCACAACAGATCTGATCTCTCTGAGCGCTATAAAGAAAATAAATCTCACAGCCTTTCAACTCTGCTGCACACTCCTTGTCTTCAGGATGTGTGAGAGGGAGAGAAAACACTGGATGGTAAAATGTTCCAGGTTCATGGGATGTGCTTAAATCTGCTGTTGCTCAATCAAAGAGCAGATAGCGGCTCCTACTCATTTTATGACCCTTTGGAAACATGCTTGGAGTATTATGTTATCAAACTGGGAGAAGGGAGGGAGTGCATGGACAGCTGAACAAAGGCAGTGCAAACAGCTGTGCCAGTGCAAACAGCAGACAGATTATTTGCAGGAGGAAAAGTTAGGCAGGCCTCACTATCATAATACTGACATCAAATCATAGCAGCCATAAAGTGCTCTTCAGCTGCGCTGCTTTGTAGATTCAGCATTTTTATTTTGCCTGAGCATTTTGCAGGAGTTTAAAGTTGTATACAGTAAAAATTGGTCACTAAAACCAAATATCAATATGATGTGTTTAACCACTCAGCTAATGACAGCATTTGTCTCATGACAACACACTGAGCGGACGGCTTTAAACTTGATGGTTTTTCACTTGAGGTGGCTGGCTGCAGTAGGAGGATCAGTGTTGATGCAGCTGATCGCTGTTATTCCAAGTGAAATATATGGCCCTGTTTGTTTTCAGAGATAGACCCAATGCTTTGCTTCAAGTTCATATTTATCTATCAAGGAAATGTGTCAGCACAGATCCAGTTTCTACTTATTACACAGTCTCTTCTCATTATTATGCTACTGAAGAGGAGTATGTAGTAATCCTTCCCATATATTTAACCTGAAACTAGCACATCAATTACATATAATTATGCCTGCGTGAAATGGTTATGATGAGAGGCGGTAGACTTTATGAGCAATGTCCCAACAGATATGAGTACCTGCAGTGTTTGAATGTGTTTTTCTGTCTTTTTCTTTTAAGAAACGACACCTTTCATTAGCCCGAAGGTGTTAAAGGTGTGGCAGTAAGGGCGGATAGCAGTAATTTTAGAGTTGCGTGCAAGACAAAATATCTCATAGAGTTGTTATACACCCACTTGATGGATTTCCCCTGAAGAAGATTGAATGATATATATCATGGAAATGAAATGAAAATGACTGAAAGCATTGTTTCATACTCTGGCAAGAGGCAAGGTATGCATTCTGATTTCGAGAACCCTCTCAGACTAATGGTGCAACAACAGCAAAAAAAAAAAAAAAAAAAAAAAGCATGGAAATGTATTTGGTAATCCCAGAGTAATGGTAATGTTATCTCCTCAGGATTTCTTGGGATGGATTAGTCTTACACAAACATACTGTATACTTAACATGCACTTTCACCCTGGAGACAATACACAGGTTAGACTTTGCTGCATTTGGTCGAAGTAATGATATTACCTCAGTGGTGCATGAGGCAATACAGTATTCTTCTCCGTCTTTGGAGGGAAGGGGAAGTCCCCACGTCTGTGTGCTGTTTGACTGGACTGGTTGAGTAATGCGGCCTGGGATTAGGTGGAGCAGCCACACAGCAGCAAACCCTCCCTCCTTCTCTGATCTGTCTGGACACACACATGTGAACAATTGGATCAGAACCACAGCTGGCCTATATCCCTCCAAGGTGTCAAACCATTCTTATACTTATATATTTTTCTCATAAATTAACAAATGAACAGAGTTTATATTATAATTATGACAAATCGTCTTGTGATATGTGTGTTGAGTTGCTCTTTGGTTGTAGTCTGTAAACATAAATCAAATATGAGTGAGCATTCATCAAGGCAGAAAACGTGTATTCTGTTGCCCTGACAAAATGCATGCAAAGACGTGGAGTTGTGTACACTTTAATGTCCTCTGTCAGCTATAAAAATGGCTTTTTAAATGAAAGTGTTTCCACTAGTGTAATGAACATTTTAGGTTTGGCATTGTCAAAGTTTGTGGGGGGAGAATTTGTGTGTTCCTTATTTGAAAGAGGTTCAAGAACAAATCCAAAATATGAAGGATGAGCGTGTGAAAGTATGTCAGTCACTTTCTGTGCTTGCTAATAAGAAAAAAGGTAAACGTACAAAAACAAAGATCAAAGCTCCATGACCTGAACTCTATGTTTTCCTTCCAACAGAATTTAATACATTCATTTTACTCTGTCAATTTTATTTTAAAAGTTTCTGAATTTACAATAAGTTCATGGACTTTTTTTTTTTTTTTTAAAGATTTTGGTCAGTGGAGTATTTGTTTACCAAACACATAGATAATGATAATATTTGCAATATTTTGAGGTATAAACAATGTCCTGTGGGTGTGTTCCCTATAGGAGTGGTGACCGGCAGTCAGCTGAGTTTTGGTTACTGAGGTTATGGCCACAATGTTGGGAAATAATAGCATACTAGCAAATGTGTAACAGCATTACGAAGCGTGGGATGCTGAGGCAAAGAAGTGGGAGGTGAAGAAATAATTCACAAAGTTGATAAAAAGTCATATGAACTTCTTGGGGACATTCTGAGGACATAAAGTAGCTAAGTCAGCAATACTTTACACATTTCAGTCATAAAAAAAACATAATTAATGTGGCTGCGCACATATTTGCGGACTGACTGTTCAAACGCAATGTGCCCAAGCCTTGTCATATCACATCTAATATGATGCAGGGCACTAAATTGGTTCAAATGGATTACAATGCATTGCATTATGGCATCATTTTATATACCAGTGGCAGGAAAAACAACTCACTGTGTAATATGTCCACAGTAAATCTTTAGACAGATGTTGAGGGAGTAGATTTAAAGGACCAGTTAAAAAAAAAGAAAAAAGAAAAAAAGGAAAAATAAGATTAATGCTGGGACATGACAGAATGAGAATTAATGAACGATCCAATCATATAAGCGGTTAAACAAACCACCAAAGACGGAGAACACCCCTCATTTAGTGCTGAAAGACAGCAACAAGTATGTGACAGCCCTCTCCCTGCATAGCAATCATTGCTATCTTGCAACATCTCCATGGAAAACTAATCAAACTGTAAATTACAGATGTGCAGTTGTGTATACAAAGGAGTGCATTTGCCTAATTAAAAAAGAAACAATGATTAGTCTGTGAGACATCATAGTGGGCAGCAGAAGCTTGTACAGAGCATCCTGATGAAAAGCTTCATTATTTGATTGTTTATACTGCAACATGGTGAGCCGTCCCACTGAAGGCACTGACTGCTCCACTGACTCTGCACCAATCAGCTGTACGTAGCAGTGTGGAAACTGGCTGTATATTATGAAAGATTACAATCTAAGTAGTGCGGTGTGCACACATAATTCATGCCATATCCTGTGAAGGCCTAGGGTTAAACAGCCGGACTCAGTCACATGAACAAGACTTCAAGCACAATGAGGCCCGACAGAATAAAAAAGAAAATACACTGCTGGCACTCAGTTGTGATTGACATTAGTCAGGATGGAAATGGAGCTGTTATTAAAAACATGTGTTTTCGTTTTAGTAATTGTTAGTATTGAGAGGTGTTTCAAGTTAGAAGTTTTACTTTTATTGAAGATTAAAGTAATGTAACAGAATGATGAATTCAACAGGCATTCAAGGGAGCAAGAGCAAATAGGCTGAGGTGATGGGATGATAGGGTGTGTGTGGCTCACAGCTGGCTTGTGTGCTTCTTCTGAGGCAGCAGTCGCCAGTCGGGTATCTACATATATTGTCCTTAGAGAGGCTCACACGGGTGCATATTCAGATCCAGTTTTAAGTCCCTTGACCTAGCAGTGTGGACAGATAGATTGAAATGTTGAGGGAAACATTTAACCTCTGCCACCCCTTCAATTAGCCAACTTGTGTCCAATTTCCTTAAAGATCTTGAGAACATGTCTCATAACATTCTTTCTTTCATTGGACTAGATTTGGTTCTTTGTATATAAGCTGTATGTCCTTCAGCCTTTTGTCGCTCTATAATATGAATCACAAGGCAGTGCAATAGGTAGTTAAAACTGCAGATGGAGCAAAGCTATGTCTTTACCAACCAACCCAGCTGTCAGAGCTAAATATTTACTCACATGCAGGAAAAATAATGAAACCTGTGGCTGTAAAAGTGGGCTTGAGTAACACACCCCTCCTTTCTCCCAGGTGTTTGTGCCGCCACTGATAACAAAAGGTTGGTGTCAAGGCATAATTACCCTTTTCTTCAAACTGTGAAATGCTTCCAAACTGCCAGTCACCATGTGATTAGCACCAGTTTGTCTCCTCTCCCTGCTTTCATCTCTTTAGTGATCAGCCCTTGGAATGAAATAGAAACCGCGGACCAGTTAAAACAAAACCTGTGGACAGTCTGTGTTTTGTAATATGCACTTTAACATTTTTTATTTTATTTTTTTTTTACCAAAGAGATATAAATCCCGACCATAGTTTGTCATGTTTATCTTAATTATTTTTTTTTCTACTAAAAGCAATAGCAACAAGGAAATGATTATTGAGCTTCAACATGACCCCATCATGGTTCTTTGGAAACTTGTCCAGCTCTTAAATTAGGTTATTTCCTTGGGCGTTTGTACCTACTCAACATGACTGCTTTGAACTTGAATTTGAAAAAAAAGGAGAAATTCAATATATCGAACTTGAAAGCTTTTCACTAAAACTAAGGAAAATCCCTGACAGGTTAACGATAGGTCAGTGCTGGATGGGGAAGTCGGGCCTGAGCATTTCCAACTCCCGAGAGAGGAGCTATCTGCAAGTTCTTCTGGATAGCAGGTATAACGGGTCACAGGTGAGCTACAGATGGTCGGTGCATGTGTTTCAACATGTCTAAGTCTTAATGGTCCAAATGATACATAAACTACTGTTTGAGGGCAGCAATCTTATATTTCAAAGAGACAGAGTGCTTACATGCTTTGGCTGCTTTTTTCTCTCTTTTGTGGCACACTATAAAATGTATAGATGTATAAGAGAGATCAGGTCATTACTCCATACCTGTACTGTACATATTAAACCACATCAAGCTGGAAAATTCAGTCTTTAAAGCTTTTTTTTTTGCCAGACTTCAGCCCAAGAGACTGTGATTCGGTGGCTTGTGTGGGGTCTCTATGATATTCAACTTAAGGGCTCATTACATGCTTCAACACCATGATGCTCAAACAGCTGCCTGTTTAATTTCTTTGTCGCCATGTAACAAATGCAACTCGCAGTACTGATTCTGAAACAAGTGATAGTGACAATAGTTTCTGCATCATGACCAATAATCTCATTCTATTGTCTCTTACAATACATAAAGCAGAAGTGTTATTTTTTAAGTCCAGTCCCATGGACATTCAAAGGGATTATTCTATGGTAGAGATTTGATGTTTTTAAGCCTATTTACTTTATTAATCTAAATAACTGTCTTTACATATATGTGATTTCTATAATGGTTGTTGTATTAGTGCTTTAAAGTGGCACCCCTAATAAAGGCTAATTTAGCATCCTTTTTCTATCCTGTCTCTAATCTGAAGTCTCTTCAACTAGTACAACCCAGTTGATAATCTCTAGAGTGTTGATATTCATTTGCTGGACCATAAAGTTGTGAAATGCAGCTCCTCAGCCCCAGGATGCTGCAGGGCAATGACGGCACTAGGAATGTGCATAATGAATCTCAGTGTGCCATCAAAACGAGTCAGAAGCAAATAGTATTAAGATCAGAAACTTATGTATTGCTGCTTTAGTGGTATCCTTCTTAAGGGAGCCCCTGGAAATAAATCAAAGTCCATGCGCGTCTGTTTTCTTTGATTTAGCTGCTGTTTGGTTATTTTTAGAAAGCTTAGTAGTTGCTTAGATTTAGGTAAAGATAATAGTTTAGGGTGAATTAGAACAATTTTCAGAGGCTGCTTCCAAACTGATAAACAAATATTTTTGTACCTTTTCTGGGTAGAAAAGAAGTTACTAGATTCTGGATTTCACACTTTGGTGAAACAAAATGTGAAACTGACATAGTATCCAGTTGTGAATTCACCAGTTTGTATGTACAACCCATTAAATCAATAAATGGATTTGAGTCAGACATGTTCTGGCTCTGACAGCTGAGGTATTGATTTCTGTTTAACAATGCTGAACATTAAAAGTGAAGAAGCTGCACCATAAACGTGAGTCATGTCTATGCCCACAAGTGGAACCATAAGAGAGGTAGGATAACACAGACATGTATTAGCCACCCAGTGCTCCCACCTTACCTCTAAAACATAGAAACTTTAACTATAGTGCTCATGTCGTCTACATTTCCACATGTGATGTCTACTTCGTAGAAAACCTCAACTTTTTAAGTATGTGCAACGACATAGCAAACCAAAAACAATCACACCCAAACTGGTATATTTCTGATGACAAAATATTTTCTGTAGGTCTACCACAACCAGGCCTAATAGGAGCATGTTCAATCCAACAACACATGCATGTAGTATTTTATTACTAAAGCATCGCAATAGGACTTTCAGGGTAGATTTGGGTTGTGCTCTCAGGAAAACACAACCACTTATTAAAAGTCTAGACGCAACATAAAACCATCAGAAGTCCTGAAGTAAGCACTCACAGGCTCTCATGCAGAGCTGACAGTGTCTGTTCAACCATACTGGTTTTCCATTGCTGCCTGTGAAGTGTCACACATTGATAATTATGAAGAGCAAAATAGAAGCATCTCTATAGCATTGGTTGTAGATACAGAAATTTTTAGATAATAATACTGTCCAACTGAGTTGAAGTGTTAAACATATTGCTAATCAACATGCAGAAATACAAAATCAGGCTTTCAGTCAGCCAGTGTTTTCTTAAGATTACTTAAGATGATCTGTGCTATCTCAAACTTGACATTAGATTTTTGCTTATGACTTCCTTTGCAGAAATTCCAAAACATTCTACAATGTCCAGAGGTCTCCCACCTGCAGCAGAGTGAAGATGTTCAAGCAAGATTTACAAGCTCTGAAAAAAACCTGCGTGCACAGGAAGAAACCTGCGGGCAGGGCTCAAGGGAGTACGAAACTTTTGGTTTTAAAACAATTTCCTGTTCCAACATCTTTGCAGGTAAGGACACGGAGAGCTATAGTTCTTGCACAAAAGATTCTAAACATTCGATTCAAAAAAGGGAAATGCTAATGTTGTTAGAATGAATCAGGGATGCAAGAAACTAATTTTGCAGTCATTCATTTCTGAGCTACTTATATAACCAAAAGATTAAGTGTGTTTTGTTTAGTGAGGCTGTTAAATCTAAGTTAAGAAAGAACACTGGTGGGTTTATGAGACTTCTTAGTTTTCAATGTGACTTGTGATGGTGGTAACCATGACTTGATGACCTTAAACCAAAGAGAGAGAGAGAGAGGGAGAGAGAGAGAGAGGGGGCTGTCTCAGCCTCTGTCAGTATCTTGACATTCAAAGAGAAATTGTGAGCACTTTTGGAATGAAAGCATTTCTCTAATCTCTTAGCGAGACATTGAGATAGAGAACATAGCAAGGTGAAAGGAATGGTGCTGCCTGCGTCTACGCACAGGAGCGGGTCTCAGGAGTCCGGAGGTCTGGCCCACTCTTCAAATGGCACAGTGTTTGTTGGGGAATGTGCAATTATGGAGGCCAGGCCTTTGATCCAGGTTTTCCATCAGGGCTAAATTGTCCTCACATTGAGCGCCACAGTGTATCCTTGGGCACTCCTTTATATTCTGCTGCTCTTTCATGTGCACCCCTCTGGAACTCAAAGCATCTCCTCTTGAAAAGTGAGCTTTGGCCTGTCCATGCTCCAGTGCGGTAGGGATATACTGCCTAGTATGCCTTTGTGTGTGTTTGTGAGTGTGTAACAGACAATAAAGTAATTATGAATGAATTGCATAAAGATTTTAAAAGGTTTGCACACACAAGAAGCAAGCTGTGAGGTAAACCTCAATGTGAAAATACTTGTGTAGGAAGGTGGTGTTTGGAGGGGTCTTATTTCATATTGCATGTGTGTGGAACAAGTGTTTGTGGCAGGATGTTTGTGTTCCTGTGCTTGCGTGTGTTTGACTCTGTGATTGTGATTCTTTCCACATGCTCCCATATGTTATCTGTCCTCATAATAACTACCATCTCTGTCAGATTAACCAGAGAGACTTTCTCTCTCTTTTTACTTTTTCCTGCTGATAATGACCTCAGCTACTCATTTTCTTTCTCAGATCAAAGTCGACCATTTGTATGGGTTTTTCACAAGAGCATTACTTTACGCACTTAATGCAATGTGAGTTCATGTGAGCAATCGCAGAGGCTTTTTATAAACCTTGTGGTCACCTCAGATCATTAGATAGCTTCCCTAACAAGATGGAGTTGTGTGCCGTCCTCTGTGTGTGTCCTCGTGTGACTTAATCGTCTGACACTCTGAGGAAGCCTCTATCATCAGCCGCAAAGTGAGACCACATGTTTTAAGGAGGAACATAACAGTGCTCATGGAGGTGTTTCACTGGAATGTTCTATTTGCAGCCTTCACGCAAGTGCCAAGCATTGTGTGCTATGCTGTCATTTACAATCACAATCATTTGCAGTCTAAATGCGCTGGAACTGTGTGTATGTTGGAATACTTCACTGTGAAGTCTACATGCATCTGCAGAGGAATGCAAACATCAGCGCGTCACAATTTTCCCCTGGACAAAAACTGTTGAAAGGTACACTATTCTCTCCAAGGAAACTATTTGGGCACAAGTAAAAGCTCTTTTGAAGTTCAAATTGTCCTGTCTTCAGACATTAATCAATATCACAGCTAAAACACTTAAAAAACAAAACTTAAATTTGCCAAGTGAAGTCCTCCTCTACCCATGTGCTGCCTGTTAACTAAACTGAATTCAGTTTGGTTCTTCACTTTCTGTCAATACCTTCTAACATAAACATACAAAAAGAAGAAGATGAAAAAAAGAACAAATAACAAATTCATCCACTAAAGTTTTTTCTTTCTTTCTTTCTTTTTTTTATAACATTTGGACATTTTGTCCACATAGAACTGGCCTTTTGGAGCCCAACTACACAAATTATTTTCAACACCATCCAATGAGCAAATCTGAAAAAGCCACTATTTTATATACATGTTTACAATCTATATGATTCTTTCCTGAACTGAGGATGCCATAGCCCCACCTCTCCCTTAATCCGAAGCGAAAACCCTGCCAACAGCTGCGATAATGACCACGATAATGATAACGTGTTGCATTCAAGGTACAGAAGCTACTAAGCATGATAAAGTTTTTACAGCAAAGTCTGCAAAAACTCCAAAATCCACACAACTGTGTCCTTTTTAGTCTGATTTTCTGCCATCTTCTTTGTAGATATGATTGTATCACGAGTTTCTGCGCATATGTAATACAGTGTTTTACCTCAAGCCGTTTAAAGCAATACTACATAAATGTCCGCCCTTAAAACTTTGTGTTTCTGATTAGATTTGATGACACACTGACATTCATTACACACATTTTGGGACCCGTCATTGCCTGCACCGTCTTGAGGCTGATAAATCGCACTTCAGAATCTTTTTTTTATAGCCCAGGGCATCACACTCCAGCTGTGTTTTGCTTAGTAGCCTAGAGGTTACAGAGGTGGGCTTGGGTCTAGAGAACCTGGGTTCAAGTCCCTGGGCTGGCAACTAGGTAAACCACTGTGGGCACTTGGGCAAGGCCCTCAAGCCCCAGCTGCTCCCCAGGTACTGAAATCTGGAATCAGACTGACTTCTCCTAGCTGGAGAGAGCTCAGAGTAGAGACTGGATGTTGATTTTGCTTTTTCTTTGCTGTATGCTAAATTTGGCTCCAAAATCAATTAAACAAGTTTAGTTTTGATAGATTTAAAAGCAGAGATTGATGAAGGCTTGAGAAAGAAAGAAATAAAGAAAGAAGCAAAGAAACAAAGAAACAAAGAAGAAAAAGAAACAAAGAAAGAAAGATAGGTGATTTTGATACTATTATTATTTTTTATGCTTGGTTTAAAGATAATCTGTGACACTTTTGGTGAAGATGAGAAAATCCAATGCTTCAAATCCAGTGTTGTAAAACAATGAATAAACTGTTGTGTATTTTTAGTTGTATTGTATATATTGTGTTGTCTTGTTTGCTTTAACCTGCTAAGGGACAAAACATGGTGCCTTGGCTATTATTTTGCATGTTTACGTCTTTGTTCCTTTATAAATAAATAGATACAAATACATTTGTGCCACTGAGTTTTTAAAATTTTCTTCAACAAATCCAACAAAATTAAAAGGGACATGCATACTGGTAAATGCAGCTCTGACTCATACCGACTGACCCCAATGGTGATAGAGAAATTATCAGATGGAGACACCAGAATTCACAGTGTTCTTCCTTTGCTTTGTTATGCCTCCTTGCAAAGTTTCACCATCAACGTTGTTTTGTAATCTTTTATATCAGATAAACAGACACATGTTCAGATCTTTGCAGAGTGACAAAAACAAAAACATACCCATAGTCTTACTGGTGCAGGTAACTCAACAATGTGCCTCATGCTTATTTTCTATACATGTACGTGGCATATGAATCCAGATGTGACAAGATAAAACCTGTCAGTGCAACATTAAAGTTTTATTCCATCATCCAGATTGATTACCTTTACAGTTTTAAGGATTATGACATCATGACCCAGCGGGGACAGCTTCTTGGTTTGTGATCAATCTGTGCTGACTATATATCACCCTGTGTCTCACTGTGTTCTGCCAGTTTCTGATCACGTGATGCCTCATTTGTCCTGTGATGGCAGTGATAACTAATAGTATAAAAAGTTAGAGGTAAGAGTTGAGCTAAAAAAAAACCACCACTTATGCAGAAACACACAACATAAGAAGAGGTTCAGGGAAATTACAAGGTTTCATATTTCATCTTCTTCCTGTGGTTAAGGTTATAGCTTAATCCCACAGCCCCTACGCTGCATCAGCCCTCTGCACCCACCCTGACAGTTCAACTGCTCTCCTAATGTGTAAGACCTCAGCTGTTGAGCTCTGTTGAACTGTTGTGTTAAATAGCAGCAGGAATGTGTTTTAAGTGGTCTCTGGGACTGGAAGGAGGCAGGGGCAGGCTCTGCACTAACCCCCTCCACCACCACCTCTTCCCTCTCCACTGGTGAGGTGCCAGGCCCTGCTGGTGGGTCCCCTCTGATGGTGTAAGAGTGTATTAACTTCAGGCATTTTAGCAAGGGCAAGCCTTCGTTAGTGGCTCCCGCTGTGGTGAGTAGGGGTATGACGTGATGTCGCTGCCCTCTGAAGTCTGGATCTTGTGCTGGGTTTGCTGTCCGTCACGTCTAAAATAAACATGTATCTTCTACACACCCAGAGACTAACCTGCATCATGTCTCAGAATATCCACTTGGCCTTTAAACAGGTTTCCACTGTGCCTACCAACTGCCAGCTGCTCATTACACTCTGAAGATGGTGCTCCGCAGCCAACCAGTCAAGACAGGGATTGATTAACCTTTCATGATAATTTCATTGTACAAAAAACAATCACGTGGATCTATTTTGTCACACAAGCTTCAAATAACTAGGAAATAACATATGTTTTTCAGACTTACCAATAGAGTTACACAGAGCAGAGTTCATTGAAGCTGTTGGTTCAACAGTTTCATGAAATGTAAGTATAAAGAGACATTTCAATCCTAAGAGACACATTCCTATGATAAAAATGTGTTACCACAGACAATAGGAGTCACTTGGTAGAATTAGATCAGACTGGGACTGGTGCCGATGAGAGACTGGCTGGCTGCCTTGACAAGCCACACGAGTGTATTTAATTGCCAGACAGACCAGAATAATTCTTCCATAATCTCAATTTATACAGTCACTTGAGTGGGGCCATAACATGCTGACAGTGTGTGTGTTGGATATCAAGAATGACTGTCTGCTGCACATCTGTAGAGGGAGAGAAACGGAGACGGATAGTGTGAGCATTGTCGCGCTGAAGGGGACCCATACGAGTGACTGTAACAGCCGTGAACAAGCTCTCCTTCATATTTGACCTTCTATGTCTCCGTCAGATGGTGTAAGGGAGACATAAAAATGGCCTTCGGCCCTTGATAGAGCACACTTGTCTGGGGGCTGCTTTTCAATCTGGCTATCTTGTGAAATGCAGACATGTGAGAGGCTCCCTCTAGCAGGCAGAGGTCGTGTTAGGAGTAAGGGAGCATTGCATCCTTCCAAGGATCTTGTTTGTGTCCCATTTATCACAGATGTCCCATCATAAAGAGAGGATGGACAAGTGTGTGTTGAGGTGTTATTTCTTTCTGGATGTTGTGGTTTATATGTGTTTGGTAAAGCGCCAACATCTTCAATGGATGACTGACAGCTCCACTGAGTTCCGCACCCCACCCCCTCCGGTGTCCTTGTATATATCCTTGACCCTTCCAAGAGGTCGCCTTGCCTTGTTGCATCTATCCCACTCGGGAGACGCTCAAGGAGAACGAGTGCTTTTTAAAAAAGGCAGGGTGCAAGGCTATGCTTCTCCTCCAGTTGTAGATCTTTCATGCCTGCCTGACTCTGGCCTTGAAGAGCCATGAAGGATTATTCTGTGTGGTCCCAGATTTCTCTGATGACACAGCTGTCAGTGCAACATCTCCTCTAAGGTCTTCTAAGTGCATGGAAACAAGAATCTCAGGGCAATTTTGAAAGAACTTTGAACTAAGAGTTGGTTAATGGCATTTGGTCCTCGTTTAGATTAGTTGATAGTCTGTGATGCTGGTGCATCTGATAGCCTGAAAGGCCTTGAAAACATTCTTGTTTCCTCTTTAGTTTAGTTATTTGCATAAAGGCTGCAGGAGAACATTTATATTCAGTTGTGAACACAGTTGTTTTAGCGCTTCAATTTGTTATGAATTCCAATTTCTTCAGAAACCTGAAAGAAAAGCACACATAGATTATTTTTATGATGCTAAAATCTGGCCAAATGTTTCCTTCTTACCCAAAAGTTAATTTACCATTTTTAATGCCTTCTTAAAAAAATAATTTCACCAAAGACAGGCTGATTAACTGTGCAAATGAGAGTTTTGAGTTTGCATCTCATCTGGAAAGTGCATAACGGAGGTCCATCTGCTATCTACATCCATCCCAGGCACGACATTAGATATTATCTTCCGGATGAGGTGGATGTGTTCTGGGTTTAGAAGCAAACTGATGATTTTTTGACTTACTGAATGTATTCTCTCCTTGACCAGGGGGTATGCTTTCATCCATCCTTCTCCTCCATGTGATGAATGGCTCAGCCCCAAGTGAGCAATAAGTAGTTTTCATAGCTGAAGGTGGTACATAGTACATGTGGTCCCTTGTAGCTGTTATTGCTCAACAGCAGCCCCTGCACTCTGTGTGTTCATCAGAAGGTGGAAGATAAACAAATGTGCATTTACCTCATCCTCATGCATTTTCAGTGCTAATCGCTCCCTTGAGTATCAGTCTTAATTAGAGTGCAATACCTCAGCTGGCCCATCAGTAATATAATCCTATCCCGAATCTTGACTAATTGAAGGTGGATGACCAGAGGTGACTCTGCAGCTGAGCTTTCTCGATCAAAATCAGTTTAGCTTGCCATCAAGTGATTGCGTAATAACAACCATAACCTTCCCAGCTCAATAACAAATTGAATTGCAAGCGTTTCCTTACCAAACAGCAATGAGACAACTCTCAGAAAATATCAGATATACTCAATCTTCCCATTAATTTATTACTGTGGTTAACCAAGAAATTGCAAATTGTAACACAGATTCTTCCAGGTCTGTCCAGCTACAGTATAAATGTTGCTGACACATGCAATGGCTTGGTCCTTGGAAACTTCCATGCAACACGGAGCAAAGACTTGAGGCCTCAGTCATGAAGAAAGGGGCTGAACGCTGCAGAGGAACCCCCCGCTTAGAAGCAATTTAGGCTGAAGAGATGCACTTAAAACATCTGTCTGCAACAAAGAGAAATGGAGCCTCTCAGTGCGCTCACCATCCCCTCTCTGCAAAAATGTTACTTGAAATAATAAGAACTCATCTGAGCCCTGTCATAAACAATATGAGTGTCAGTAAAACTCCAAATACAGTGTGTAAATCTCATCTTCAGTGAAACTAATGCTCTCTATTTTTCTTAAAAGGAGAGCTGAGACAAGAAGCAACAGCACATGAATGAAGAAATGACACATAAAGGATAGTGGAATGTTTTAATTACAATAATTTGGATGTGGGGTTGCATGTGGCTACTGTGCTCTGGTAAAATGTGTTGTATGTGCTTCATGGTTAGGCTATCATTACTAAATATGTGGGAGGACCTTCACAGCATGGAGCTTACCCCAGACTATAATCAAATGTATCTATAGGTTAATAAATATCCAACGCCTGGGAGCAAAACAAAAGCAGTCTACGAACTTCTAAAGCCTACTCTAAATGTCAGCTTTATCATTATGGAAACTGTTTGTTTTTTGCCTACTATAATAGCTTTGCCAGTGTTTTACAGACCTTGTGTGTTGGATATGACCGTGTCAAAGTTAAAAAACGGACACAGGATGTTGAGCTGTGAGAAATGTGCCTATGAGAGAGTACATGAAAGCAAATAGGGGCACTGTGGTTCACAAAACTACACATTGTGATAGAGATTGAGAGAATGAGGACACGAGCAAGGAAGTGGGAGAGAGGAGGGGAGAGTTCAACAGTGAGGGAAGCTGGTGGGGAGGGCAGAGGGAGGGAGGAATAAAAGCAGGAGGCCCAGACAGGCTAGAACAAGAAAGCAAAGAAAAATATCTAATTGGAATCAAGTGTCCTGACAGATTGCGTGGGCGACTGAATTCCACCGAACGTGCTGCTTGCTTTTCCATTTGCAAAAAAGAAGCACAAGAGTGTAAGTGAGCTGGGGCGGGGGGGGGGGGAGATGTATCAAAAATACCCTCACATTTGAGTGATTTTATTTTTTGGGTGGGTTTGGTTGAGACAAATGACAGTGGGGTGTGGAGGCCATTTCAAACTTTTTTTTTTTTTTTTTTCATTTAGCCAGCAGGCGTAAGACATAATGCATGTGTGTTGGCTTTTAGACAGAGGAAATGCTATCCGTTGACAAACTGCAACCACTATTAAATTTCCAATTTCTAATGCATCCTAATTGCTAATGAGGGTAAGTGGTGGAAGGGGTCAAAGAGCATGTCTGCACTTTAAGGGTCAGTTTCTGGGACTGTTTGCTTGGTTTCTATACTCCGTCCCTGCTGCTCTTCTACACAAATACTGAAGAAACTTACAGCTCACCTTTTCTAATGCTATACCTTATATGTGCATAAAAACGCAGCACAGTGTAATTTTTACATTTAGTTTAAGGAATTCTGAAAAAATGCAATTTGAGATTACAATAATTTACCAAATGATAACTTTAGAGGAGTTGCGAGGGGATTTTGTCATCTTTTTTCACACAGTTATGCCGCTAACGCTGTATTCATGTTTTTTTAACAGATTTAACAGCAGCATTAATGTTGTTATCTTATTATCTTTACATGTAATCTTTACAAGAGGGTCAATCAAAGTCAATTTGCCAGCATATCTATTTTCATGTGGTAATAAAAGGCCTCTTGATCTTGTGCACAGACTGGATGAGCCCTAACGCCGCATTCACGTGTCTTCACTCATTTCTTCATGCCATAAAAATAATTCAAGGCTTTGAAATGTTATATCAGCCAAAGGAATTATCTTTTTTTTTCTGTTGAAGGTAAACGTTAATGTTTGGCTTCAGGCCCTGGTGAGGGACTAGAGGTCCCCCAGCCACTCTGCCTGACCACTAAGCAGAACATATCGCAAAGAAAGCCGGCAATATTTTTCTTTTTTTTCCCTGTGTTGCTCTTATAACTAATGAAAATCAACCCGAGGTTGTTTTCCCATCACATGGTATTGTACTGCTGCTCCTGCTGTGTGGGCTTCCCCTTCAGAGTTCCCTGGATCAAGAGAACAGACATAACGCTGTCTCTCTTGCTCTTTTTTTCTGGGAAATGTGTGCTCCACACTGGTGGCTTGTTGCCCACCTTCCACCCCAAAATAACACATGTATTACAGATGAGTGTGGATAGATGGTGGGTGGGACTTTTATAACGTTATGTAGCCCAAGACCCCCCAAGGCAGTATGGGACCACCGGGGGAAAAAAACAAGAATGAGGTGACAAAAACTAACTAGTCACTGATGGTGTGAGCATTAATGCATTAATGATAGGGCCTTTTCCCCTTTTTGCTAAGGTTTTACACATCAAGCTCCAGCCTCTGTATTCTTTGGTTGTAGCATATGCCAATTTTTCCATCATGTTATGGTGGTCTGAAATTCAGGATCTCCCACATATTTCTTAAATGAAACACCAGATTTTGCCACCACCTGTGACATGGGTACCGAACAGGGGACCACTTTGAGAGTGTAATTGAAAATCTAAGCGTTGCTTTGCAGCGGATTTGGTATTTGAAGCACAGAGGGCACAGATGGAAACTCAACTGCAGTTATTGTTCGCTCTATAACCATAATCAAGGGAACACCCTTTCTTACCATAAAGCCAAAAAAAGGGCATGAAGTGAGAGTGAGCTGCTGATAAAATGCAGTTATTTGTGAACCTTGTGGTTAGTCTGGAAAAAAAGGATGGAAATATGGTGTATTATAGCAGCTATGGGGCCACTTCTCCTCCAGATGCAGGCAGGAGGACATTTTTCATTAGTAATTGCGTTGTTGGTGTATTGTTCTTCAGCATATCTACACTTGACATTCAGCTTTGGCTGTGAGAGCAGGGTGTACCTTCCTTTGTCTCAAAGAATCTCAGTTGAGTACTCTTATCCTGACACACCCCTTAAAGCATAAACATTAGGAGATCTCAGGCTGATAGTTTGACAGCCCTTCTTCTAAAAGGCCATCTTTCATAAGTCATTCATCCCATTCAGTCAGAGATCAAGTCTTTGGAGGCCATTTGGGGGTCATGCAAATTTAGAAATCTACATGTGAGATGGCTGGGAGGAGGAAAAAACTTACCTATTTTATTCCTTTTGTCCAATTGTAGTTGGATGTGTGTTATCTGATTTATGCAGTTTTTCCATCTCTAAACAACAAAAACAGCACTGATTTTTTAAAAAAAAATTCCTCATATACCCACACTATTTGCAAAATTCACAATTACTGATACTTAACACTCCATCCCTTAAAAAGTCCCCCTTTTCCTTTTTTAATTAAAACTATCTCTGACCACCCAACCCAGATTCACAACAATACATAACATTGTTGCCAGAAGTTATATTGATTTGTGTCTACACACACCTTTTTTGCTATTTAACAGGTGACAAAGTCACACACTCGCGGAGGAGCGGTTCTCACGATTCTTAAGCCAAACAAGCAAATTGACTCTAGTCCCAACCACTAATGTTTTAAATTCACTTTGAAAAGTCATTAAAGGATTCAGCTACTGTTTTGCACTCAGTTGCTGTTTCGTCACTGTTTTAAACTTCACAATTACTTGGTTTAAGTTTAAGCCTTAAAAAGTAATTGATTACAATTTGGTTTTAAGTTCCACATAGACAAAGTTAGGCATTAAAAAACTACATGGCCAAGGCCAGGAAAACATTATGGCTTTGTGTTAAAACAGGCACTGTCATAACTCAGCACATGAAAATATGCTTTTTCTGGATTACTGGCTGTCGAGTCCCGCCCCATTGGCTAAACACATAAACCATCATGGGGACACATACCAGACATCCTCCTGAAAGACTTATCTTAGTTGTAATGGGTGCCACAAAAAAAGAATTAGCCGAATTTCTGTACATCACCACAGTTACTAAGACTTTGGTTTTGAGACTATTTCACATTTTTCTATTAGATTGTGCTGGATCTTATATGATAACACTTAATGTATATTATTAAAGGTTTTCTCATTTCACTTTTGGCTCTTTTTGCATGTGAACTGAACCTTTATTTTTTTTGGCTCTACCATGTGGTGCACTGCTACATCCTGATCATGAACACATCCATCCATCCATCCATCCATCCATCCATCCATCCATCCATCCATCCATCCATCCATCCATCCATCCATCGAGGGGAAAAGCCTAAATGGAGAATTCCTGTCCTACTTTTCTCTACCAACCTTTTCCAAGTTGCTCCCAAGCCAGTCAAAAGACATCATCCCTCCAGTAGGTCCTGGGTGTGCCCCAAAGCCTCCTCAAGGTGAGGTATGTATGGACCACCTCTCTTGGTAGGCATCTGGAAGACATTCTCTGATTAAGTGCCCAAATCATTTCAACTGGCTTCTATCAGAAGCATAGCCAACTATACTCTGAGATGCTCTACAGTACAGGAACTCTCCTCTGAGCCTCTCATCACACTATCCCTAAGAGTCAGCTCAGCCATCTTTAGAAAGAAATTTCTGCAGCTCGTATTTACACTCTTACACTGCCTGCCTGCAGCTCATTATCATAGGTGAGGGTTGAAACATAAATCGACTGGTGAATTGTCAGGTTTGCCTTCTGACTCAGCTCTCATCATCTCATGCTTTTTTCTACCCCAACTCACTCTGACAATCCACCCTTTTCTGACAGAGGGCCACAGTCTGGACTTGGAGGTGCTAATTGTCATCCCACCTCCTTCATACTTGACTGCAAAAGACAAAAATACAATCCTAAGGCAACCGAATTGGAAACCCTCCAGCCTCTGGTTGCACCTAGAAATACTGTTCATAAAAGTTCTCTCACTTTGCTTGTGCAGGGACCGAACGGTCCATACAAGGGCCATGATATTACATACAACAAGTGCACATAAACACAGTTTGGTATTTTCCTACTTGATTATTTAATGTATAGTCTACTACAGGGATGCCCAAGTCCAGTCCTCGAGATCTGCCATCCTACAAATTTTAGATGCAACCCTTCTCCAACACACCTGAATCAAATGATTCAGGCCTCTGCAGAGCTGAATGACATGCAGATGACATCTGATTGAAGTGTGTTGGAGAAGGGTTGCATCTAAAAGTTGCAGGATGGTAGATCTCGAGGACCGAACTTGGGCACCGCTGGTTTACTAGCTTTTTGGATACTTTCAAACATTTTTATGAGTTATAAATGGTGTTTTTAACTATTTTCTGCACTTAACACAACTTTGTGCAAGCTTATTAAACAGTCACACATCACCTTTTGAAAACTATTAACCAAACAGTGTTTATCGTGCCATAGCACATTAACAGGCATAAATTTGGTTTTCTGACCTCTGAGTAGAGCTTACGGTGTCTGTTATTGTAACTAATGGCAAATAACTCAATACTGCATTGCTCCTAACCCTGTCCAGATGGGATGTCTAAAATGTGGTTTGGAAAAGTTAAAAATAGTCCACAAAGTAACACTTCATCTATCATCCTCAGCTCTGTGGCAACCAGCTGAAAGAGAACAAACCACGTCACTTTTTCTTAACACTGAATGAGATCCTGGAAGAGCCCTGACATTTACAAAGATGTTGTTTTTTTTTGTTTGTGGAGAAAAGAAAAGAAGCTCTTCACAACGCTTAATACAGACGATCCTTATTTTTAAATGTCAGCCTCAAACATGTAGAACCTAGATGCAGCATTTTTAGTGTCCTGGTGGACTGAGATTATTATACTTTGCTTTTAAGACTAGCAGTTGTAAGTTAAAGATATGCTGGAAAAAATTACACAAATCAAAACAAATACAACAAATAAATCTTAAAATGTCTTGTGGTCACAGTGAGAAACTGTCTTTGCTCAGGTGTCACAGTGACATGTACCTCAGGCCCAGAGGCATGCCTTATCTACCTTGTGCATGTTGTGACATATTTTCAGTTGATGGATTGTTAATAGTACATGCAAAACTCCTGTTGCAGGTGTGTACATGTGTGCTTTGTATGTGGGTGTGTTTAACATCCTTGGGAGAAGAAGGGAGGAAGAGAAAAAGGAAGTGAGAGAATGAGTGTTAGTTGGCTTGTGCTCAATGTGGTTTACCACAGATGGTTATTGTTTAGAATTCCAAGGTCATGATCTCATGCTGCACTCTCTCTCTATCTCACAGACCCTGTGGGCTATGAATTAATCAAACGAAACAAAAGCCTTGATATTGTAAGTAGTCTCCTATCAGATTACCTACTGTCAACAGAAATCAGATAATTTCAGCAAGAGGCAGAGATGCTTGTGATTATAGTTGTAGCCAGTAGCGCTTTGTAGAGGAACACCAGCCCTGCCAAAGTTTAGGAACTAATACTTTATACATCGAACAACATCTGCAAGCATCTCACCTTAAGTCTGTGTAACAGAGGTAGACTTCCTTTCTCTTCCTCTCAACTGTTTACTTTGCTGTTAGCCAGAGGGGATATCCTGTCAGTGCATACTCTCTTTCTTCTTTCTGTCTCCTCAGCTAGTCACACTCTCGGCTGCAGTGAGGATGTCAGCAGGAGAAGCCTTGATAGATAACACTCCAAAAAAAGCCTCTTTGTCTGCACAAGACAACCAGCAAAAAAACCTTTGATGGGATGAAGTGTCCCGCCTGTCACCCACCGCCTCACACCTCCCATTATCTCTGTCTCCTCCTCCTTGTGTGTGATCCTCATGGACAGTGATGCAGGACTGAAGCATTTAGCTGCTGTCAGTCAGCAAGAACAAGACTACGGAAGAGGACATAGAGGAGCTGTCTTGGCTGACTGCTGGTGAACGAGCCACAGAGGCCCCATTACTTTCCCTGCTTGTCAGGAAGGAGTTAACCCCAGGGTGGGGTGGGGGTGTGGAGGCCAGACATTAGGCTCAATGGTAACTGAGTGTGTAATTAATGCTGCAATGTGTCCAGTCCCCAGGACCTTCTCAACCTCGATACTCTTTCTCAGACACTGGAAGAGCGAGAGAGGTCAGAAGGAGGAGAGGGGGGCATCCGGGGCCCCCTTATGCCATTGCATCTGTCCAGAGAAGGGATATCGTCTCCAACTGGGCCTCAGGCAAATGACCCTTGTCAACCATGAAGTTATGGGAGACAACAGATTGCTCTCCGATGATGGATGTGTGGAAGGAAAAGGACATCTCACAGTCTCATAATTTATTTACATTTATTTTTTTATACAAGTGCTAATGCTTGGAAGATGATATTTGATTTATTTTCCACAGAAATTAATGGCCCGTAAGTAAAGGTAAAAGGATTTCTTTTGGCACATATACAGGTGAAGCACTTTTGTACAATCCAAAAATCCAAATATCTCAAAAGTTTCAAGTTACTTAAGTCAAAAGAATCAAAAGAAAGATTTAATATAGTAAGATGACGATTAATTAATCTTTATCAGCTAAAGGATGATGATTTTACTGCACAAGAAGGCACAAACTGTTTCTTTTTCAAGAACAGAGAGCATCAGCATTTATCATCTTAGAGCTTCAGAAACACAATTATTCACAAAACACTTAAACCTCAAAGGCTGTGAAACAACAATTACATAGCTTCAAGTTCCTTTTTTAGCAGTTACCAGTCAAAGAGACTCACATGACATAGCGCCAGCAATCTCAGTGTGAGAAGAGTCTGCAAAGGTTGGTGTCAGTTGTGGTAGGAAAAAAAGCAAACAAAGCAAAGAGCCCATGATTGGTCTGAGAACACCTGTGGTAGGTCTTCTGTCATGCTGTGAAGCCGCTCTGCTGAGTCACTGTTACAGCAGGTACTCAATCAGTCAAAAAGAATGACCAGGACATTTTTATGTGTTGCCACCAGAGTCAGTGGCATTAAAAAGGTGAAAAGAAGAAGATACTTTTAAACTAGTCAGCAATAAAAAGATTGATTGTTACAAACCAGCAGCAGATGCCTGCAAGAAACCTCCCAATGACAAAAACAAGATTAGAGGCTAACAGAGGTTCTGCAACAGAAAAGGTCACATAATTCTTCTACTTTGCATGTTTTTGTCTGTAAACATGGATGAATTATTACTAAACACTAGGATTTTACACATCTCTTCTTTCTGGTTATGTCCTGACAAAATTTTTATTACTATTTCTTTGTTTATTTATTTTGGCCTGACTGGTGATGGTAAAAATTTGTTTGGCTTTATTACAATAGATAATTAAATTTAAAGATTGTCCAGACACTGCAGCATCAGTCAGGATGAATGTTTTTCCTTTTGTTAAAGAGGGAGATAAAGCAGTGGCTGCTTTGTTTCAAATTGTAAGTTACAGATAGAGTTAGTTTGTTCAGGCTGAACATCTTTAATGGAGCAGCTAAATTTAGGCATGTTTATATCAGGTCATGTTCTGTCCAGTTGCATCAAAGTGCCAGAAGAAAGCTAGTGCAGCCTGTAATCACACTTGAGCATGTGCAGAATGTTGGTCTGCATAACATGTGTATAGATGCACATAATTTAGTTAGCTCTGGATGTAAGTGAATAACGTGCTTACAACTAAAACGGATCTTATCATTCCTGATATTTTATTTGGCAAATCAATTTAATTTATAGCCATTTCCAACAACAGACAAAGCCAGGCAGAAATCTGCAGGACTTCAGACTCTCTGAGGGTGTGAGAGCGTTTCTCAGTTGTATAAATAAAAAGACGGTCATAGAATTACATTTGATCTGGGAAATGTTGCTGTTGGTCATGTTATTCCATGTTTGTTTCAGATGCTGGTAACTGGTGATTAAGTGCATTTTTGGCCACAACCAAGATCAGTCAGCCAGTAAACAATAGTGTGATTGGTTGCGTCGTCAAAGTACGGAATAAACAAATAACACGCTTTATTGAGAGACTTCAGCCAGAAAGGAAACTGGCATTGGCCTCAAGTCTTGAAGTCGAACGGCCTCTTATGCTCTCCCCACCAGGAATCTTGATGACCAAAAGCCATCTAACTTTCTTGTCAATGGTGGTGAGAGCCGCTCCACCACATGTGAGCATTCCTGGGGCACCACGGCTTCACCACAAGCTCATATTTATCGTGTGTGGTTCAAACGCCACAGAGCAGCCCACAGCAATCACATAGCTCAAGGAACACACACACACACTCACACACAAACACACACTGTCTGACCTCACTCTGCTATGTCTGTCAAGTTCCTCTTCTCTCTAATATAGACAGCATCAGCAATATTATCAATGTCAGCAGTCCAGGTCCTGTAAAACTAATTTGCAAAAACATCTGGCAGCTGTGAAGTCACGATATGAGCCGCCTCCCATCAAGATCAACAAATTGGAACTTGCTTGAAGGGTGACCTACCAGGCAGGAACATGGTAATTACTACTCCTTTAAGTCTTTTGTATGTTAATTAACCCAGAGTTAATGGAGTTTAATCACTAACACAGAAAAAGCTCCTTCTCTTTACAATGCAAGGAGTGTGTGTTATAGGAGATATAACGACACTCAGGCAGGTTGTGTTTGATACACAGAGGCCATTAGCAGCCAGTAAGAAGTGCAGGGAGTCCTTCCTCTGGACCCTTTGATTGTGGACTGTCTTAGTAGTTTTAGTGGTGCTCAGTTATTATCATCCTCCAAGCAAACATGCAGCAGTGCTTTTATGTCTTCCCTGAACTTTGGACTCAGCTGGATGTGTTTAGAACTGTTATAATGTAGCAGAGGTTCAAAAGATTTCACTACCTTCCATTTAGCTCTCCTGCTGACACTGTTGGTCCACTTTAATATGCTTCCACACAGGGTCTGGATCTCATCAAGGCCAGATGAAGCAAGGGGAAAAGGTGGGTGGGTTGACAGAGGGGCTGGCTTTACAGGGAGAATCAACATGATAAAGTACTGATCCATTAGCCACAGTGGTGGTGAAGCCTGACAGATACAAGCGGCTTGTGGGCTAATTAGCACAAGTCACTGGGAGAACATTACATTAGGAATATTATGTTGTGATAATTGCCCAAATATGGTGCAAGCCTTTGCTTTAGGCACTTTTTTGCTGCTTCATTCTGTTGTTAAGGTGTGATATTTGACTACAGTGATATATGGGGTAGTAGAAGAGAAAAGCAATATCAAAAACCACATTTTCACAGTTTTAAGATACCTCAAAGCCCCTGACTCAATTGCACCCAAGTGCCAACCCAGGCAAAACTATAGAGTATTTTCCAAAGGCTATGGCGTCACTTTCCCCTTGCCTCTCTGGAGAGTGTGGTGGGACGCTATAAAACTTTACTGAGGGGAGTAGTGCGACATGGGAGTGTCTCACCTCCATTAAAGTCCTTGCCAGGGTGCTGTGGCATTTAAACACTCATAAATAAATAATAGCGAGCTCTACAAACCCCTAACATGGAGTTCCCCCACTCCAAAGGGGAACAGCAGAGGGGACCACGAAGGGTACAACAGAAAGGGAAGGGTCAGCGGAGACATCCTGGTCAGATACCAAAGTAAATTACTCCCAAAAAAGCTTTACAGCGACCGCTAATACCCACTGGCCCTCTGTAGTTGCACAGAACCTCAGCCAAGCCTCTGCTCCCTGAGAGAACAAGGCCACCAATATAGTCATCACAGCCAGGGTGTTTTTCTTACTCTTGTTTTACAGGCGATGGGTTAAGTCACCAGCATCTGAAGCCCATGCTACAACTGAGGTAAGGTCACTACAGGAGCAGGCTTTTTCAATACTGTTAAATATATTGCTGAAGCAAAAAGTGATGTGGAAGTGGGTGAGAGAAGCCTGCCCATGTAAATATCAGTCAGGTGTGACATTAATAGGCTATATCCTGGTCTTGGCAGCCTGAGTTTGTGCATGTTGTTGAGAAAGTGATGAGTGTGTGGTGGAGAGTTGCAGATTAATCTGCTGGCTGGACCGACATTCAGAATGAAAGGGCAATTGGGAGAGAGTGGGACAAAGCTGTTAGCAGCAGAGCAGGCTGACATCACTGTAGCTGATACAATCAAAGTACTGGTTATAAACGAGCCCTCCAGTCAGCAGTGGAGGGGCTGGGCTTTGTCAGCCTCCTGAGGTAATTCACACTGCTGTGAGTCCTGCTTGCTCTGCATGAGGAGGATTTGGAGGGATTTTGGGTGGGCCTTTTGTCGTGACATCCCTCTTGTGTCTACATGGCCAGTGCTGGTGAAGTGAGATTGATCTGCGGTTGGAGCCAAGCCCTGCGAGCCTGACACTGAGCAGAATGAAGACTAAACGAAGGCCCCTACAACAGCCAATGATCTGCACCAGTAACACAGAGCGACAGAGAGCGAACTCGTCAAGAGCTAGAGCACAGTGTGTTTACCCAGGTGTGTGTTGAAGCTTGCCAGCTGCTGTGGAACAATATTGAAAGCAGACTGAAAGCTTCACTGTATGCACAAACCTTAGCAAGAAGAGTGAGTCCTTTACAAAAATAACTTGGTTTGTTATTTTCTGAAAGAAACTGAGGTGCATCCTCAGAAGAATGCATGTGCTTTGCATTTCCACACTCCCACCCTTCTTTATCTCAGTACTGAGAAGAGATGCATTTATGAACTGTAATGGCAATTAATCCAAGGAGTTACACAACTGACTTAAGACTCCTCCAACTGTTATGCTTCCCATTGAACATTTATTATAATTTAATGTTGCTGAGTGAGTCAAAAAGTATCTGGAATGCAGAAGGGGTCTGGCTTGCCTACGTAGTGTATATCTATAGTATGTGGACTCATATTTCCAAACCTAAGTTTCACTTTGCATGGGAGAAGCGTTGCAACAGCTACTGGCAACAGAGTCAGGCTACAAGCTCTTTTTTCACCTCTCTTTATAAAAGTATTAGTATGGCAGTCAAGCCAGGAAAAGTAAATCCTCAAGAGTTCTGTGCATGCACTTACAAGCCTGTACACGAGCACTGCAAATGTACAAGAGTTTACTGTAGATGTGTGTGTGTGTCTGTGTGTGTGCAGTCTGAGACAAAATCAATCTCATCAATTCAGTGGGGTATTTCCAGCAAGCCTACAGCTTGTAATTTCTAAAGACCTTGCAGTCATTGTCTATTTTCTCTTTCCTTCATTTTTCCTGCCATCAGCTTCATATGGTTGTAGTTTGCATTAATTCATATGCAGTACACGTTTGTGTTTGTAGCCGTAGTAGTTTAATCTGAACCCAATCACAACAGAACAGAAAGGTCCGGATGCTTTTTAGAGTGATCCCATGCTCACCCTCTGGATGTAGGCCTATACAATGAAGAAAATTGCACACACACATGCACTCACTCACACTGGTTTTGCATTGGCAAAAGAAAACATTGTAATGTAAACTTGCATAAAACAAAGATGAGAACTTGAAATTAAAGTAGCTATGGTTTACAAACTCAAATGTATTCATATGGCATGGGGATGATGTCTTCAAGTTACACAAAACAGCATGCTGAACTGCAGGGGTTTTGAATGCAGCACACATGAGACAAGGTCATGCCATTGTACATTTATAATAGCCTATAAATAAAAAACAAACTGTAGCGCAAAACATTGCATGTACATTGTACTGTGAACATCAGGTGCCTAAATTCTTCATTCTGTGCCATCACATGAGTATCTGAATGCTTTCACGCCCATGCTTTAGTATGAAAAAGACTTCTAACAAACAATTAGAGCTGCAAATATCTTCAGTGACAAGAGGCACAAGTCCCTTAACAGATGGCCCACACAGAGTCCTGACCTCCACATTACTCAGTCAGTCTAGGATTACATGAAGAAACAGATCAGCTACAGTCTAAATCTGAAGAGCAGGAAAAGTCTGACAGGTTTTTCAAAATGCTGAACAACTTACAAATAAGAAGCACAAATGAATATGTTTTGGATTAGGTTGATCACTGTACAAAAATTATTTACCACAGTTTGTGTGAATCTTACTCCAGTGCTAGTCTGGAATAAGACTAGCACTCTTTTTTTTTTTTTTTTTTTTTTTTTTCTTAAGTGAAAGTCATTGCCAACATAAAATAAAGTGTCAGGTCAAAAATTGTATTTCACAGCGAAAAGAAATTACAGGCTGCTCTCACATCATTTTATTTCTCTCGTAATGGAGGTAGATCAGGGCAATAAAAAAATTCTGCCAGAGCCGACGGTGCCACATGCTGCATAATATGTGGCGAATTGCCTCATTTAGTGAGTGCTGTCTTCCACAGTGATGATCTGATATGACATCTGAGAGGGTATCCCTCCTCTGGTGAGAACCGTGGAAGATAATGACTGTCATATTACATCAACATTACGCAATGCCAACTGTTCTGATGAGACATCACCATGATACAAAACTTTATTGCACTTCCCATCAATGACTGTCATAAAGCATTTCTCATGTTATTTCTCAAACCTTGTTGCAACAGACAGTTACGCAATAATTCTGTTTTAAAGTTCAGTAAGAGATATTCAGTAGATTTATTAAGACATTACTTTTTATTTCTTGTCTTTTGATTTGTCTTGACTAAAATATATCCCACCAGTCATTCGTCTGACTTGTAAATCTCCGACGACTCTTTCTTCGTATAAGGTTACTCCATGTGTGGTCCAAAAGGAAAATAGCATATCAGCTATGAAATCTCAAATACATTTGGCTTAAACTGTGATCTCCATTCTTCAGGGAGAATTTTCAGGGTTTAAAGCATTGCTTCATCATAGGCATAAAAATTTGGAATCAGAATATCAGAGAAGCAGGAGAATAGCTACATCTGTTGTTCAAATACCCACATTATTGTTTGCTATGAGAAAGTTTTACAATGAAAGTAATGCCAGTTTGCTTTATTCTTGATTATCTGTCCCCTTATCTGTTGCTGTACCCCCCAAAATTGAAATAGTCACCCTGGAAGGCAATTAAAAACAAGTGACTTGTCTTGACTGGTTATGTGACATAGTTTCTAAATTATCTACCACACCCTGTGTAAGATAAAAATCAAGCAGAAAATCTTTGTTTTCATTCTTTTTGTTTATGGAGATACAGTGCTGTAATTCTGATAAACAGAATCAGTCATGAAGAGAGTTTATTCAAGGACTTGTTCCACCCCAGAAGTAACAAGCAAAAAATGACATTATTTACTTAACCACAAAAGTCCTCCCTGAGCATTTGTTGGATCTGTTCTTATGGAAACTATCTGTTCATTGCCATTTTGTGTCCCTCTTGAGCCAGACCACCATACAGTGTTTACCATTGTTTGAAAAAAAAAAATCCCTAAAAAATCTGCTCTGAGTAGCTGAGTGGTTGCCTCATCTTTACAAAAGAGTGTTAGATTAAAAAAAGCAAATCCCCTTCTGCTTACAGACTGCTTCTTTTGTTTATTGAACATTTCCCTGGATTGTCAGGTATGGGTGGGCTTGGCTCTTTGTCAGTCTATTAGCTTCAAGCCACAGACTGCAATCTTGCCAGTTTATAAGTCACAGCCAGCCAAGACAAGATGGTGGTCTAGATTTTCAGAAATCAAAGCGGATTGTTGTAAATCGTGATCATCACTTCGTTTCTACATCCAAGAAAAGCATTTTGGAGGTGGTAGAAGATTACTCTAGCAGATGCTGGTGAAACGTAATATGTTTGGCTTTACCTATTCATCTGGAGCACATTACACAACACAATGTACACACTACCATTGCAACATAGGCAACACGGTCCAAGGAATGCAGCCACATTATCGATGGCGATGGTATAAAGACACAACTCATGTCAAAGTTCTGCATGCACATGCATGTCACAATAGATGCAGGAAAGTTCTGCACAACTGCAATCATTGAGAGTTTTTTAGGTCAGTGGTTGTGGTGAGCAGACTCCCTGCTGGGTGCTGTTGGGAACTGGCCACTCTGTGGTTAATTAGTGGGCAGTGTTTTGGTCCCAAGAGTGAAAGGTCGGTCCACCAGTGAGCTCACTTCCTTTCTTCTTCACACTCAAATGTACAGCCGCTCCCCAGCTATGAGTCAGCTCATGGTGAGCAAGAACATAAGAGGGAAAGCAAGAAACAGGAAGTCAGTTTATCCGCATCGGGCCCATCTCCAACCTCGTTGCCTGCCAACTCCAAGTAGTGTGATTACAAGAGAAACTGATTAAAACAAAACAACTTTGCTGAGTAGCACTATCCCCCTCATCCTGCATGCATCTACAGTCACTATAATTGACCCCCTCCCCCCACCCCTGTTATACCACACACAATTGGAGTGAAGAGAAACAGGATGCTTGCAGGCTCCCCAATGTGATCTTTTGAGACTAATGGTGCCCTGATGAAACACAGGTGCCTACTGAGAGTTGCAGCCCTTACATTGAATTTACATGAGATGACTCAGTGCCCACTTCCCGGTTTGATCATTTGATGATTATTATGTCTTCAGGTATTTCCTTATGCTCAGGCTTTGGTCCTGCTTGGGAACTTCGGGTCTGGTTTCCTAGAATAGGGTTAAAAGACTTGATAATAAAGTGATGAGAAAACAAGTTTCTGCGGCAGCCACATAAACATGTCCTGGATTTTTAAGGGATTTTCCTTGAGACATTGGATACAGGTGCTCTGCTGAGATCAAAGCAACCAAGTAAAATCTACTTAGTTTGAGAATTCAAAGACAGTTGATTTATTTAGCTATTCCACTGTAAAAATGCCCTGTGGTTTGGTTAAGAACCTTAATCTAATGATATTTTATTCCCTCAGAACAGATGAACAGGGTGATACATTTCTGTCACTGTAATGGGAAAAATGGTCTTTTTGAGAATCTGCTTATCAGCTGTGTTGTTTTTTTTTGTTTGTTTTGTTTTTATTGGTTAGGGATAAAATGCACCCTAGTTTAAGCTTAAGATATGACACCTTTTTGCCTCACATTTTCTTTAAAAGATGCAAAGCATCATGCCACACATGGCTTTAATTATGGGTACTGTGGTACTAAGAGACTACATCAGTATAGCACACTTGCCTTGTGCTGAAGGTTGGGGAATTCTACATTTTGGAAAGTAAAAGGAATGCACTCAATGAGCACAAAATTGCCACACACTGTTGTTTTCAATGTGTCTCCAATGACCCAGCCACACCAGCAACAGTTGTTTTTAATATGGCATTTTAGCTAACAGTGTAGACTGGAGAGCTGGATCAGAAATGGACCAGTTCCAGAACACAGTGAACATTTGCTGTTCGCTCATCAAACCCACCAAACATGTGAGTCCAACCCAAAGCACTGAACCAGTGAGGGTGAGGAAACCATTCGGCAAACAAAAAAGGCTTTCACTGTAGAGCCTCTCCATCGCCATGGAAACTCTGTGTTTTACCATGCAAATTCAAACATAATGAAGTATAATAACATGGGCTAATACAGAACACAAGTGTTTTGCAGTAGACTAAAGTGCACAAGGACAGGCCAAAGAAAGGGCAAGTAGAGTTAGTGTTTTAGCAGACAGACATAGCAACGACACCCCCACTGAGTCTAAGAACACAACTTAATGTCAAAGAATCAATATCTTCAAAGCAAAGAACTACTTGTAAGGGTGCTTTGAGCTTGTGCTCAATTAGCTTTTCGTGCTGTTGTCTTTGCCAAAAGGCAGTATTGTGAAAGCACCAACCTTCTTTGAAACCCTCCAAATATGCTGCATGAGAAACTGAATAGTGAAAATATGACATCAACACTTTAATCACAAAGAGCCTAAAGGAAATTAATCACATAATATGATAATCAAACGTTCCCATCCTAAGGATGACATCATCATGAAATCCTGACTTGTTTCTGGCAAAAACCGATATGCAATCATTTTTAAATTGTCAATACATGCTGAAATTTCTTCTGAATCAGTACATTTTCAGTTTAAATGCATTTCATGCAGGATTGATGGGTTTATTTACAGTAGGTTCAAGCCCTGACTACAAGCTCTATGCAGATTTATTGTTTTAAGAGTTACAGGAGGGATAATAGAGAGGTGGTAATGAGAACCCCTGTCACTCTTAATGCTTATCTACTGATATTTCTAGACTGTCTACTGTGCATGTAACTTTATGCTCTTGCTTTTATATTCTCAGCACAATAAATGTCATGTTGCTTTCTAAAAAAGAATTTATCCCCTTTGTATGTTTTTCCAAACTGCTTGAAGTCGGTTTCTGTGTGCAAATCTTTTGAATAAACATCAGTCAAAGTTGCCATGAATTACTTTAACTCAGTGCCGAAGCAGCTTCCAGGAGATAAATAGCTTATCTAAGTGTGGAGCTCTGAAACATAACATGTACAAACAAAACTATTAACCAACACATGTGGTATGCATGCTTTCACCTGTGTGATCTACACCCAACACTTCTGGGGCTTACTTTGCCGATACGCCCTCGTTCCAGCAGTGATAATGAAACTGAACAGCCTCCAGACTCCTCTGCAACAACGCCTGACATTGTGCTCAACTGCTGAAGGGCACAGTCAAGAATGAGGATCATAGATCTCAACACTGCAAACATAAATGAGATCTGTCCATATGAATGACATTCACCAAGTCATTATGAAGCTCAGGGATCAGAGCTCTGGCTTTGTTCCCTTGTCATGACATTTTTAAGGTTGAAATCCTCAGGACTAAGGTTTGTGTCTTTTGACGAGGCCTCTTCAGCTTAAACACCATCCAGTCCTATATCATGTCAGAATACCATGTCTAATGGTCACCCCGGGGATGAGTGGATTTTCTGCATGGTTTGTCCCCAATGCAGGCTTCTGTAACCACTGTATCCCTGTTGAGTGAATACTTCACAGATATCATGGGGAATCGACAGGGGCTGAAGCACAGCTTGTAACAAAACATATTTTACAAGAAAGGTGAACCAGAGGTGAAGTGCAGCTGAGAGCACCATGAGTTAAAAAAAAGGACAAAAAGCATCCAGCAGGAGTGTAAATGTCAGGTTTTATGGATGGACTCAATTTGAGAAATGTTTAAGGGACCAAAGTTCAATTTATTCACAAAAGTCTAAGGTGGGATTCTAGTAACAGGACCATTCAGAATTGACTTGTGACTGGTGGATAAAGAAACCAGACTTTTATTTGTAGCAGTGATGAAGGTGATGTAGGACAGGTGTGTTTCAATACCATCAGGCGCAGCTGCTGGTAGAGAGGGAAGAGAAGCCGAGCAAAACCAGGAAGCAAAGGGGGTGTCAGAGAGACAGGGCGGAACTGCCTGATGACAGTAAATACTACCTGCAAGTTTTGAGTATCTTGTTTTAACATACACAGTACATAAGCCGGAGAGAAATACTGGAGGCATGAATGCAATGGTGATGGCTGGTATGACTGAGCACCTCCACCCTGTGTATGATCACCTGCGCATACATACAAAAGTCCTCCACAGTCCTCAGTAGTCACCTATTTATGACTCATGAAGGTTCTATAGGAACAAAACTGGCTCTGTTAACAAAAAAAGAGAAGTTGATGTTCACAAGATTTAGGTGAAAGTTCAGGCAGTTATTTTATAGACATTAAAGGCTGAATAATTAGGATTTTTTTCTGTAAAAATAATTTTAAATGTTTTTATTTGTTGCGAGAGATAAAAGGAAGCTTCCCTATAAACAATCTGTCTCCTACATCAACAATATTTGGTCAAGCGTTTCTCCTTTCAAAATAGGAGTTACGTGACAGAATAACTTCGGTGCATTGTGTTGCTCTTTCCTATCTTCCTGGTTCCTTAACCAATCATACGCGACTCCCCACGGTTGCCAAATAACAGCGCAGCGTTTGGTATTTTATGTCGGCAAAAAGAGCTGTAACCTGCAGGTATGGAAGCTAGTAAAAGAAGCGGACTAGAAATAGTTTCAGAAAAACCTAAAAAGCCTCGGTATCCTGCTAAAAAAGCAATCGACAAAAAAATGGAATAAAACGAGGATCAATATTGGAGAATCCTTTGAAAGGTGGTGAAGTCTGAGAGACCAAATTAATTTCAAGACGGATGTAGAGCTGGCAAGGTTTCTCCTCAACAAGTAAGCAGATGTCAATGCTACTTATTTCGCCCTTAAGACAAATAATTAATGAACCAATCAGAGTAAATGACTGTTAATGTACCGTATGTATTGATTACATGAAGGGTCAATCCCTTTTCCAATTAAAATCAATTTTTAAGAGACTTCACAATCCGCTGAGGCACTCACACTTAATGTTCTTTCCAAAGTATCAGTACAGACAAGTACATTGATGATATAATGATAGACTAAATAAATAAACAGACATTTAACTGAATTGTACAGGTTTTTCTAAAACTGGTAAGTATTGATGAAAGTATGTGGTAACAAACAGGTAGCAACAGGTGGCAGAAAGTATGTGGCAGCCACTCTGGTATCTCCATTGTGTTTTATACCTCAACACCCCTTGTCAAGCTTGGAGTCTCAACTGACCAAGAGTGTAAACATCATACAGATGTAGATCTAGAAGTCCTGAAACCAATTTGTTCATGTAGCCTTTGTCCAACTACAAACTTTACAAATAAATGGAATGGATTCAACTGGAATCTGTTGAACGTCTGAGCCTGCAAGTGTCCTTAAAAGAATCTGGGAACCTAGTGGAGGGCAATTCTCATACTTTGCACCTTGACTTAACTAGTGACTGGGGTCATGTAATAGGCTTTAAGGAAGTATTTGAGGCACCACTGAAACATCTCTTTTACTGAGGATGCTGCTTTGTTCAGTCTGTCAATCTCTCTTCAGCATTTTGCATTTGAGAAAAAGACATATCTAAATATGTGCAACAAGGGCAGCATCTCTGTTAAACAGTGTCTCAGTGATATTTCTCTTGTCTTGGTGCAGATGTGCAAGTGCCTCTGATGAAACCGGCTGTTGGCAGTTAGGCTACAAAAATGCTGAAACATGCTATTATTTTTGTTAAACTTGGCAGTGGTCTGTTGAACATGTAAAATATTGTTCATGCAGTCCTACATCCCTCCACTGATAACAGGGAATAGAGATAATTACTGACACTGCCCCAGAGAAGCCGGACTTTATTTTTTAGAGATAATCATTTCAAGTAAATTTGAAGATAAAAAATAAACGTTTGCATGTTGTAACCAATTTTCTGAGCTTCCAATAAAGGCCTCATCTTTTTCTCATTTTGACTTTAAATCCAGAAGAGACCAACTTTTTAATCTTTTTGTGCTTAAACTGACAAAAATCCTTGTAAATTTCTTCAGATCTGCTAAATTGATCTCGTTGGTTGGTTGGTTGGTTCTGCCATGTATGTTCTTACTTTGTGTCTACTTTGGTCATATCCCTCACAACCCATAAACTGGCACCTTACTAATGTTTTTGTTTGTATATATTTCTGTGTGTGTGTAATATTGATTCATTAGCATAATGTTATGTAAATGAAAAAGTTTAGAGTAAACAGAGATTAGCAACCTGTTCAAGATTTGCCGGGCCTCTTGCCTAATGTCAGCTGTGATTGTATCCACCTTCTACAACCCTCTAAGGACCCATTTATTCTCAGTTGTGGTTGTGCACATGAACAACTGTGAGCAACACACACCAGTAGTTGTTTCTAATCTAGTGTCAGCATGGAGGATCTCAACTTGATAAATTATTCTCTTGAGTAAAGATACTAATAAGATAACCCCAAAACATAAAGATGATTCTGTTACTGATGCATTATACAAATGTTTTGTTAGCAGATCAGTGTAATCCAGTTACATTAGCTTCAGAAACACCAAGAGTAAGAATAAAATGGGACTTCCTTGCCTGAATGACATCCCCTCAGATGGGACGTAATGACAAACGCCCAGGCTTGGTTCTCAGTTGTGAAACAGAAGATGCAGAGTCCAGCCCCAATAGCTAAAAACACTGGGCTTGGCTACAGCCACTAATTTGTAGTATAATGGTCATTACTGAGAGACAGCAGCCAGCTGTGGTGTACTGCTGGTTATCTGGAGGTAATGAGAGGTAACATGGGTGTAATGCGGTTCCATGCACACATACTTGTCTCCACATCCACAAGGTCTCTTGACTTCTCTCTCTCTCTTTCTCCCTCTGTCAAATAAATCCTCTTTGGCTGTTTTGAAAAATCCCTTCACCTTTTTTTCTGCCAAACATTCTTTCTGCCTCTCTTTCTCCTATTCCTCATTAAACTCATGAAGAAGAAAGCTGGTTTAGTGCGAGCTCGGGGGCCCCCTGGCTCAGTTGTGGGAAGGGAGCGGTAATGGTTAATGTAGGGAGGTCTCGCACAGGGAGAGAAGACACCCACATTCAACACACACATAGATCAGAGAGCAACAATGTTTTCGGGTGATGTTCAGGGTGGCGGAGGAACAGTGTATGTCTCAAGGAGCAGCGGGAATCCTGATGGGACTTGGGTGAGCGGGAGAGAGAGGAATAGCCCAAGGAGACATGGCGCTCGTCTGGCCTGTTTCCTGGCCTCCCGTGTTGGAGCATGAAAAGGAGCAGGTCGTTTACACCCCGATGAAAAAAGCCACCATAGCAACAGCAGCACCTGGATGTTATTTAGGCTAATGGACTTGGGGCTCACTCTATAGTAATCAACCCAGGGGGGGCTTGTCGCTTGGATTCATACGCCACCTTTCTCCAAAACTTCCTTTCTTTGTTTTGCATAATCTTTTCTCCACTTCTTTTCCCCCTACTACCTGCTTTCTCTCTGTGTCCTTATCTCTCCCCACCCTCTCCTCTTGTGTTTATTTTATTTTGTGGAGAGCTGTGTTATGACAAAACCTTCACTCCCCGGATGTATGCAGTCAGTGCTTGTGTCATGCCCTTATGAGGTATGAGGGCCCTTACAGCCCTGCCAGCCCCACCCGGCCTGCCCTTCCTAAGCAGAAAGGCCTGAGAGGAGGGGCTGGAGCAGGGAGGAAAGGGGTGACTCCTGCTCATACCCTGTCATACTCTGCCCGTGTTCATGTAAACCCAAAACACACAACATCACAAATAGAGGATAGCTACATTCACCTGAAAACTCTTTTTTTCTTTTATTTTCCTGACTGGAGATTTCCTGAATCAGTCCATTTTCCTGTCTACCTCCTATTACCTCATTCATATGAGTTTCTGGATTGTTTACCATCCATCACTAAGCCCCAGAGGCCTAAAACCTTTAGCTGAAGTAATGTAGGCTCAATAGCACCATAGAATACTTTATCATGCAGAAGACTCATTTATCCTATGCAGGCTCTATTCATTCAAATCACCAGAGGGTTTCTTTTTTCTTTTTCTGCAGTGGAGTGTTTTCTATTACTGATTTTCACTCTCCCAGTCTTTTTCATTCCTCTTGACAAACATTTGTCTTTGTTTGCCATGAAATTCACTTCATTTGTCACATCATGTAATAGTACCAGCCAAAAACACAAAGAGAAGAAGCAAAGGAGGGGGAATTCATTGTACGCGGCATCTTGTGAATAAACTGAAAAAGAAAGTTGAGGCGGAATAATGACATATGTAATCTTTTGAGATTTTACAGAGTATTTTTTTGTGTGTTTTGAGGGTCTTCTTTATGTTACCGCATAGTTTCGATAAATTTTTAAAGAAAAGATGTGACCAACATGATATTTTAGATAGAACTTGACAAGAAAAATAAACCCAGCATGATAAAAGTTGTCAAATATGTTTTCCATTGGTCTCATCCTTTCTCCCTTTTCTAACAGCTTGCATGTGAAAACAGACTTAAGCAAAATGTTACATTTCACAATTTTTCCATTCTTTAATTTTCACCACAAAGCCTGACATGTTTTAAGAGGTGCAACCTAATATTGCCCGAACTCCAGGACCTACCACAAAGATCTCTGGGTAAATGGGAGGGAAGGAAGTGCACAGACAGGAGGACGGGTGTGTATGGAAAAGTGCGCAGTAACTTGGCTGCAGCACACGGTTAAGTAACAACACATGGCAGTGGAGGAATTCCACATTTGTGGACACTCTACATGACTGAGGATGGGAAAGGCTGTCCGAGCCCTTGTACCGAGTGGCCAACCAGTTCCGAATGGGAAGCTGATGAGGCTCTGCCATACCTAATTCCTTTCCATGTTCTCATCCTGGGTAGGCATCACAATGGGCATGATTCATGGGGGTAATTCCGCCAGCTACTGACTTGGCTCCTGTCTGGATTTGGGAAGAATGTGACCTCACAATATGCCTCTTTCAGGCCCATCCCTGTCTGACTTCGACCAGTCTCTTGTTGAAGCCCTCTTCTGTTAAAGATTGCAGAGTGAGGACAAGGGAATGCAGCAGAAAGGCAAAGAAGAGAGGCAAAGCAGAGGGGAAAAATCATGCTAACATACTCCTCCTTCTTCATCTTTTCTCCTCCTACATCACTCTCTCTCTCCCAGTCTAATAATTAAATGTTGTGGAGTTAGGAGGAGAATTTAAAGGAATGATTTTGAAAGCCAACCACCGTGACAACCACAGAGACAGACCCTGATTGCGAGGGGGAAGTTGTAGGTGTGATGGCTGTCTTTTGTTTCCATATATCAATCACAGCAACTACCACAAGTCTAACCTAAATGATGATCGGAGCAAAAACATGTGATGCAACAGTGTTTTGCAACATGAGACCTCTGAAGCCCTCTCTATCTCGCGCTTGAACAAACTGCAATCATCGTAGGTGATTATTTAGCTGCATTAGGCCATTTGAAGCTCGGTTAATTCCTGGTTACATTCCATCTGTCACAGACACAAAGGCCCTTGTCTTTATCTGCAGTTAGTGTTGAAATGTAAATTATACCACGGAGTGGATTAGTGATCTCCCAATGGATGGAACATAAAAGTGTATAATCACAATCACTGCCAATAGTAAGTAAAGAAAACATGTGGTCTAGAAATGCCCCAAAAATGTTAAGGATATAATGATATTCTTAAATGGCCCAGATCAGGGCATTATCATAAAAAGATTAATTAAGTTCCATTTCATGTAAGCTCTCAGTCTAAATCTGAATCAGTTAGCAGCAATCTCAGTCAAGGAGGTCATATTTTGTTTTTTTCCTTCCCTTGTTTGTAGGCTCCCTTTGTTACTTGTCTATATTATTATATAACTACACACACTACTTAAAAGATGGACACTTACAGGTTTTACATGTTGGTCATTGGTGAGCTTTTAAATACAGTTTCTGTTTATACATTTGCGTAATGCCTACCTAGTGTCTGGTTTGGCATGCCTGAAACAAAGAAAGAACAGTTGTCTCCCTCTGCTATTTTTGTCCAATCAGCTGATTAACCAGAGCAAACTGCAGCTGTAAGGAGAGGAAGCTTTAAATGTAATATGGGCTTTTAAATTCAAAACAGAGTTTTCAGAGCAAAAATATTTCTTAAAAGGGGGAAATTTTATGCTACACTGTGGCATGTGTATAATTTGTAGGGACATATATCATGAGCCTAGTCATTAATGTCTCTTTCTGGACATAGATCTCAGAAATATGTTGTTTCACCTCTTTAACAAAGTTCAGAGAAGAGAAAATTACACTTTGTGGTCCAATAAATCCTTTTGTTTAGTTTTTTTTTTTTCTTTTTTGGCAATTCACTGCTACCCCATTTAGCTTTGCTGTGGGCAAAATTTGCTTTACAGACCAACACTATCATCTGAATCATAAGATGTACATTCTGCCACAAGCAACAGCCTGCACATGCAGTCGTGTGTTTTCTAAACAGAGTTTGTGGCTTTTCTTATGTCTTTCTCCTTGATATCCAGAAACAGTCTTCCTCATGGGAGGAGAAACTATTGTGTGATGTCAGTTCTGGCTTGCCCCCAGTGTCTGCAAACTTTTCATGTGCTCCCCCAATGAATGAGAGGCAGACATTAGTCAGAACAAGGAAGGAGTCTCTCTGCTATTCCCAGTTAAAGCTGCTATTTGTTAGAGTGAACCACTGTCAGAGTCGCGCCACTGTCTGTTGCCTTTAGATCAACACAGTACAGATCAAATCATCCAGACTCCACAAAACATTCTCAGTATGTAGACATGGGACTCACATGTATTCTTTGTCACTCTAACTAGTGGTGCCACACTGCTCCGCCAGCAGCATGGCAGCATTGCTTTAAAACCACCAAGCGGGGTTTGCCATAATGGTGCCTCATGAGGCCATCAATCCTCATGCTCTCCCACAGTGAACAGCCCTGACAGTGTCTTGAGCTGCATTTAAAAGCCCTGCAACTCCTGAGTCAGGCCTATGATGAATTAATTGCTCGATGAAACCTACAGAGAATGTTTAGAGATTACCATCCGCCCTTACTGAGTGTCACTGTGGATTAGCAGTGAATGAGTGAATTCCTGAACTCTGACTCATCTGCTGCTCCGGCAAGCCTTTTAAATAAACTTTAGAGAGAGAATTTCACTGAAATGTAAATTGCATACCCATTTAGAGCAAATGATATTTTCACCAAAGTCTGAGAGAAAAACAAAAGCAAGAGACATTTTGGGGAAACAATGTGTCAGCAGTTAAAAAAGGAATAAACTGCTGGAAGACCAACAAAGTACTTATGGGTAATTTATAAAATGAATGCACTTTCTGATTTTTAAAACCAAAAGAATCAAAGTGAAATGCTCATCCAAATCTGCCCCTAAGCAGATTTTGTTCCAACTATTGTTGCTCTACATAGCGTTCCTTCATTTTGCAAAAATAAACACAGAAAATAAGGTGGTGGCAATGCAGTCGGCTCACTAAAAATTAAAAATAAGTCTAACTCAATCATATTAATCTTATCTTCATACTGATACGAACTTTTCTCCTTAATCTAAATCAACATTCCTTCATAAATCCATCAGTTTAGCCTTTAGATTCAGACCAGACTCAAGTACTTTCTCCTACATCCTCTTTAAGTTTTCTATTCCAGCTGAAAGATCGGTCAAAATGTGTGCAGACTCCTTGTTTTCCCCCTCGTGAGAAAGTACACTCATCGTGTGGGTTAACACTCAGCTAAATCTATTCAGTGTTTCTATTCTGGTGTAATGTCTAGACATAAAAAACATTTTACTATGAACCAAATGCCACAGCTGGGTTCAGCACAGCTGGACTAGAGTTGGACCCTCTAAAAAGCCATTGTATGACATGTTGGGCCACCACAGCAAGTGTCTGCACGTTTCTCTTGCCAAGCACCTTGCAGAGTGTAGCTGCAGAGATAAAACATAACTGATGAAGTCATGTGTTTACTTCCTATTATATCTTTTCACTGGGGAAAAAAGATTGTCTGCAGTCATAAAATGTTTATATTAGTGTCTTTTATGAGATGTTCCTTGTATACATAATTGTTTGCAGCATCATAAAAAAACAAGCCCAACAAAGTGCAAATTACAGGGTTTGTGGGGGTGCTGACCACCTATTTTCCACACTCCAAGTCACAACATCTGTAAACAAAGTAAATGTGTTACACCAACAACACACCCAAAAGTGTGACCACAAATGATGTCATTCCAGGGTAATAAAAATTTGGAGCTGAGGATCAGTCCATGCTTTCAGTTAAAAACAGAGTTGCTTATTATTATTTTCTTTTAAAACCTTCATTTCTCTGAAATGTATTTGTGGCACAGTAAACTGAATATGCAGAAATGTGGCATAAGTTACTAGAGAACACCAGATTTCATTGCATATAAAATTCTTAGATGTTTCATAGTTTTTAATTTTATTTTATCTAATTTATTGCAGCACTGTGCAGCAAAACCTAGTAAAAGTATCCTCATTTATGATCAAAACTAATCTCTGATGATGAAATAATTTGAGCATTTTTTTTCAGTCGACAGCTTTTGTGATTCACAATGTGATGACGCAACATTTCTCTTTGGGGTTTCGTCAGTATTATGCATCTGCTGATTAAATACCTAATGTCCGCACTGTTGACTTACAAATACTATCTACTTCTTTACTTACTTTCATAAGGTGACTCTATTCATGCCCGAAATGTGAAGTAATGGCCGCCAGTTGTGGTGTAATACGAGATAATTACGTGCATTAAGACAGTTTATAAAATTTAATGTGAAATATGCAAATGTTGTTGCACGAAATGAGAAAAAGGGTGTAATTTGGATAAATTTCCTAAGTGGATAATTCTAGATAAAATTTTTTAATGAGGATTAAATAGAATTGTGCTATTTTATAAACAATATTGAATTACTAGCAATGTGTCAAAGCTAAAATTTCACAACTTAAACTGAGGCAAATGATGCATAAACTGAATTGAATTATAAACTGTTAATCACTAAAACTGGAATAAAACAGTTGTATCTTGCAGTATAAACTATTATGGATAAATGAATAAATAAATAAATAAAAAAATAAATTGACAAAGTTGACAAACTGGTGAAAAGTTATCAGAGGAAGAGGTGTGATTAAAACTGGAGATTACCATGACTGCACCAGAATGTTGTATGTGTGTAGCAGCAATAATGTTTCATTACATATGTTGCTAAAATCCCCAACGACTTCCTAAAACTTGTTCGTATAAACTTTGTTTTTTCAGTCATTAGTTTGAATTACAACTGTTGTTTTAAACTCAGGACAAATTATTTACAGGTCAACTGTATCTAACGTCAAACCTACGCTGAATTCTGATTTTTTTTTTTTTTCCTGGAGCAGCTCTGTTTACTCTTAATCTTGAGGAAACATATTGGTGTGAGAAACCTGGTTCAACACATCAATAATGACCAAAAGTCCGGTGTAGATAAAATAAATAAAAAAAAAAAAAAAAAAAAAGAAACTAAATTGAGCAAACTCTGATACTGCGACTGGGAACTAAACACAAAAGGAGTGAGCAGGAAGAATGGGCATCCATTAGCGTTCACTGTAGCCACTGATGATTGATATGATAGCAAGCCCATTCAAACTGCAAATTTTACACATGATTGAGGCTCTCTTGGATGTAATGAAATGGCCTTCCTGAATAATGCACTTGAGTGACTGTGTGACCACCAGCACAATAGCTGCTATTATAGTTTCGGGCCTGTAAGCCATTTTTCAGGTCTGCTGTGTTATTAGTGCAGAATTCAGAGTGAACCTGCAGCTTTAGTTTCTTGCTGTTACGGATGTGACCGTTCCTTCCACTGGGAGCAATTCATGGAGCGTTAATTGACCACTGCAATCACTCAGCAGATTTATAGAAAGTCTGAAGGGTCACAGGAGACTTCTAGAGGAGGCTGTCCAGGGGGGCAAGGCCATCCTCAGAGCTGCAGCTGGGGAATTTCTGGCCTTTGTACATATGCACTGTGGGTTCATAAACTCCCTGCCTTCCTATAACGATCTCTGAGTAAATGCATATCTCATTGAAAAATGGTACTTAAATGGGCCATATAGGAAAATGAAATCATTCTGTGGGTTTCTTCGAATGAGATTTTGTCCTAAAATAACAGATTGATCATTTTATACCAATCTATAAGAAAAAAATCTGAAAGCTATAGTTGCAAAATATGTTCCAAGCCATGACCCAATTTGCATGTATTGTCATCCTCCCATACAGATGTGTATCACTCACTGGGGGAGGAGTTGTACTGCAGGCAGACAGGGCGTGGCCACTGGGGCCCATCTGCCCAAATATAATCAGCTTTAGAGAACAAAGCGACACAGATGAATTATACAAGGCGCATGTGTAAAAACAGAGGCTCAGTTGTTTGCTACAGCATAGCTAACATGTCATTTAAATCAGTTGCATTGTGCATTTCCAATGTGCAAATTTAAACAATAGATGGTTTGCTTATGGTTCTGAGAGATTTGGCAATAAATTGGTTTTGTTGTTATTTGTCGTCCAGCAGTGTGTCACTATGTCAGAGTATTAGTTTGAATGGATGTGTATGTGCCCCTGCATCTGGACACTCTTAATACTGTTTAATCCCTGTCTGTCAACCAGTCAGGCTTGTCCTCATGCCAACACAGTGTCTACAGTGTGCCACTTGTCTTCAAACAGAGAAAGTGAGCATCAATACTATTTTCACGGTATACTCCTGGAATAATAATGTTTTTTCTACTTACTGAAATGAGGTAAGAGCAAACCTTCTATTTTCCATAAACATTTAGTGTACAGGCTTAAATTTGTTGCCAGCGGACATGTGCTGAGCGCTACGACAATAGGAGGTACAACAATACAACCAGTTTTCTAAAGATGATTGGAGGCAGTGCACTTTCTGTCATTAGTGAGAACCCCCTGCGTAATTTTGAATTAAATAGATTATTTTTAGAGGAGGAAATGGTTAGAAAATTGCTCCTACAATTACCATGAAGCAGTTGAGAATAACTGCCTAGTTCCAAAAATTTAACGATTATGTGATAAGCTATAGAAGAACTTCAGTTGCTTTTTAGTGAGAGTTGTCCAAGCATGATGATTTATTAGGCCTTTAAGCCTGTGTTTTGCTGCATGGAGCCTGCGTGGTGCATGTAGTCTAAACGCCATGCTTGCTTACACAGAAAAGCAGTACTAATGGGTTTGTGTTACATTGCTAAATCAAGTCGAGCTGTGAAGCGGCTCCCAGCAAACATTTATGATCCATTAACCACCAGGCATGGTTTTGCCAGGATATCTGTGCCAGCTGGCAGAAACTGACAGGCCTGTATCATAAGTAGCCTCTGCAACTGAGGTTTGAAGTCTGTCCCTGTTCTCTCAAGCTGATTACATACATACTGTTTTCCCATTAGCAGAGGCTCCTCGTCGTCCTGTCTTGTGGAAGTATTTGATGGAATGAAGGTAAACACAGTGTGTACAGTATGTTAGAATTGATGTCTGCTGACAGCTCGGGAAAAGAGACAAGTCTGTGGAGTGGTTTGAGTTTGGGTGGAGACGGCAGCATTTACAGTAGAACTGCAGACAAATATGCATGGACCCCACCCTAGGCCAGTGATCAACTCCTCTGTCATCAGTGTCTTTATCATGCAGACAGAGATTGATTTGCAAGGATCATATTCCTTGGGATTTATGTTACAAAAGAAAGTCCCATTTTTCAAACATTTGGAAGCTTGTGATGTTTCTTTCGTACTATTTGACAGTTTTATTGTTTTATTTATTAAAGCTGGCAGTACTCCCCAGTTTATTCACACAATATGGTCCCAATTTTCCAAGGTGCCTTCTGACAGTTGACAATACAGCAGTTATTTTTGAAAACACATAATCAAATATGACTCTTTTGTGACCAAATGCATGCAATCTTCAGGCTTTTATTGTTAAATACCTAAATCCTATTTGCAAAGCTTTTCTCCTTACATGTGAAGTCTGAGAAATAAATGGGATTATTATTTACAGTGCATTATTTTCACTGAAATGATAATTATTTGGATTACATGTGATCCTATTGTATATTATGTCTTGTTCTTAAATTCCGCTTTTTCGTCTAAAGTCACTGTGGCGTACCTACACACCCATGGTTTCCAAACCACATTTATTTTATGACTCCACAGTGAAATGGATGAGGGGGATTTCTGAGCCAACTTCGATCAGAGATTCATGAAGACGGGTGAGTCAGTATGAGTGCTGGTTCACATGTACTCCTAAAGTAGACACTGTTGTCTATGTCGCAGGTAGATGAGATAGGCAAATCAGAACTTTCCTCCTCTTCTAAAATAAAGCACTTTCACTGAGTCGGATAGCAAACGAGATATCAGGAGAAGCAAGGAGCAGGGGGTTGTGGTGGGCATAAGTAATAGAGGGAAAAAGACAACAATGGTTCAAAGCCTCTTTGTATTTTGGTGTATATTTGATCTATTGTCCCTACTGGCCTTTAGAGACCACCACCAACATGGCATCATCTTACTCAGGTTGACAGGGTTTTGTATAGCCAAGATGCCCTGAGAGATTAGCTTAGGTGAAGCCTGGAGTTAAAAGAGAATGGGGGGAAACAGGAATTTCATCATTGTTTTGGGCTGTTTCTGTGAGAACAGAGGAACGTTAGATAAGAAAGCACTTGTTTAAATGATTTATATTATCTTAATCTTCATTAGAATTAGTAATGGCAGGATAAAAAGATGTGCAAAGGGGATGGGGGGTAGCTAGATAAGTATAGTTTTGTTTCTTTATCTGGTAGGGATTGTAAATCTCTTGCAGAGGATTATCACAATGGCGCATTTTATTCCTCAGCAGATTTCCCTCCTGCGTAATTGCAGTTTGCCTCTATCTCTCGCTCAGTGGCAAAATAAATGGGTGGAATATCATAAGAAATATGTGAATACAAGCCAGAGAGGGAAACATCTCAGAGGCGCACCACAATGAATGAGAATTTGGAAGATGCTAATTAAACAATGTCATGATTTAGTGTCAGTAACAAAACATTTACTGTTTCAATCCCAAAGGCTTGGCTTCCTGGAAATGTAATACTTGGTCTCAGCTCTGTTAACTTTTTTGCTTCAGTTTGGGTTGCACTGAGTTTGGAAAATAGTCAAGAGTTTGCCCAATATATATGGGTTTGCCATGTAAATATTAATAACATTTATTAAGCTTTGTGTGGATGCTGAGAAAGAAGTAATTTTTTTTTCCCCCAAGTTAAATAAACTAGTCTAAACTTGGATTTTCTGCTGGTAGAGCCTTTGTTTGGTGTCACATTTTAAAAATGAAAAGACTTCCAAGAAACCCCCTCTACATCAGCATATGCAGTCCTCTGGGTTCAGGACACGGGCTTTTGGTTTGCCAATGAATGGATGGGACAGAGATGTTATCTGGTCTTAGGGAGGATGTTTGCGGAGTGGGAGTGGAAGAGCTGTGCAGCTTCAGTGTGCTAATGCAGCTAACAGCCAGGAAGGCAGAGTGTTGACTCTGCAGATTTAAGCCAGCTACTGATGGCTATAGGGCCAAATACTGACCCCACAGACTAATAAAGAAAATCACCTCAGGCACGAGCCGCTGGGGTCAGAGGTAACAGCATGGCTGGGAAAAACACAGCCCATGGCTTACAATCACTACTCTGCCTAATTGAAATGACAGTTGAAGACCAGAGGGGGTAACAGTGTTTATTTACGTCTTTGTTGCGCGGCGAGCAAGCACAAAGATATGCCTGGCCCTGCCAGGGATGACATCGCTCCTGTATGCTGTCTGTCTCTGGGATCTCTGCACCAGTACAATAAGGACTTCCTGTCTGCCATCGGATTCCCCGGCATTCCACCCAGGCCCAGGGTGAGGCGACGAGGCTGCAGGGGACATGGTTTAGTGGGAGAGTGTGAGCCCTAATCAGGCTCACAATATCAACCTTTTTTCCCTTTTTTTGACCTCCAAGCTGACCCTCTGTCTGAGCTACTGTCTGCCAGAGAATTACAACTGACTTGCAATTTGCTAAAGTTGTAGAGAAGCTGGTTTCCTGTTCCCAAACACCCTTAGGGAGATGCTTAGCCTGATTGTCAAAACCTTGTTTCACTGTGCTGATGTAGCATTTTTTTTTTTACAAAAGCTCTGCCTTTAGTCTTATTGTAAAGTAAATAATTCAGCGAAAAAAAGAGGGTGTGAAAAGCTCTGAGGAAATGTTTCTAGTAGTTCCTAATAACACAAAAACATTTTGTTGATACAGCATTAAAGGATAAGCTCCCAATTCAAAGATACAGGAAGAAAAAATAATGACCACAAATAATGAAAAAGGATGCATCAGATATGTTATTTTAAGTTCCAATAAAAACAGAAAAGTGCTTGCATTCAATTTGCAGTAGATGACTCTGCTGGTGTAAACACAAATGTTGCTATTTTAAGAAATAGGGGAAGACAGTAAGATCTCCTGTTTCACTGAAGTCAAGGTGAGAGCAACCCTCAGCAACGTGAGTACTAAAACAGCCTGCTGCTGTCTAGCGAGACTTGACATTCAGCATTATCAGCCTCCTGAGAGGACTGGCAGCAAAGGAGGAAAAGAACACAAAACCTCCCCTCTAACACCACAGCAGCACAATACAGCATCTTCTTTATGGGATTTCACAAAGGTTTTAGGTCCACAGGTGATTTATTACTTATATCAGAAGACACAAAGTGATTCAGGTCTCCAAAGCTCACCACTGGCCTGAATGTGGAGCAATGGCTCTTTTAAGATTTGACAAGAGGTTTTATTTAATTTTACTTAGAAAACAACATATAATATTTGCAAGGACTTAATTTCCAGTGCAATATGACACAATGACAACCTTTTTTCTGTTTTTTTTTTTTTTACTAAAAGTATATAAGTGCCATAGAGCTCTGCGACAGGCAAGAACTTTGTCCTTTGTCCTCGAGGCCGCACAAACAAGAAAAAAGTTTTCGTTCGTGGCGGGGCGGGGATGGGCATGCGGCAGTGTCCTTGTCTTTAAATCTCACATGTGTTGTATACATTTACGCACTTTCTCACCACCTCAATAAGCTGTTCATTAAAACTATCTGTTCAGCCTCGGATCAGGGGAAATGCAGAAGCAACAACTTTGCACTTCATTCTTTTTCATGTTAACCACGCCCACCTCAAATGTCCGACCAATCAAACAAAACTTCTTGGAGCCCCACAAGGAAAAAGTTCTGCTTGGCTGATATGCCAAGAACTGTCCCCATTCACGCCCGCAAGAACAAAATTACGTCATATAGCACTTGTAACAGAATTAAAGCTTGTTACATACTCTGCAAGAGGCGAGAACTTTGTTTTTGTTGTCAAGGTCGCAACAACAAGAAAAAAATTTTGTTTTGGTTTGGTCAGTTCGTAGTCCACAAGAAGCTTTTTCCACGACAGGGCATTAATAACTTAACTGAAGGGGTTGTCTGTGTTTTTATGTGCAATGAACAATTAACCCAGGGATTTCAAACTTAACGAGAAACTTTGTCCGTGGAAGGGTCGGGTTGTGCATGCAGTGGTGTCTGTGTCTTTATATACCGCATGTGTTGTATTCATTTTGGTACTTTTTCACCACCTTGGTCAGCTGTTAATTAAACTATCCATTCAACCTTGCATCAGCAGAGATGTGGAAGTGACGACTTTCTGCGTTAACCACGCCCACCTCAAATGTCCGACCAATCACACAATACTTCTTGGAGCCCCACCAGAAGAAAATTCTACTGGACTGATGCATGCAGAACAAAATTACGTCATTTTGTTCTTGTGGACTCAAGAATAAGAAAAAAGTTCTTGCTTCGCAGGGAGTATGTAACGACCTTTAACAGTTCTTTGTGTGATGCAAATTCTGGTCAGGGAAAGAAAAAGAATAAGCTCATGGTTGTTTCAAAAGTCCATTTAGAACAGGAAATGAGCAACCATTGTGCTTCCCTTTTCCAATTTAGCTGCTGAGAGGGTTTGGGTTTCTGCTGTCATTTTATTCTGTGAAATTAAAGGATCATTGCTCTGGTTCCTCAAATGCTGGCAATGTGTATGGACGCTGATGCTTGTCACAGGTGACTAATAATAAATCTGTACAGTACATTTGATCCCACTGTGTTTTTAGATTTTCGCTAAACTCATTTGAAGGTGCTGATTACTTGCAATATTATGTTGCATGGCAAAGGTGGCCTTTGTGGCGCTCTGGATCTGCACTCGCTACCTTGATCAGAAATGTTTAGTCAGAAATACAGGGCAGAGAGAAAAGTTGGATATATGCATGTGTGTGTGTCTGCGGCCTTTCCTTTCCTTTCCTTTCTTTTCCTTTCCTTTCCTTTCCTTTCCTTTCCTTTCCTTTCCTTTCCTTTCCTTTCCTTCCTGACACACAGTATTCTTTGTTTACCAATATTAAATGAACTTCCCTTTCCTCAGAGAGCAGCATATATAACATATATTACAGTGCAAAAGCACTCTTAATAGTGAAGTAAAAAAAACAAATCAAATCCATATCTTGGGATTTAAATAGAATCAAAAGTGATATGCCAGAGAGGAAAACCGTTACATATCAGCTGTAACAGGACACATTGTGCTAACAACGTACAACACATCACACTAATCCGACAAGTTGGTACACTGAAGTGGATAAACAGGCTCAAATGTGTCTTTTGACGTGCAACATTTATTTTTAAAAATAGTCTGAGCAAAGATGTGGCATAAACAGACATTCCTGCACTTAGTTTAAATGCAATTATTTTCTCTCCTGCCAAACACTGTGCCAGACACAAGCACACACACACTGACACGTGTCTCAAAAACTTTAATATAAAATTTACTGCAATCACACATGCAAATGACTCTAATTAAGAACTGAAGTTCATGCGAACAAGTAAAGACAAAGAGCCAAAACCAAATAATTCAGCTGTCTCTGTCAGTTTGCTCACCCTTCAACACTAATTTTTGCACATATGGCAGTGCAGATACCATTAAATCTTGCCAGTAATAAGTGATAATCTACAAGAAGCATTAGGTTGAAAGCAAGCACTGTTTACACTTCAGCTGCTGTATATTATTGTTAGCCTCATGTTGAAGAAGGGCCAAACGGTTCTGCAGTTCTAGTATGGAGTCACAAGACATTTTATTTCTCCTTCATCCCACTTGTTTTATCCATGGCTGTTTGTAAAAAGTAAACACACTTTCTACACATTTAGCCATGGTATGAATCCAATTAGATGTTTAGTATAATCCTTCAAAAGGGTCAGTGCCTTTTCAAAACTCTGATTATGTACCCATAAATGGAGCTTTTTTTTTTTTTTTAAATTTTGGTATAAAAACAAATCGTTTTTACTGTCTGTTTAAATAGCTTTAGCCTACAGAGACTTTCAGACTCATCTCCAATTCTTTGTCTTTTTTTTTTTTTTTATAAAACTGGAAACTATAAATTTGTCAGTTCAACCAAAACCAGTCACAACTTCTGTAACTTAACTGGTCAGCTAGTTTACATAAAAACCTTTTCAAACCTAAAGTCGCTGAGAACAGATGGCCAAACTGTGCCAAAATGGACAATTTGCAGACCTTGGCTGAACTATCTGCACTACAACCTCTCTAGTTTTTCTGCTTTATCAAGGTTGGTCTTTACTGAGATTTCCCATATTGAACAATGATCTAATAGAGGAATAGAGCTACAGCTGCATAATTCCAAAGGGAAATTTATATCCATCCTTATCCTTCTTTTTGGTAAGCCTGGAATTTTTTTTACTTGTGTTATGTGACATTGTTATTTCTCCTTTAATAATAACAAATATATTGATATTTACATATCTTGATAAATGTTACAAGTGTTTCAGTTACTATGACTCCAAAAGTAATTAAATAGACCTAGTTGCAGACATACATACATTTTATTTATTTACACAAAAATTAAACTTGAGCTGCCAGAAATCAGGCTGACAAAGGAGATGTTTTCTGGAAAGGTTTTGCTGTCTAAGGGAGTTACGTAAAAAACATAAAATAAATAAAATAAATAAATAAAAATGGATGTTTTGAACCTCTGTTTAATGTCTAATGTCATTGACCAGTTAGCAAGCTTTACATCCTGGTGCTAACACTTCAAGTTAAAAATCTCATGAGGCCGTGGTGAAGAAAAGATGTTAACAGACAGAGCTGATTATGGTGAGGCCCGTGACTATTGCCATCTGCTCAATATTTCCTTCTTCAAATAAACTAATTGAATCTGAAATCACTTTTCTCTAATTTCTAAGACCAAGGGTCGTGTTTGTCACGGATGTCTCCTTAACAATAGTTGGGTATTCTTTACAGAGCTAGTTCCCCTGATTGTCTCTAGCAACATCTGTCCCTAACCCTCCAGAAAATGTGGACCATCTAGTCATCTGCCACACTTCATTAAACCTTCCATCACTGCTTTTATGAGAAGCATCAAAGGGCACCATGCCCAAAGGGGGTCATGCAGATAAGACTTCACTAGTATGCTTTGCAAAGTCCTTTCCTTTGCACAATAGAGGATGCTAAAAATCTTTAAGCTAGCTTGGTGAAAATAGGTCAGAGTGGGCAGCTGTAGGTAATGTGTCCAAGGCCTGGCCTGTGGTCCAGCATGCTTCTCGCCATCTCGCCTCTTTGTGCCATCCTCTCGGCACTAATCTGCCTTTTCACTGAGTGTTAGAATTAATTTGCTGTGATGTCTATGAGGGCGCAGGCATCGTTAAAAAACCTCAAAGGGGCTACAACTGGACAAGTTGCCATTGGTGGGCCTTTGTCCTCTGTCTGCCTCTCTCTAAATACCCATGACAGCAGCTTTGAAATGCCTGCCTGATGAGGCTGAGATGCTCTGGCAGCGGACATCACAGCAACCACACTTTTTTGGCTTTGAAAAACATCTCATGACAGAGGCAAAACAATGCAACAGATTAGATTCCAAAACTGACTGTAAGAGTCCAAACTTATTTCGTTCCGTGGTGCAACGTGATTATCCTCGTTGGCTCTAAAAATGACAGATAAAGCTTAATCTGATTTTGCTTTTTTCTCCCTTAAAGACATCTCAACAACGCAGTTCCCACAGGAGGACATCAGTAAAATAAGAGATAACCGTATCACTTCAGAGTGCTTGGCACCAGCACAAAATGGTGTTCCCATGGGAAAATCACAGACACGACTGTTTTTGTTGAGCTCTCCAGTGGTGCTCATAATGCCATTAATTGTGTGCAAGGAGAGCTGGAGAAAGGGTTAGCCACAGCGCTCCAGAGGAAGCCACATCTTGTAAAGAAGGTTTGTGGGAGCTTACTGTAGTCTGCTGTGTTGTATGGAGTCAAAGCTGCTGTATCCCCAATTTCTCAAGTCCAAATCTTGTGTTTTTCATGCTTTACTCTCTTTTATCCATCTTTATTCAAGCAATCTGTGCATATCACTCATCTCTGCCTCTCACATAGACTGCCTCTTGCTCCCCTCCAAACCATAAAACAAGAGAAAGCAGCTAATGACACAAACATTTCTGGCATCTGGAGTAGAGTATGGATCCCTTCCCTCTTTCAGCTGTACTTCCACTCCATATAAAATGATAAACTTAGAAGCTTGAGGGAGAAGTCTTGGAATCAAAGATGTAGACTAGAAGTGTGGGCAGGGTAGTTGTGTGGGGGGTGTAGTGGGAGAATTCCTTTCATCAAATGAAACTTCCATTGCCATCAAAGATATACTCAGATTCCAGCAAGCCAATCAGCCAATCTAAGACAAATGATTTTGTTGAGCTTTCGTGCCACACTGGGCGTGGGAACAGGACAAACTCTCATAAAAAGACAGCCAGTAAATGATTTCCCTCCTGCTTCAAAGACCTGAACAACAAAAAGGTTTGTTTTTATGTGTTTATCTCTCAGCCCGTCAGTCTCAGCTGTGTCTGTGTGACTGTAAACAATATTGGTGATATAGTGTTGTCTACTCACATTCAACAGTCATGTTGTCATTTTTCATTTTCATAGATAAGTATAACTCCTCAGGGGGGGTGGGGGTGGGGGGTTGGTGGGGGGTATATATTATGCTTTTCTCGAGGCAGTATTATGATCAAAGCCATTTGGAGGACCTCTTTTTCTTTCCATTTTCCTTTCCGTTTCATTCCTCCTCCCTCCCTCACTCTAACCCCCAAATCATGTCTGCCTTGCTGCTGCTAATCATTGGTGGTCTCCTGACTGCCAACAGTAATTGATTAGGGAAAGGGGGGCTGGCTGTTGACGGGGATGGGGGTTGGGGTGCAGGGGAAAGTTCAGCCCAGAAGTTCTAGAGGTCACTGGCCTTTTCTTCTCTCCTCTGAACTCCTTTTCTCAAGCTATTAGGTATCAGCCACAGGGGGAACTGCAAGGCTTTGGCACACTTTTCAAGGGTTTTAGTGGTGGCGAGCACAAACAGGAAGGTCTGTGTAAGCAATAATAAATGCATCTGCTGTACAGGCATGATGGAAATGATGGTGAAAAGGCTTGATTCATGATGTGTTGACTTAGAAACTCAACATGTTGGGCTTAAGATGCTTATTTTTGTAGACCCCCCTTGATGCTTGAGTGCCACCGCGTTGTTTGGTCCCTTGCGGTCGCTCAACATCCTTGACAATATAAAGAGCTTAGTGGATGTTTTTTCTGAAGCAGTCACTCCCTTCATCCCTCCTGATTTCACAGGAAGAGGTGACATTCCTTCCTTCTGGAAAGTGACTCATGCTGCTGTCTTGTTTAGTAAATGCAATTATAGACTGGTTAAAGCACTCTCCTCCTCTGTGAATTAGAGTGAAGAAAAAGATTCTCTTTTGAGAGTGCGTGTTTGTCTGTGTGAGTCCTCTTTATGACCAAAGAGGGTCATGTTCACTACAGAACCTACTGCTGACTATGGATGCAGAGTCCTGTTGCCTATGGAAACATGACTGTCACAGGAAATGTTCAACATGTTTCACAGTGCTGCAGCTGAGCAAGAGGTGAGGGTGTTTTAGAAAGGAGCCCTCCCAGAGCAGAGCACTGGTGTTGATGTTGGCTGCACAGCCGTCTTTGGGCTGGCCAGAGACCAGAGAGTTTACCACTCTCTGCTTGTGAAACCATTAAAACACAATCAGAGCATGCTCAGATACTCACAGACCTATGCCTGGACATGTAAAGAAACTCACAGAGGGCAGCAAGACACAGTGATATTGCTTTATGAATGCAAGATGAAAGAAACAAATACAAAAAGTTAATATTAAGATGAATAATTTGATTATTTTGTGAGATGGAATGAGACAGTAAGTTTTGGTAACCTCTGACACTTGCTGTCCTGGGTAAGGGCAGCTGTGAAGCATTTACCTTTGTCTGCTCTGTCACTTATACTGTCTACAAATATCATAAGGAATTCATTTTTCATAAAGCTGCAAGTAAGGTCACAAATTTTCTGCTGATTTTAAACATAACCCCTATAAAGGAGATGGAACATTAATCCTACAAGTATCCTTTGGTTTCCCCACTGCTTATGTATATTCAAACAACATGTACAGAGGATTATGACAAAACTTGATATTCTTGCAAACACCAGATCAAGATATCATGAAACCCGGCCTCACTAGGCTGTGAATGAAAAGCACTTGTGTGGTTTAACTTTATCCAGACGTGCAAATACCACTGGAGGTCCTTCTAAGAAGTGGTAGGCTCTGTTTTATGTCCTGTCAGCGTTGTGTATCTGTTCTCTACTGCCCCCCGTTGTTGGTCTAAAAGTATTGATATGGATTATGCCTTCTCCAAGCTATAATAATACAATTCATTTCATAAATTCTTTTCTGTGGATGATTAATCCCCACAATTTCCTTTTTTAAGTGGTTTTGTCTGCCTTTCCCAAATTTACTGCATCTCTGAGCTTATATCTGGGCGTTCCAGCATTGCTGTCAAACTCTGAGGTAAATTAAACCCACATATTTTTTTTCTTTTCTGCCATTAAAGCTGAGGTTAAGTTGCTCACTTGACATGAACTTTTCTTCTTGTGGATACCATCACGAGTCCTTCAGTGACATGGAAAAACACATCTCACCTGACTAGAAAGGTCTGTCTAGCTTTTCACTGAGTCTGTCAATAATCAACAAGCATCCCAATGAAATCACCTTAAGGTGCTGTGAGGCAGGGGTAGAGTGCTCAGAAAAACAGAGTTAACAACTCATATCTGCTCCCAGTTAGCGGAAATTATACTCCTGTAAGCCAAAAAACCATTGAACCTGGTAGTTATGAATAGTGTGTCTGAGGTTAGCTTTTATTTGGGGAGAAATAAAAACCTAATTAAGGCAACCTTCTGGTAGATTTTCATTTAAATGTAAAATTGAGTTTGCCATGTCAATGTGGGACACATTATGCAGGGGCGCCTAATTTTATTACAGGCAGAAGATATGCAGCTTGACTAAAACCCTCAATACATAGAAGGTTAATAAGTGCACACAGATAAGAATATGCAGAGGAGTCATTATTATCACTTTGCTGACAGTTTCAGGGCGTGAGAAAATGCATGGATACCATCTTTTCATACATGCCTTCAGTGTGGGTGGTGTGGTAAAATGGTTTCAAGTTGATGTTGGATGATTTATCAAGTAGAAGGGAACAGGACTGGGCTTGTGAAATGAGGGAAATGTCATCTGATGCCATACGGGTTGTGTGTGGTGAGCATCCGCCAGCCCTTATTCTCACCATGTCCCCTACAGATGACCCTCGGAGAAATTAAATACTGACTTGTATTAAAGATGCACTACAGAACTTTTGCAGTTTTATAGTGATGCACCCCCTATTGACGGCTAATTCGGCATCCATCTTACATCCTATCTGTAGTTCGAGCTCTCTCCAGTGAGTCTTATCTTGTTTTCTCAGGCTTTCTCTTTTTCTCTTTTTCCTCTCTTCCTCCAAAAATGTCTTGCATTTCTTTGCTGAATCAGCCACGGTTCACGTTAAAAATGGCCGATGTGTTTATACCCATTTGCTAGCGTCTGTAGAAGCAAAATTTAGCCACAACGTTGCGGAAAAGGTTGCCGCTGCACGGTGATGGCTCAGCAATGCACATAATAGATGTCACTTTGTCATCAAACGAGTCCAGAACATAGAGTATTAAGGTTGGAAAGTTACATATTGCGTCTTTAATGTAACTACCCCAGCTCAGTCTATGCATGGTCATGCATGGACATAAGCACCAGTGTAGACATATAATCATACAAAACACATAAGATGTTTATTTTTAAATCAGTTAATCTTTTTTCTGTTATTATCTATATATTTGTTTGGGTACTGCTGTCCTACTAGTCTGTAGAAACCAGTGATGCTACTTATCATATCAAAGCATGCTAATTGAGGCTAGCCTTCGATTCAAGTGGCCACCTGACATGAAGAACATGAATTGGCCCATTTTTTTCACTGTTCTCCTAAGCAACACATGATGCAATTGAGTGTGCTGTGTGCAGACGCTGTGGCTTCTATTTCAGAGCAGTATTTTCTTACAATGGAGGGAATCGTCTTTTCTGCATTGAAAGATTAGTCAAACTCACAAAACAAGTGTGTGTTTAGAAATCTAGTCAGTGTATAGTTGAGGGGAGGCACAGTTATGGCAAGTGCAAATGCAGAGAAACGGTGGCCTCAAAGGCGAAGATGGAGAAGGAGGACTCAACATTTTTCATGCAGGTTTTTCTGCTGCCCATGCTTATGTGGTAACAAGGAGCCTTTGCAGGAGAAGGAAAAGAAAACTAATGAAAGTTCTTTGAATCCACACCTGGATGAACAAGGATCTGGTGAGGGGGAAAATATCCAGATTACAGTGGAGGATCTGGGGATAGTCAACGAGAGCTTCAGCCTGTCAGACGAGGACCCACTGAACCCAAGGACCAGCATGGCCCGCTCATTAAGCTCTGTGTCTACATGCCCGAGAGCTCTGAACAAAAAGAAACAACTGAAACCTCTGTCTTCACTCCCTATCCAGCCACAAGTTCACCTGGCAAGTACCTCAAGCAATGGAGAGGATAGTGAACAAGAGGAGGAACATCATTTGATGTTTGAGAGTGGCACTGATAGCACACCTGCTTCTGATGGCGTCCTGACACCACCTATAATTAATCTGATTCCACCCACCCCCTCCGATGTTGTTGATGATGATCAATTCTTTGACACTAATTCAGAGGAGAGTGTGGCACATACATCTGGCAGTGATGGAAGCTTTGCTGCTGATGACCAAGAGACCTGTGACGAAAAAGTGAAAAGAGAGGAGTCAAAGGAAGAATTCATTTTGGTTGAGAGTAAGGATGGCGAAACAGAATCTAAAGAGGGTCAAAGTGATGAGCTTGGAGTACAAAGAGAGACTGTGCCAATCAAACATGAGGATAAAGAGAAAACAAAAATCAAGTTCTCATGGAGTTCCTATCAGGTAGCTCCTCTCCCTGAGTATCCAAAGAAAAGTGAGTGTAACATTTAATTTAAATCTGCACAAAGGGAGATTACCATTGTTTCCTATCAGGTGTCTAAAAGAAAACTGCTACTGAAAGTTTGTGACATGTCAGATTTATCACATTGGCCTAGCTCAGCAAAAAAATTGGTATCAGATAGCTTAGCTTTGTCAGACATGAGCTCATAACTACATAACTGTCCCACTAGGTTGTGTTTAATTTGTGTAAAAATACAAGAAAACAACAGCAAAAAGAAGAATTATTTAATAAGCATGTGACAGCTACACATTAAATGCATGTAGTATTAACACAGGTCCAACCTAAACCATCTTAACTAATGTATTTACACTAAACACATTCAAGGTGAATCACTTCCTTTAAATAATTTAAATAATTCCATTACGATGGTTAACAAAAAAGTCAACATTTTATCTTAAAGAAGCAAGATTTGAAGCTCTCTAGTTCGTTTTTTTTTTATTTTCATGTTGCATAAAGACTGAAAGCAGCTTCTCCTTTTGCTCTAACTCTGAAAACAGAAAGGAAGCTTGTTCTGAATGACTTTTGATGTTTTGAAGGTTAGCAACATACCCAAATATCTCAAATGAGTTTAGGCTCAAAACCATTTAAAGCTTTATAAATCAACAACAGTGTTTTAACATCACCTTTTTGTAGGGCAGGAAGCCAGTGTAAAGACCACAGGACTGGGGTGATTTGATTCACTTTTCCGCACAGCACCATTTTGAATCAACTGCAGCTGTCTGGTCAATCTGTTAGGCAGACCAGTAAATGCTATTATAGTAATCCAGCCTTCTAAAGAGAAATGCAGGGACCAAATTTTCTAAAAATCAAAGACATTAGGCCTTTAAACCCTGAAACTTTGATGCTGTTTGATACTGCCTGAGCCGTGCATCACAGCCAAAGGCTTTGAGAAAGATGTGTCTGTAGCTTGCAAATATGTTAAAAAGCAGCTTTGTGACCTGTGGGGTTTTCTTAGATTTATTTATTTACTTTTTGACCAGTGTGAACCAGGTGCTAGTTCTTGACTAGTGTTCATGCCAATTCTACTTGAAAACTTTCTTTTTCCCAGGCTCACAGCCATCACAGAGCATCAGCTGTCATTCTTCACTATTTCCATAGAATACTTTTGCATCATGTCAAATTCTGCTGTGCTTTCTTCCTAGATACCCAAACATCACATCCCAAGCTATTAGAATATAACCCCTGCTCAATATGAAGCGGTCATTACAATCCCAATTTCAGCCCCTGATGTTCTTGGTCCATGAGCTGCAAAGAGTTTATGTTACTCTAGAACCAGTTTTTCTGGCCTTTTTGTTGTTGAAATACAAAGAGCTGGTTCATGACTAAAAACTGGCTAATAATCAGAACTAAAGCAGCCTCCGCCAAAAAGGAGTAATTGAATCTCCCAAAAAGAGACCAATAAATAAATAAAATCTTAAAAACAAACAAACTGAAACAAGTGTATATACAAAACAGTTGGATTGGTTCATCTTTTAAATATTCTGTATATCTTCAAAGATGCCACCATTTGTTGTCAAAGACCTTTTTTCTCTCGCAGGGGGAGTCTGCTCTGGAATAAATCTTTTATCATTTACTGAACACAACCTGGGTGAGTTTTGAATTAATATTTGCATTTAAATGTTTCTGTTTCCATTTAGGAAAAGTTTAGGTAATAGGTAAATGGCACCAGATGATGATGATGTGCTTCAGCCAGCTGTTGAGCTCATATGTTACCTCTTCGTTTTGATCTTGGCTCCCCATTCAGATGAAATTGCAGTCATTATGTGACATGGCTACAGTACCTCGAACGTGTCCTTGGGGAATTGCAGAAGTTCCCCTTTGTTGGAATCCCTTTTTAGCTATTGTGTGTGTATTCCCCATGTGTGACTGGTCAGACCGTTCCCAGGTTTTGGGTTCCTGTGACTCAGCATACTCTCCTCCCTAAGTCTTCTTTCAAAGAGCTTACTTTCTTTTCAAACTAGAGCAAGACAATAATACTGGAAATGATAAGCATCACTTCAGCCTATCCATTACACAAATGTGCTGAAATGTTCTGACTCTAAGACTTTGCTTTTTATGTGTCTCTCTGTGTGAATTGTTGTCAAAATCTGTCATCCACTAAAACTAGTATGTTCAATATGGCTGTCTGTCTATCTTTGATAAGCAGTGATGGGTGAGAGAGTTTATTCATGGTTTTGACTGTGCTGCTTTGGAATGATGAGTGGGAATGATGTTCATCTCTCCATAACTGGTGATTTCACCCTTTATGGCAACATTTGACTCTGTCCCTAAGCCTGTTTAAAATTTCCTGTCCTTTGTTTTGATTGGGCTATGGTAGGGGAGGTGTACTGCTACCCTTCATTACCATTCTCAGACAGTTCTCCATCTTGCACTCCCATGCCTGGTGAAAAGAAGTCATGGAACGAAACTGGAAGCAATTTTGTCAAGATTTCAAAGACACTGTTATATCTGAGGTCAGCTAGAGTTGTGTACTCCCACATGTCATCATATTTAGCAAAGGCTCATCATTTTTCTCAGTTGGCTGTTCTACTAAAGACATTTACTTTACCTAGAGAGTGTTCTGAAATTGCTATAGGCTAAACTCTGATCCTCCACAGACTAACTCAAAAAACAGCCAGGTGATGAAGAGACTGCTAGCTCACTGCCCCTCCTACCTGCACTCCTCTGCCTCTACAGAACCCAGACAAGATTCCAGTGCTGACACACATAAACCAATTACACTGTCTTATCTGATTCTGACTCCATCTATCCATGTCAAATCAGCTTTTCAGAAACATGGCCTGAAATGAAAAACATGCATTGAAGGAATGATGTTGGGTTTTTTTCTTTTTCTGGATATAGTGTTTAAAAAGGCTACTGTTTTCTATTTAGTAGAACAGATCCGACATTTCACCTTCTAAAGCTATAAAGGTCACAATCACATAACTATCGCTGCCACGTGATTCATGAAAAAGGCAAGGACCCAGCTTGATATCATTGCGTCAGCCTCATTCGTCTTCCTTGTTATTGCTGCAGAAAGCAAAGATATTTGCTCACTGATCAAGTGATATTAGGAAAATATAAGAATATGTGGTTTCTGTGGGAAAGAACTTGGGCTGTCAGAGAAGCATGTCATCAGCCAGACAGACTTTACTGTGTTTGATCAGTTGCATGGCAACTCCACTGAACTGGGTCCAGTATCAGCACCAGCTAATGTACTGCAAATTGACCTGGTCACTGCAAAAAAAAACAAAAAACAAAAAAAAAAAAAAACAACAAAAAAACAGCAGAAACAATGAGAACAAACTGTCTTAACAAAGATTTTAGAAGGATGAATGCTTCCATTTATTGACCTACTTTGTCTGCTATGTAGATGCAGATGAATCAAGCAATAAAGACTGGAGCTGCACTGACATGCTGAAAGCTGAGCTTTGCCTGCTTCCTAACAGGATGACAATGGACACAGTTACTCATAAAAACATAAAGGTATTGTAAAGTTTCTCTCCTGATCTCTTTATATTATACATCACATGCTGTATCTGTGGTTAACAGGGCCTTTGATGTGTTTAATGCGTAACAAGTTACCACAATTCCTATAAAAATGTATTTTACTTGAGTTATTGTGGCTGTGTACAACAATAAAATCACAAATGCTAACAGTAAGTTTATTGGATGAAGCTCCTTTTAAAGCGTAACATCATCTGAAGTTTTCCATTTCCAACAGCGACCATTAACCCGCTCTTGCAGTCTTGTGGACACAACAAGTAGGAGTGCCACTTTCCTCTCTACACACCAATGCCAGGAAGTTAAAGGGTCGCCTCAGCAACGACGCATAACCGTCGGTGAGTCTGGTGTTTCATTCGGGACAAGTGGTCTGCAAAAATTTATTCATCTACATAATGCTTGCGTTCCAACTGATGTACACTTAAAACACCACCTTACAAGTGTTTATTTTGCTTTATGCAGCATCATATATGCCTCATTCTACGGATCAGAATGGAAACTTCCCTGAGAAGGTATCGTAAACCATCAAAGCAGGGCCTTCAGGGTGGCATCAGCACACAGCCCAAAGCTGCCGTAATTACAGAATATGCTTTGTTTATATTTCCCAGCTCCCCTTGATCTGTCAAAGCAATGACTCTGCAAATAGTCTCAGGATTTTAGTCTTTGTTTCCAAGATTTGCCAAGCCAGATTGCTTGTATCCCTAGCAATCTTTCTGTTTATTGAAACACAAAACATGAGAAAAAAAGACAAATTGCTCAATTTTTGTACTTACTATCCTCATGCAACATCAAGATTTAATTTCCTGTGGTACCCCATCAATTACATATATTTTACAAAGCAATGTTTCATATTAGAGAGTGAAAAATGACCTGATCTAGGTATCTTATAACTTAACCCTCTAAGGCCTGACCCATGAAAAAATGGCAAGAAAAGTCCAATTTCTGGGTATCTATTAGGGGACAGAAGACAAGTATCAGATTGTGTTCAACAGGATTTTGAGCAAAGTTTATACCATAAATTGAAGCAAAATGTCTCAGAAACTGTATGTAACAAATATGTCACGTCGGGCTTTTACGGGTTAAGGCCAAAATCCCTAACATGAGACAGACTCACATCAGTTTATCAAACACCCAACCATTACTTTGGAAGAAAGAAACACTATAAACAAAGCTTAGACTGATGAAACAAATGCATTGAAAGTGTTGTTTAGGTTCAACAGTAAAAGTAAATGTTTCCTTGACTTATAGAAAGACTCAAACATGGTAAGTTGCTTTAACATGCCTTAGCATGTATTTGCAGCACAGTCATATATACTGTATTTTCAGTAAGCCAGTGACACAGACAATGACGAGGCTGGAATTTAACCATGTTTTGTCTTGAAGTCTTGCCACAGAATAAATTGGTGTTTCAGTCTGAGTCAGAATAATTTGCCCTACTTTGCAGCCGATGTTTTGTCTAAGAAAACAAAATATAAGAGGGTTATTCATACAAGTTTTATAAGTACTAGTGTGTATGGTGTTTTAGTAGGACAGTATATTTATTATTTGTGTGTGATGTTAGTTTAAAGGACAGTATATTTATTATTTTTGTGTCATGTTTGTGAAAGTAGGTTTCCACAAGACTTTTGCTTGGTGCCCATAGAGAGTTTGTAGCTCAAACAGCATGTTGATCCTCTTCCTCTCTCCAGGATGTACAGAGGCAAGCAGTCAAATCTCTTACTGAGCTGAACACAGAAGAAGTCTGCCAGTGGTTTACAAGCATTGGACTGCAGAAATGCCTCCCTTTTATCAGAGGTAAAGATTTTTTGACTCTCATCAACTGACCCCATGGTGGCAAAGCGAAATCAAGCGCTGTCAGCTTAATATTTCATTATGGTTAATCTAATAAACATAGTTAGATTTTAGTAATTAAATTTCTGCTTTACAGATGACTCAGAACAAACATACAAAAACACAAACATGTAGCGCTACATGTTTGATGTCCATATTCATTAGTAATGCTATAACATAATATAATATAATGCCTTCTTTTACTGTATATGGTCAGGTCTTTTTTAAATGCTTGTTTTGAATCAACAATCATCAATTGTCACTCAGATTTCATGAAGAATCTGGCACTGCACTTAAACGCTTCTCTTTCAGAGGCAAAGCTGTGTGGGGCAGACATAGCGTCAGTGGATACAAATACTCTGGACGTCCTTCACATCATCACGTTGGAGGACAGAGAACAGCTACTGTCAGCCATTTATAATGAGCTCCACCCTCCAAGCACCATCACTGAAACACTTGACACTTTGATTGGTATAACTTTACCTTCATAATGTGTCAAATAAACATAAAGCTACATGCACATCATGTAGACTGTAAATGTTAACTAATGCTTCCTTGTTTACTAAGAGTCCTTAGGGCCTAATAATTTAGAGGCATTTACTACAACATTGATGTCAATGACAAAATCCAAGTCTTCTCCTCATGTGAGCTGCTTGAGTAAGAATAGACGTTCCCTCAAGCTCAGGTAAATGCAATTTACTGTATATACTAGAAAAAAACAAGCAAAACATTTAAAAAAGGAATTTAACTTTGATCTCATGGCTTTTTCCCTGTACAGGAGCAACAGCCAAAGCAACATACTACAGAAGAATTCTCAAATGATAGAGATTACTATTAATGGTGAGTTTTTGTAGGTTAAATAGTATATAGTAAATTGTTTCTAGCTAATCAGATGGGTATTTGTTTTTACTTGTTAAAGTAAATCCAGCATCCACATAAGCTGTGACTGTTCTGACAATTTTGTGTTGCAGCATCAGAACGAATAGTTCATCTCAGAACTCCAATGGAAACAACAGTGGGAAAAATCATGGACTCATGTATCAAAATGCTGGGAATGACTGATGATAAGAGCTTATTAATGCTGAAAGAAAAACAAGGTGCTCAGATCAGTATACATCACACACTCCCTCCTTTTTTTTTTACCTTTGTAAGAACATAAAGTGTGATGCACAGAGTGTATACATTTTGTTCCTTTGTTCTGATTTGAAGATTCACCAGAGGAGCTTTCCCCAGATCAACAAATTGCGACTTTACTGACATCAACATTGGAGAATCAACAGCTGGAGCTGCACTTGTGTAGAATGGTAAGTTTCTATGTTTTTCATAGCAGATATACTGCATGTAAGATAAGAATATCCACATAGAAACCATCTGTGTGATTTTACATCATAGGACAAAACAACAAGTGCTGCATCCCAAAACAGTCCAGAAGTCAGCAGTTCCAGTGGAAATGGTAATATCAACAAAAATGTCCAGGGTAACCAGCCAGCTAAAGAAGAGAGGATCAGGGAACTAAACCAACAAGTAGACTCTCTACAAAACGTCATCCTTCAGGTCCATAACTCAGTTAAAAAATAGAAAGGCTTACCCCTTTTACTTTCATCTGATATTAAGAATTATAATCATGTTGTTCTTTTTGACCCCAAAAGATCCAGGAGCTCCACCATGGCCTGGTAGCATTTTGCTCAGAATTAAAGAACATGGATACAGATGTGAACTTGGACAGACTTGGTTCTGCTGAGCTGAAAAAGAGGCTGGAGCTGGTTAACAGCAGACTCAACGACAAGAAGCAAAACCTGCAGACCCTCAGAGACAATGTTAACAACTCCGTTGCTCACAAAAAGAAGTAGGTGCTCTGTTTCTGTTAATTGGTAGCTTGTTCAGCAGTGCATGAACCCCTTTTCGCACCTCCCAAATGTGCACTCATTTTAGACACACCACTCTGTGAAATTATTGGACTGTACTCATAATTTGAAAATAGTTACAAACGCCTCAGTTCACTGATGAGCATTAAGACCAGGTGCTAAGGTGCTGGAATATGTAATTTCTGTGTATATTAAGGAGATAAATGAGCTATGGATGACTGCAGTCATAAGTGATTGCATGATTGTAGATGTTAGATTTAAATGCTGCCTTTACTTCCACTGATCAAAGCATTGTGTTAAATTGTCCAGAGACCTGGGTTGGAAACAAAAGCACATGATGCTCAACATTAGTTGATTGGAACTGATAACACTCAGTTACACACAATGTTTAAACCTCATTGATCCTTGCAGACTTTAAATCTTACAGCTTGCAATAAAATCCAATATTTCCTTGAATTAATTGGTAATCATTTTGTTTGATCCCTCCTATTCTACCTACTCTGCCTTGTTTTTAGCCTGTTAATAGCAATTTTTCCGTCTAGTAGTAATACTAAACTCTGTCTTGATGCTTATTATCAGCTTGTTGTATGTGGTACACCCTCTCTCACATTACCTGCTGTTTGGCATCAAATTCAGACATCTATGAATTTCTCCCTCATTGTCTCAAAGTGGATCAACATGCTGCTGATAGACTTTTTAGTAGGACCAAAAGGCATGAAAATTTTACCCCATGTGTTTGCATCCATCCACTCGCATACTGGTATTTTACACTGATTTTAAAATCTTACAGCTAACCTATAAAGACTCTTTTGAACTGCATCTCAGACTTCCTGCTGATAGTTCCCAGGTTGCCCTTGGTGACCTGGCATTATTAAGTACTGTGAACTTGAGCTCAGTGTGCACACATAAAGTCTCTAGCTAATTTTAAACCTATTGTTCTCTTTCTAATTGTGTTTTGTCTTTATCATCTTCCATGTGATGTTTTATTGTTTTACTTCTGTAATACTGTCAAGAAAGTGCTACAAATACCTCTGGGACCTCTGTGGGTGAGAAATGGGACATACTTTGACTCCCCATTTAGAACTGAAGAAAACCTTTAAATGCTAAGACACATTTCAGAAACCAGGTTTAATTCCATGTATGTTTGTCTCTGACCTCTGAAATGTTTGCATCTTATCAATCAGACAGCTGGAGGTTCGTCTCTTGGAAAAGATGAAGCTGAATTGCCAAGTGTTCAAGGAAGAAATATCCATCGTGCATCTTAACCGACAGGCAGCCCACCTTGAAAATGCTTTGCAAGAAAGCTACCTGAAGGTACTGTTGATAAAAAATGAATACCTTTCACTGATTATCAGCACAAGTGCAGAATTTAAAAGGCACCTGGAGCTCAGTCAGTTGAGTTTAATCAACAGCATGTGAAACATGGTTACACCAATATGTGGGAAAGCTGTATGTCTGAGACAGAGAATGTTTTGATTTCTAAAAATAAACACTGAGAAACTGATATTTACACCAAAGACACTCCAGATACTGAGAGAGGCATGTTTGGTATGAAATAATAAAATCTTACTTTTATGGAAGAAACAACAGAGTCAAATTTGGTGCTTTTGGAGAGTAAAGACGCAAGTCTGTTTTTTAACCTTATCAGAACAAATTGTGTAACCGACCGTTTCTTCACAGATAATAACAGGGTTAAAGGATAAATTAACCTGCAGAAAATGCAAAGGAATATTTCTGCTATCCTGAAAGGTCAACTGCTGAGTGAATTACTGCTCTTTATGAGAGGTTGTCACAGTTCTCTGAGAAGGAACTGTACTCCAGAAATTCACAGCATTATAACTTGACACGAACCTCAGTTCAGTCTTCTCTGTTTGGTTAAGGGCTGTAGTGAATATATAGAGCAATGTAAAGTCTTTTTAGATGAACATGCACTCTTTTTTAAACAAATGATGTTTAGTGCTGATATTCGAGAGCCTGTGACCATACCAACATTGGAATGTGTGTGACAAAAGCCACTGGGAGAGTGCAATGGATAAATGGGCCAGCATGTGTAAAACTATCTGCATGCATCCCCAGAGGAGCCCACTTCTCTTTTTAATGTGGCTCTTTTATCTCATCGAAGAAGCCCTAACGAGGTGCCATGAAAGGACACACGCGGCTTTGGCTTTGAAAGGTGCCCCGTGTCACATTGCCACCCCGGGGCCACGCTTTTTTAGGTACTGAGTTTGTGGGAAAAGCAGCAGCGCTAATGTTTATCATATGACCTAATCAGAGTTAACACACAGGTCAGAGCTGAGGAGCAGCCTGGGAACTGATAGAGCTGCTGTTCAAATAAGGAACAGACCGCCCTGTGTTTGGTCTTGTAGGCTGCTCCGCATTACAGACAATAAGGAAATATTTCATCATCGGCAGTCTAATCTCCAGGATCTATTGCAACTGGAGAGCATCAATAAAGCAGCTGAGAGGGAAGGAGAAAGGAAAACAGAGACTAAGGGGAGGAGGGAAGGACAGCAAATGGCGGAAATGACTTTAAATAAGCAGTTTAGCTGGGATAACTCAAAAACTTCAGACAGACAATTAAAGAGGGGAAATCAGGAGAAATTATTGCTTCACCCACTCTTTAGTCTCATATGTTCTTGGAGCATGGAGTGAGTTTTCAGAAAAATCTTACACTATTTGCCATCATGTAAAAATCTGTAAATCAGTTTAGTCAGATTACCTACCATATTTTCAAAGTCCATTATCAGTCCCTACAGATTCTTTCTGTCTTGACTAGTTGGGTCAACTTTACTTGGAGAGACAGCAGTGAATCTAGAGTTACTAACACTCATCACTGAAATGCAATTCCTTCTGTTCAGTACCAACATTGTCAGGTCTGTCAGAATAATTTTTCAAATTGGGTTGAAGTTTTTTTTCATAGACAATATTTATTGCTACCTATGGTCCAAGCAAATTATACTTTTAATGAAATATACATAATATAATATTTTGTCATCAAGAGAATAAATGTGGGTGAAAATCACTCCTTTAAGCACTGTTTGATCTTGAGTAACAGTGCTTTAAATGCCTTTAATTGGTTTATTCATTTTCTTTGGTGTAGATGTGTGATGAGTACCCTGTGTCTGGTCCAGGTAGACTAGGATTTGATCAGATCTTGTGGATAAACAAGTGGAATATGAAGAGAAAATTCCTGGGGTTTTTGGCGTGTGTCCAAAATTTGGAAAGTTAGAAGGGAAAACGATGCATATTAGAGTCTGCTCCTTAAGGGGCTTCAGCTGAGTTTCCGTTGATATATCCTGTCTGGCCCACTTGTCTGAAGAAAGAGAAGCCTTAGCTTTGACCCCTGACCCTTGAAAGGCGGCAGCTTTTGCTGCAAGGCATTCACACGCCTTGTGGGGGGAGTGGGGAGTATGCCAAGAGGCTGGATAAGAGAACACAGGAATTCAGTGGTCAGAATCACAAGTTATTTCTGATCCTTGCAAGCTACTTGTGGTGCGATCTCCTCTGAAGCTCATCATTATATCTTGGTGGTCGCTTGGCTTTGATGCAGCCACAGTCTTTATCTCATGGGGACTTGCATGTTATGTAGTGGTATAGGTCATTTTCAAGGAAATGGTAGCTGGATTTGTTTCATAATTCAGTGGCACAGAAACAAGTTTGATCAGCAACTTACAAAAAAAGTACAAAACTCTCCCAAAACCAAGACCTCCCAACATTGCTGGATACAGATCTGGATCAAAATCAAATTCTATACCTGAGCTCTGGTAAAATTCACATTCATCCATAACTTTTTGAATAATTTTGTTATGGTAAGAATGAAGAAACTTGCCTTGTAAAAGATCTTTCAGTGGTAAACATCTCTCATATATTCAGAATTTTCAATAATACATATTAATCTAATCATTTTTAAGCAAGGAGATGAACTTTTTATTATTCAAAAAACAAAAAACAATCAAAAAAACAAAACAAAACAAAACAAAAAAAAAAAAACACAAACACTTATTTTCTTTAAGAAAATGTTTTATATCCACAATAATGCCTGGCACGGATCTATAGAGGTTATTTTATACATCACTGTTTCTTCTTTCAGACAAGGTTTTAGGTAGTAAATGTTCATTTTTAGATTGATATGTTTCAACTGTCGAGTTGTCCACCTACGACATATATATATATATACATATATATATATATATATATATATATATATGAAGAGGGTAAATGTTCTTACCTGTCCGGTCCAAAGTTTTTAATCTAAATGTAGCAAACCATCCCCTTTAGGTGTACAAATATAAAAACTGTTCTGATCTTTTCACTTCACACATCAGGAAACAGTGTAAATATTGAACTACTCTTAAATTAACTGACTGTAGATTTACTATGAGCAAGATTTTATTATAAGAAGACATGAAATACAATCCGATTATTCCAAAAAAAAAAATCCAATCAATCCTTGCTGTTTTGAATGTAAACGTGAGTCTTTGCTTCATCTCCCTTCAGGAGAAAGTTCAAAAAAAGACCTTAGCGGTTGGTAGCCTGACCCAGCTGGTGTCACCACAGTCTCCTGCCATGTTGATGGTTGTACAGGAGAACCAGAGCCCTGACGGCCATTATGGCTTTACATGTCACCTCAGAGAAGATGGTGGACTGGAGGTGCTCAAGGTGGATAATGCTCATCTCTGTGTGGGGGACAGGTAAGACTAAAACACTTCCAGTAGTCTTTCTGACCAATCAGTTAATCCAAGCATACTGACATAAGTGTTCACAGATGCACCCTAGCTAGTGAGAGTGGTGTTCAATATCATACTCATCTCATCCAGTTCTTTCATCGCTATATTTTTCTGTGTTGGGTATCTATGGAAACTCATCAGATATTGGCCCCAAAACAAGCAATAGGGTAATGTGATACTTGGATGCAGAAGAGAGTAAAAAGGAGCAGATAAAAGGAGCTCATATAATTAAGCAATTATGGAATTACAGCAAGTACATTCTTAGAAACACAGCACGCTAAAACTCACGAACACACACATGCATTCACACACAGGACTGTTGACATGGTTCTTAGAAACCATGAAATAAGCCTGCATGTGAGTAAAAAGACAGAAACACAGAAGCTGAAAAGATTCTTTCAGACTCAGTGTATGAGTTCACACACATAGACTCCTTTTACAGCTAATAAATGAAAACAGGGATGCAGCTGTCTGGCAGGTACATAGGTAAAAGCTAATGCAAAAAAAAAAAAAGAAGATATTAACGAGATCCTCATTAAAGGGATGATTTTAATATTCAATAATCAGTGATTTGTAAGTTCTTTAATACTTGTTCATCATTTCATGACTTACCTGCAGAAAAGACTCCTCTTTTTATTTTGAAGTTAAAAGATATTCTTTTCTAAATTCTTTCTGCATGTTTTCTTTGACATATTTTTATTTGTTTATGTGTGCTTAATTGGCCTCCTAGGCTGGTGGAGGTGAATGGTGTACCAGTGCTCAATGCTACACTTGAAGAGCTGACTAACCTCCTGCTGCAGGGACCCTGTGCTCAAGTTGTTGTTCTTCGCCAGCCCCGGTCCTCCCTGGCCTCCCCTCTGTTCCTGCAGCACATGGTCAGCCCCGACCCTGTGCAAACCCTCCCAGAAAGTAGCTTAGTCACAAAGGAAACTCCTCCACAGCGAAAGGTGATGGCCATTTAATGGGAGGAGGGGAAATAAAAAGAGGCAACTAAAGGGAATGTAGTAAATAACCAGTAATGTAAAGTAGTTTATAATCTTTTGTCCGTTATTAACCTCCATATGTGAATGTGTTTATAATGCTTCAGAAATGTTTTTCTTAGATTGTTAACAACTGACCTTAAGTCAGGAAAGTCAGGTAGTAATGGACATAACTTTGTTGTTGGTTAGAGATGAGTAATCGTTTCTGTTTAGTGTACGTGCAGAGTGATTCCCAGGAAATAAAAATCATACAAAAACCACTCTAATTTCTTTTAACTCCTTCTTGCTTTATACGGTCTGAAATGAATCAATGAAAAGTCAAAGAAGAAAGATAAAGCCTAACATAGCTATACTCCATAAAAGTGAATCTTCTTCCATACAGTAGAATAATTCCTGGGGGTGCAACAATGTATGCTTGATGAGCAATCTTCATCTATTTTTAAGTCAAGATAAAACCAAAGTCTGAAAATATATGATGTAATGTAACCACACATCAAAAAGCTTTGTATATGCAAGCCTCCCTTCAACAGATGTAACACCAAGATGGTCTTGAACAGTGCTCAGAGCAGAATTTTTCTAAGAAATGAGTCAAGCATCCTCTTTGTAAGATGTAATGTAATCCCCTGCGTGGTATAGGAATAAACCCTTGGGTCCGGAAATGCCTCATTTATCAGCCTCGTTCTCCCTCGTTAAGTGGCAGTGGATCATGCGTGTCTGACAGAAAGACAGCACAAACACTACCAAACCCTGACCCAGACCCCTGGGGTCCAAAGAGCCTGAGAGGAAAAGTGATGTGACCAGTTTTGCTTGTCACATGATGAGAAAGGTCACAGGTCAGTCACCAATGCATTTGCGTCTTAATGGTTTTGTAATCAAAGCCAAATGCACTCCGTATAATCCTGATGATGAGAGAGATGGCATTTTCTGCTTGCCAAACAGAACCACAGGGAGGGAGGAGTGTGACGTTGGCACATTGAAGATTTGAGAGACTTAGTCACAGGCATGGGAAATTGAATTCGACCACGCCACAACATGTTCATCTACCCACTGACAAAGATAAACCATAATGACATACCTCAAAAAGTCTAACAATGCAATGAGAAGTTATCAAAAGCCACAAAAGAGTGCAATAGCAGGGTGTAGACATGTACAGCTTTAGGGAGACATTGAAGGAAAGGAAGTGGAAACAGAACAAGGAAGAAAGAAATTAATGATGATCATGCACAGTGTCAAAAAAACAATGTAGAAGCAACTGAGGTCAGTCTGGTGTATTCTTCCATTCAGTGCAGAGAGACATGGAGAGAAATTCATAGCTCAGTAAAACTAAGCCACACAGAGACAGAAAGGAAGGAGAGAATGTGTCATGGCTGCCTTCGTGGAAATAAATTAACACTGGAGAAAATGAGACAAAATCCTATAAACACTACTGCTGGCAGGAGTAGAAAGGCACTATGGGATTCCCAGTGACCAACACACCCCAGAACACACACTTGCAGACTTTGATACTTCAGCTATAAACCGCTGCATGTTGTCTATCCAAAAAGCAGGAGAAATCTATCAGCAGGAACTTGAACTGACCATGAAACCTACAGTTTTCAAAGACGCTGTTAAGTCAAGAAGACAAACTGAGGAACCAAAGTCAGAAACATCTGCAGTGAGTTTGAGTCATACAGCAGCATCTTCCCATACTACCAAGTTGCCTCAGGTTGACCCAGCTCTGTACCTGACACGTAGTGGCACAGAGCAACTTAAACTGCATCTGGTTTGGCTTAACGGCCTCAGTAAAGCTACATCCAGCGCACACTGATAAGCTCAGAGGAAAGTCCAATGTGGCTGGATTTCTCCCTTTCACCCTGCGAGCCACGGCTTTTCACTCTTCAAACCCCCTCCTTCCCACCTCCTTCAGCTCTCTAACCACCCCATGACATTTAAGGGTGCCTGGCATCCGTTTGAAGTGGGAGAGGGGGCATTAGCTCTGGTTTCCTGCCCAAATCCCACACAAGCCAATAAAATGCACACAGGTCTGAAGCAACCAAGAACCAAAGGAATTCTTCTTCACTAAACGTTAAACAAACAAGATTGGCATTTAGCCCTATATTATACTGTACATAACAAAGGAGCATTGCTTAACACAGAGACATTTCGGTCTTGTTTTTTAATAACCTCTTTTTATGTTGTGATTGTCTTCCTGCTCCATTAGCTCTAATAGGCAGCTAATGAGATGTTAATTAGACAATAATTAGTATTACATTTAAAACATTTCACAGTCGAAATGTTCGTGCACCTTTGTGCTACACAGCTTTATGTAGTTAATAGAGCTCTAAAACCTCTACCCCCTTATATTTCAGTAATCACTCACGAGGAGTGAGGGCTGGGAAGGTCAGAGTCAAATCCCGAGGGCTTTTGATTTCATTTTGCTGAGGTGGAAATGGGACTTCTCTCTTTTCCTCTGGTAAATCTCTTACTAAGTAGCTGCACTGGGTACTTGAGAGAGTCCCTAGAGTTATTTATGTGTTGACCCTCTCCTGGTCAACTTTGCATTTTTATCTGACCTTTGCGCCTGGTGTATTCTGGCTCTACTCGGCTCTGGTCCAGAGAGGGTAAGGAGGCACTGCCATCTAGTGGCATTCTCATATACTGTTGTTTCCTCCAATGTGTTGAGCTGCTTCGCAGAAGAGAATGCCTCTCAGGACTGATTATGAAGTGATTCTGATTAGATCCTGTTACTCACACAAATCAGGCAATGTATATCAATTATCTTCTGAATGAATACCCAAGACAAGAAAAACACACTTTAAACTGTAATCAGGGATGTAATCTGGTAGATTTGTAAAGTGCAAAACACATGCACGTTATTCTTGTCCAAATACTAGGTTTTAAACAAATTGACAGGTCCTGCCAATGAACTGATAAGATTATTGATCACTGATTTAAAATAGTTTGTCCAAGTTGATTTTGTGTGTCCAATTTCCTCATGAAATGTAGTTAAATATTTGTACTGCTATCTTAAATTTGTTTCACTGTTTTGCTTTCTTTAAATAAAAAGGAGAGAACATGTGGTTATGTTAACAGCTTGTTCAAGTGAGAAATCCGTCAACATTTTATAGCAAGATTATTGGGATTAGTAAAATCTGGTGTTTGCTGCTTCCCAGCGACCCAAGTGCAGCTAATTTCTAACTGTGAGCCAGGCTCACATTTCAGACTTTTTCAGGTTATTTACTATTCAACACAGTCAAATGAGAAATAAAATAAGTAGAATGTGACTGATTGATGACTACTCTTTGAGTTTAATGTGAGTTAAACTATCCCAAATTAATATGTATAGGCAGGAACCTAAATCAGGAAACACTTTGAAGCTGCTGAGGGACATTTTATCACTCTTTGCGCTGCTCAATTAAAGGGATAATGAAAAGACCATTAGGATTAAGTTTGAGGTGTGCTTTGGAAGAGATAAATATGTTGGAGAAATCACTCTGCATAGCCTTGCCAGCAGGCAGCAATTCAGAAAGGTCAGCATAAGGTATTAGTCATTTTTTCAATCTATTCTCTGAAATATAGAGAGCATAATGGCCCGTGTCTCTGTCCAATAAAAGGTTTAATTAAAGCAAGATGAAAATAGAGATGAGAAAAATCATTATGAAACCCAATCAGCAATAAGTGGCTGGGATATTTTGAATTGAGTTGAGGAAGTGTAGAGCAGACTACAAAGGAAAAGAAATTCATTACAAAAGGGAGAAATCAAATGAAATATAAAAACAGGTGGATAATAGATCAAAAGAGTTTTAAACCTTTGATGAGCCATGGCTTTCTATTTCTTTTGATAGCTGCTTTTGGTTTACTTATAATAAAACAGAAATATCTTCCCACACTCTGAACAACAAATAGTTCGTTTATAAAGCTCCAGGCAGTATCTGGCAGTGGAAACTGCTCTGGCATTATTTCTGTGCTGTGTGGGGTGAGCTTGTCAAAACAGGAAAGAGACAAGAAAAGAGGAAATCCAAAGCAAAGATCCGATATACATTTTTACCCTGTATAAATCAGTCCCATATTTTGATGCATGTGTAAATTATGATCTATGATATGTACAAATAAAGTGACAGCCATTTTATTATGTGTAAAATATAATTTATTATTGTGATCAAAATTATAAATCTTTTCTAGCAACTGGACTGTCTTTTGAACAAACTGAGATTAAACTCTAGATGGCAGTAGATGTCTCAGTATTCGTTTTGTGAGCTGCAAGAAACATCAACCATTCTCAGATGGTCTCTCAGTGACACTACACACTTGCACATAAAGATGCTTCACAAGCATCCCAGTTTGAAAAGCTGCCAAGCAAATCCTTAGCTGGGGCTGATTATTTGCTCCTCAATGGTTTGGAAAGTAGGCTGATTCTCATTTGCAATAAAGGTTTGACACAAGCAACAGAAAATCATCAAGTTGAAGACAAGAATATTGTATGAATGCGAAATTTTCCATTTCATAACAGTCTCTCAAAAGATATGACTGTGTCGCATATAAAGGCTCTTTATCCTTCTGCTCAGCTACATTATATTTGAAACAACACTAAATTCTGTTTGTCTTCTTATTTGAGAACATATTCAAATACGTGAGAGCAGTACTGTAGATATGACATTTTGATGGGAGACATCTGCAGTTAGAAACTTGTTGCTTCCAACACATGATGCATGAAAGGATGAGTAAAAACATAAATGGTGTGAAAAGGTAACAACATAGATTTTTTCCCCCCAGGTGACTGGTTCAAACTGATACCACAGTCTGCGGTACATGCAGTCTTACATTGCACAAACGCACACACTTTAAGCACTAATATTCCTATTCAGAAAGCTCTGAGACACAAGCACACACCCATACACACAAATAAAAGAGTGTATGTGGAGTGTTTGATGGTGAGTGAACAGGCCAGAAGAGTTGGAAGAAGCACACCGGGGGGAATGATGAGAGGAAATGATGCGCATGATGAGTGCTGAATGCTTGGCCAGTGGGACAGACGCTGTCAGACTGTCTGCTAAAGGGGTGGTAGACATAGAGAAATGAATGCAGAGAGGACAGAGGAAGGAAGAGAGATATAGCCTACAAGAGCTAAGGATGATCAGTAAAATGAAAAAATTCTATTTGTCTCGGAAAACAAAGGTTTTCTCTGTCTTGTGCTTCGGAATCACAACACTTGTTAGAGTGCTACAGTCAAAGCCAGCTAATTGATTGTTAACTTAAAGGTTTCAGAGATAGAGAAACAGGCCAGCAGCATGTTTTATTCAGCTCATGTTACATAAATTCTGCCTTGCAGTTCTAATTCTTCCTTTGCAGGAGTATTTTTGTAGCCCAGAAATGTCTAGGGCTCCCCAGTCTTGTAGTGAGCGTCATTTTCTCTTCTTGTCTTCAAGCTTTTCATGTGCAGAGCGGACCCTCACACAGAAACAATGATGACCCAGTTCTGAGTTAGTCTCTGTCTTACAGCCAGTTCTCTTCTGTCCTAATCATAGTCCCTGTGCTCCAAGAGCTGATATGCTACCAAAACAAGGGAAGGAGCAAGGAGAGATAAAAGGAACGGGAGAGGCGGAGAGAAAGTCAGTATGACTTAATCCAAGGAGGAAAAGGAGAAAGAATGACAAAATATAAGGATGGATGAATAGATCTGTTTGCAGATAGCCTCGAAATAGAACGACAGAGTAGGTTAAACCACAGTACCTTCTCTGATTCTCTCCCTATGGAGACTACATCTAAAAGGCAGGATTGATGCCATGACAGGTTGAAGAAGGGAAGTGGAGGCCTGATGCACCGTGCTCCTTCATCTGCACAGATGTCTCAGGAGATACAGAAAATCAGGTCATTCTCTTCTTCATCAGGTGTGACTATTTACTTGCAACTCACTAGCAGGGTTGAGGAACCCTGTTGTGCTTATGTAACCAAAGGTAGGAGAAAACACATCTCTTTCATATAATTGAATCTCACATAAACATATCCAGATAAAAACTGGGATCATTTGCATTCTCTAACAAGCTGAGCAAATGAAAAGAGAGATGTTGGAATAACATAAAAGGTTTGAAAGCCTGTGAGATCTCTAGATTTTCTTGGAAGCGTTTAACATGAGCAACTGTGTATTTTCTGTGAGCAATTTTCACAGTGTTGTATCTTGATAATCTGTTTAGATGGGAAAAATATGCAGCATGTCTTTACTAATTTACAGACAGATAACAGGTTATTTTCAGCATTATTTAAGATGCCTGAGTGGTAGAAGGTGGAGTTCTTTTTCTACTGCATCAAACAGGCCTTGTTTTGTTTTTTGGATTTTACCCGTATCACCACTATATTTCAAAGCTTTTTTTGTGCGTGTAAAAGGTTTGTAAAGATCCCAAACCCAAAGTTGACACCAAAGGGAGTTCTATTATCCCACTATCCCACTTTCAGCTGCCTGAATTACTGCCAACATAAAATCATGAACCCATGAATGAATATAATATAGCGCATAATATTCCCAATTTGCATCTCAGCACTTCAGAGTCAAATGTGTTCAGAGTGTCTATGTTCTTGCCATTATGGGTGTAAGAGGAATATTTTAAATTTAGCAAGTTTTACTTTACCTTTTCATGTTCTGGGTCAGATGAGAAAATCAATTCTCCTCTTGTACCTGCCTGTCCTGTTAATGAGCAACCGCCAGGTAATGTTTACCTTAGAATTAAGACTGGGAACAGATGAGCCATTTATCTCTGTCCAAAGCATAAAAAAGTTCACCTACCATCATCTAATGTTATGTCTTGCTCAATAAAGGATGACTTTGTTATGAGCAATGTTAGGGCTGGTCTCCAGCAAGTTACTGCTCTTGTTAAAGGAGTAACCCACTTATTTCTGTGTACTTCTTCAGTACTATTTCTACACTGGATAATCTGTTCCCCCAAGTCTGTCCTGCTCTGATGCTAAGGCATGAATTGCTGTAATATATATTTTTTTACCATCTACATGTAGACCTACGCATTTGAAGTAGAAGGGTAAGGTTAATATTTAAGAAGGACTTATGTTAGTTGCACATTGAGTGGGGACTGAAGTTTGAGTGAAACATATTTATAGTGTATACTGTATAAGTCTGCTTCCTTGCATCATATACATTTCCCTAAATCCCTAAATGCATGATATACAGAAACTGGGGGCTCGTCTTTAAGCTACCCAAGAAAAGCATGCTATAATATTATGTGACTGTGGCTTCATGGTAATGTCACTCATGTCTACTGTAATGCAAATGGACCGAAGAGTAAACAGTGGACAAATTGTGCATCCAGCATGAATCCCTCCTTCTCCCAGACATCTCTGTCACTGGGGTTAGTGCCAGATGGGGACTGTAGGATTTGACCTTGCCTTTCTACCCATATCTGGCACAATACCCAGCAAAATTATACTAGATACCTATGGTTTACTGGGAGTAAATGTCACTTGCACAGTATTCTTTGTTTTTAAATGTAGCAGGCAGGATGGTATTCAGTGTGAACTGTTAAGGGTCTCTCTGCATCCCATGTATCTGGGGGAGGGGAAGTGTGAATCAAACAGTGAGCGGTCAAGGGTGCCAAAGTTGGAGAGTCGGAGAGTTGAAGCTGTGCTGGCAACGGACTGATTTTTTTTTTTTAGAAGGAAGGGGGGTTCTTGCCTGGCAAAGACTGTCTATTGGAGTAGAGGGACCACATCTCAATGGCTCCTAAGCTGTCTGTATTATGCTAAGACATGTATCCTTGGGGTAGTTGAAAGTCACACAAGGACAGAGATTTAGCAGTGCCAATAAGAGGAGACCAGTTACAAACCCTGGATGACATACACCACTGCATCTGCATAAATTAGTTTAAAAAGCTATGCTTACACTGGTTGATATTGCTTCACCTTATGTACAAATCTTTACAGTACCACTAAACGCCCCTTGCTATTTGCAGTGCGGTAAAAAAAAGTTTAAAGTTGAAATTTATCGCTATAAACTTAAAATCGACACCTTTTAGATGTATGGTTTAACAGGGTAATAAATACAGACATCTGTGCTATGCTTGTGCTTGTGTTATTCCAGAGTTTAACTGCAAGTGCTTCGATTTCCTTCATGTGATATATGTCTTTGACATGAAGAGATGAATTACACCCTCAGCTCATTTCCTCCTCCTTCCCAACCTTTACACAAGGTGACCTTGCATAGAACGTAATTTACAACTGAATGACATGTTTGTTGTTCAAACGTCTGCTAGGCTGCATCAACCATGCTAGTGTTGTGAGACACTGCTTGGTTGGTCTAACTAAATTGCACAATTCAAGAAGTGAATCGTATTCATATGCCTCCGTAATGTTTTCTTTATACTGATGTTTTCTTTCTGTGATGAGGCTGGGAACAGTTATAGCATGTTTGTGTGGATCTAAAAAGAACGTGATATTTCAGTGCTATCAACAACCTTCAACTTATCTTCCTGTATTTTGTGAGCTCAGCCAGAGCTAAAGGGTTTAATGTGGATTTGAAATAGAAGGGTACACTAACTTGTAAAAGATTTCCCCTATATATACTGTGCATCATATACATGCAACAAAAAATACAGCCACTAATGCCACTAACTTCCTTGACTTCTTTTGTTGTCTAAATCACTGGGAGTATCGGCTGCACCTCTTCATCCTGTCCCCATGCTCCACCAACCAGCAACTGATGATGTGAAATATTGATTTGCATGTCTATCCATATCACCATGCCTTGGCTTTGCTGTCAAGTTCATTTAGAAGAAGCCTCTTTAATGGCCTTTTGATGCCAATCTTGTGGCAGCAGCTAGAACAGAGGTGCAGAAGGACTGGGAAGAAGTCCCTTGGGGAACAAAACAAATATAAACAAGGGAAAAAAAGGACAATGTTATGTGGACATTCTCATAATCTCATAATCTTGCACTGGGTTTGAATTTAACACAGCTACTCTCTATTTAGAGCATAAACCTGCAGTTATTCATGCAAAGGGAATAAGTTGCTCGGTGCATCAAATGAGGTTGTACACTATATTTCCCAATTAGTCATTTCAGCATGGATACACTCTTCTGCTTCATGTAAACAGCCAACAGCCTTGCCTCAACTTAGGAACACACAAACTAAGACACATATATAAGATGATACACACAGGCATATACACAATGAGGGTAAGAAATGTTGCTTTATGACTTGCAAACAGAGGCAGGATGGCCTTTGCAGAAAACATGAGGTAAAAGGTTATTCTGTTGCCAATGAGTAAGGGTCAGTGTTACGTCCCTGCTTCAGTGGTCTATAGAAAGATTTCGGGCTGAAAACTAATGCCACATAGAAACCATGGGAACCATAACAACATGACCTTTTCATGTACAAGATCTAAATGACAAATCAATGTTAATGCCTTGACTCAAAACCCCATTAGTTGTCTTTTGCATGGCTACTTTTAGTTGAATTTCTTGTAATAAGAATGAGTACTGCAGCCCAACCTGAGCAACTCAGTCTAAAAAAAATCATCAGCAGCTGAAAGCTGACAGGTTCTGTTTTCCATTGTTCCCCCTCTCTCTCAGTGATTTTTGGACACTGCTTCAGTCAGACAGCAACAGTTCATCATGAAGCAAAAGAATCCAGTGGCCTTTATTCTCACTGCTCTGGTCCCTGACACTGGCTGGCTGGCAGACAGAAGAAGAAATCTACAGGGGGAGGCAGATCGGATGAGGGTTGAGGAGCAAAGACGGGAGGCAGAAAAAGAAGATGGATAGTCATAGTCTTGGGAAAGTATGAGGGAGAAAGGCCACATCACAGTCAATAAGAAAAATACTCCAAAGCCCACTTTGTGTCAGTGTCAGTGCTCTTGCAAAACACACCAAAACATATAAACCAGAGTATTCTCTGTTCTGCCCTGAAGTGTACAAAGAGAGGTGAGTCACAATATACACTTGAGCCAAGAGAGGCTAATGTAGAAGCAGCCCATGCTGGCATTGATATTTCAGGCAGCATTGTGGCACAGTCTGATTATAGGAGAAGCAGGGAAGAAAAGGTAATGGATGTGAATGGCAGGATTCCTCCCCTCGTTGCACACTCACTGAGAAATCCAAACTCCTTATTGTTATAATGTCATTAGCTCATCCTGTGGCCCACTTCTAAAGATTTGCATCATCCCCTCTAAACCCCCTGTTTATTTATTTATTTGCATGGGAAATATAGGTCATGTATTCATACAGACCATACATTTTTAATAGTTTTGCAAGCAGCCCCTGTGAGCCAATCTTTCACAGATGCAGGGTATGAATTAAGCACAAACAACACACGCAGAGCTAAGCAGAGCAGGTTGTCTTTTCAGAAGCCCGGGGGTCTTTAGAAATACCCCTGATAATATGTCTGCGGTGTGATGAAAAAACTGTTTTCAGAGTGTGTGCTATGATATTCAAAGTGAAGAGAGAGGACTGAAACTTGTAGCTGTTACTCAAGCTAATTGGCAAAAACTTGAATTTGTTATTACTCTGATAATCAATCACTTTGGATTGTGAAAACTCCATTTCTAGGAACCATAAAGGAGTCCAGAGGCTATGACTGACCCATTCTCTTTCACAGCACTTTCTGGCATTTCTACTTTTCAACAGTGTCTCTAAGGGAGAAATAGAGAAAGGCACTCTGTCTTGTTATCAGTTATCAGTACTAATCATCTTACAATCATCTTATATGAATCTTACATGTGTGCTCTTTCAAATAAGCACTCTTATAACCCCATTGAGAAAACTTACAAAACAGTCTTGACAAGGCTAAATTATCTCTGAACATGTCCCAGAATTTTCATGTGGTTATTCCAGTCTCTGAAACTCACAAAGACTTACCTGTGGAAGGAGTTTGCTTGTATTGTCTATATGGACAAGGCTAAGAGGCAGTTACGGTGTTCTGAGTATGAGTAGTTTGGATGTTTTACTAACAATACATTGCTACTGTCAGAACAGCATCCCTGTGGTATTTAGGTGGGATGGAAGAGGCAGGATTAATTTTGTTGTTCAGTTCTTCATTTTACATCCATTTAAATCTGATCAGTGAGATGTGACCTCCCAGTTTGAGAATAAGGGAATATTTCTTCCTTTTAAACAAGGTTTCTGTTGGGGATGCCACAAAGCAATAACTAGGCAATAACTGTGTCTTGGCGATAACAGGACATAAATGAAAGAGACAGGAAGATGGTTAAAACTATTTGATTCTTCACTTATTACCTTTCTCACATCAGCAGTTTGCAAAATGAGAGTGCATTTCAATTACCACCATTTTCCCAGGATGGTTAAAGCCCATTGCTTTCAATCTCCAAATTGTACAAACCTTGGTTTGGTGCTTTTGATCTCATCAGAGATGCATCAATTTAAATTGTGTTTACTTCACCATCTAATCTAATCAGTGCTGGAGACATTTAACTGCAAATAAAGAAATGTGATTGCATCAATGCAGACACCTTTCAAAACCTAATGTAATATGTTCAACATGCAGTAACACTTTAACAAGTTCTCCTCTTCATGCATAAAAGCACAAATTTCCTACAAAGAACCATCATTTAACCACAGTAACATTATTAGAAATTCAGCAACTGGTGTTAGTTAAGCTAGATAAGTAAAAGAAACATCAGTTTCTCAGCTGAGTGGAGTTAAATATTATATCTAGAATGTAATTGAGGAGGGGACAAAGCAATAAATGTCTGTTTGGGAAGTTTAGAAGGCTGAAAAGACTCTAAAAGATTCTTTTATATGTAGTTTTTTTATGCTCTGAAAATTAAACTGCAGAAAGTGCACAATGCAACCATGATTACATTAAAACATTATTTTGGTTGTTTTATCTGGGCAATCCTCTGATTACAGCCTCCAGTTTGGGGCAGACAGGTCAGACCTGCAAATCTTCTTATGCAAAATCTCAAAATTCATTCTGTATCATATCTTTTTTTTCTACTATGTTTCCTGACCATTTCTAAAATAGTAGCAATGACCAAAATTAAGAGGTACTCCTTAAAGCAATGCAGCACCTCAAATAAGAGAATTTAGAATTTTTCCCATTCCATGATGGGAAAAAATAAATCATTCCATGATTTTCTGTGTAATTTTTAGCCCTGTCCTGGTTTTTGGTGGGACGTATACCTCATATAATTTGTGAATCAATGCCATTGTCAAGAATATCGTTTAATAAACCACAAAAGAAGAAGAAGGGGTGGTAGATGGGACAGTTTAGTATTATGCTAAACTGTCATGTTTTAAACTAAAATACATGTTTTCTATAATAAAACGTTCACCTTTATGGATGCAATTTCACTGGTGACCATGGTTCAATGTAAACACAACACCTCTTAGTGAAGCTTTCTTATTTCTTAAATTGGCTAAAGGTTGTAACATTGCAGATGATCTCAGAGGTTGTATATTCTTCAAACATAATTACTGTGTGGATGAACAAATAGCCCACGGTCACATTTTGAGGAAAGAAATAGTCCCAGATTTTAAATATTTTGCTGCCTGCCTTCATTTTCCACTACAACTGCTTTAACGTAGTTGATGCCTTTATTCTTTTAGCTGATCATCCTGCCCAGTGCTTTTGAACCACAGGAACTCATTTCTCCGGTGTGAATGCCCCCTCTTCTGGTGTATGCAAAGCAGGAACTGCAGCTGACCGTGGCTCTTAGAATTCCATTTGTTTGGACTTTGTTTTTAGCTCCTACCTCAAAGTAGCAACTTTCCAGCTCAAACATGGGAAGACCACACAAACGCTACACAGAAAATCCCAGCTGAAGCTTGAACCAGGAACCTTCTTGTTGTGAAGCAGCTGTGCTAACCACATGTCTAAAGACATGTATTGCACTCTAAATCAGGGCTCACAAACTCCGGACCTCTTGAACTAGTGTCCTGCAGGTTTTTGATGTTTCCCATCTAATGTTTCATAAAGGGTGTTGGCAGAGTGCGAACCATACCGTGGGCTTAGGGGGAGCCGCTTTTTTGCATTTTCTATCTTTTTTCGGCAAGTAAGAACATGATGCCAGCTGATATTACAGCTTGCCCCACAGAACATAGGCGTACCAATACATAATGGTTAACAACTCTTATGCAACAATAATACATAACAGGTGCAAATGTCCCTTGCAAAAAAATTTTTTACCACTCTTTTTGCGAAGATCAACTTACATAGTTAATATTCCCCACATATCACACACGTACACAGCGATGCTTGCCATACACAATATAATGAGTAATGATAGTTTCCCATATTGTAAATAGTTAAAGCAGGTCTTACCTTACCTTTTATGCATTTACTTCTTTTATTTTGTATTTAACGTAGATCTACAGGAAGTTTAACTTGGAGCGCCGCCACGCTTCAGTGGTCACAATAATTATAGCATCCATAGTCATACTTTAGGCTACAGTGAATTTGTGAGCAATCAGCATACATTTTATTGTCAGTATTATATAGCTCCCCCAACATTTCATAAATCCTGTTTCTAGGGGAGCTCATGTTTCATTAAGGGGAGCTATAGCTCCCCCAGCTCCCCTGTGGTTCGCACCCTGGGTGTTGGGACACTAATCATTTAAATGTTGGGATGGAGAACATTTCCAGTTAGCCACTCCCATTATAGGTATTCATATAGCAACAAAAGATTTGACTTTGAAAACAATAAGATAACAAACATTGCCACACACTGGTTTATGGGATGCTGCCCTGTTTTTTATTTCAGGCATTAAATTGTTCATGTTAGCATAATAAACTTTAGCATGACAGCATTCTAAATTGTTAACTAGCAAAAATAAAATAAAATAAATATGTACACATACATATGTAACAAAGCCTGATTAATGGTCTCTTAAGAAAACTCCATTCAAATATATAGAATAAATAGTGAGAAACTGTTTCTGTATCAGGAAATCAGCAGCATGAAATATCACTGGGGGAACCCATCTGTCCTTATTCAAAATACACAATGTTAATTGTTTGATATAATATCACTAACTCAGTAAAGGGTAACACAATCGTGTAAATATTTTGTTTTTTTAATACTTTGTCCCTGCAGCATGCTGAATGCATGTAGCATCCCAGCTGTTGCAAAGGCAAAATTTGATTTAGGCCAGCAGGTTTGCAGTTTACCGGGTTAAAATATAACGTCATTATTTCATAAGGTTGTGGGAGCAGCTGGAGTGGAGGCATCAGTAAAACAGTAGACAGAGATTACCAGGATAAAGCTTGACACTCATGTATGCATTGTTGAACTGGTGATTTGATTTGACATGCTCTCTGTCTGAAAGTAAATTGGAGCATTATCCCATAAAACTCATACACTTACTTCACGTCCTTCAGCATAACCTGCTAGTAATTTTCATGTGCAGCTTAAACTGTGATAATTTTTTATCCTTTATTCTTTACATTGTGTTGTAAAATCCAACTGAATTAAATGTTTGGTCTGTCAATAGGCCACATGAAGATTCATTCTCTAATAAGACACTGACCTAAATTTTAGACGATTCTGCAGTGAGGTATGTTTGTGGGCAAGTATGCATGAGTATACATTTTCATCACAGTTAGCACTACAGTAAAATAACAGGCCTGACAGGAGGAGCATGAGCCCTCTGTAGCACATCAGAGACAGCTGGATGTTGTCAGGCAGCTGATGGAAATGGGCTGATTGCAGCTCACAGACCCCTCCCACTTATAAATCAGTGTTATAGCAGTCAGGGATTGAATAGAACAGCAAAAGGCTATGCAACACCTACTGTGCTATACAAGAAAATGAGAAACCCTGCAGCAAGCAGCACCTTCTTATGGTTTTACTCTCCTCGCAGATCTATGGAAGTTGTGGTGGAGTCAAAATCTGACAGTGAATATGTACTAAATCAATTTAAATTTGCTTTTTTTTAATGTATATTCTTTTTTTTTTTTTTAACTAAAAACAAAATGGTGCATGAAGCTTAGCATGAAAGATACTCTATATTTATTCTATATAACATGACAAATATTTGTCTACCTTCCTATTCTGATCTCACATGTGTGAAAGTCTTCTGTGTATGCATGTTGAATGTGAGCTGCCAGGCATTTATGCCTCCCACATGGGCTGCAACACATTCAAACACATCTAAAATTAGAGAGCTAAATAGTAATATGCAATCTTTAGTTCCATTTCAGAAAGAAATTAAATTTTAAAATGATTGCTTTGGTTCTAATGTGAAGTTTAATTTGACTGACATCAGCAAGAACATGAAATAACACATTTAATATCATTTTAGCACATTATTACCTGTTGTGACTTGTGCTTTCATTTGAACCTCAGTGACAAGATGAATGCAGACACCACATAGAACTAAGCTATTTAGCATGTCATGCTAGGCAAATATTACTTCAACAAATGCTTTATATTTGTATTTGGGTATGCCACAGAAAAACTAAATCTTAATTGAAACAAACTATAATCCATCATTCATTGCTGACCTTTTCAAATGTTGGCTGAAACTGTTAACCTAATTGTGCTGAGAAATTACCAGATGCCCTGAGGGTGAGCACACACAACAAAGAAAAAAAATATCTTCAGCTGACAGTCTAACATGTTTGATTTGCATGAATGTGAGAGTTAAGTTACAGATAGGGCTTTTCCATTAACCCAGTTGAAACCAAAATATGAAGTGCTTATCCAAGCCAAACCTTGATGACATTCATTTCTACCACTGCCTGACAGCGGGGAAACTATGGCTCTGTTTGTTGGCAGGACTAACAGAAAAGTGACAATCTTTGCTTCGCCTTGGTAGCTTTAACTCATTTAAGTCTGTGCTGGAAACTAGTTTTTTAACTTCGTAGTTTCTTTGTTTTATGTCTGCATAACTGAGTTTCTACTTCACTTAAAACCTGGGAAACCTCCCCTTAAGCCCCTTTTGTTTTCTAAAAGGTAAAGCCTAAAGCCAAAAGTCTTCAGTTAAAGAGATTTTCTTTCCAACTTGAAATATTATTCCTGAACGACAGTATTGTGCAAAAGACTCGAACCACCGCTTCTTTTTTATATTTTCCTTCAGATAGTTTAGTAAAAAAAAAACAAAAAAAACTGCAGTTGCCTAACAGTGTATGAATAAATGAACACTGCCTCAAACCTTTGCACATGATTGCACCTAAAAACATCTGGCTTTTAGTCCAGGCTTTTGTTTTCTCACTGACATCACCATAAATCATTATATTTGCACAATGCCTATCTAGTGCCTCAAACAAGGGTTGAGCACCTGCCTGCAAAGAATTATTTTTGACCAATTAACTAATAAATCAAAGCAGACTAAACATTTCAGTTAGCTTCTCCATAAAGAGAGGAGATAAAATAGTACATTCAGACAGAAACAGACAATGGAAGTAGCAGTGGTAGTTGTAATACATGAGTTAATTTATGTACTAATAAATTAATATATTATGGGCTCTTTAACCTTTCGGTTTTTGCAAATCATATTTCCCCATAACTTATAAATTGTTTTGATGAACGCAGCCGTGAGCAAAGTGTCAGTTCTGAAGGCACATCATATCATGGATGATGTTTCTATACAACTTTTTTGTTTGTTTTATGGACCATTCTCAGTGGCGTCACACTATTCATTTATGTCGTCATGTTGGGTGGCAAAAAGCGAGCTGGGAGCTCGCTTTTTTTTCGATGCTGAACTTGGCGTGCTGGGGCGACTGCGGGGGGCTCTGGCTGGGGCTTTCTCTGGTCTTTGTGGTGGGGCGGTTTGGGTTTGTGCTCCAGGATTGTTGCTGATCGCCTGGGTCTCTGGGCCACCTTAGTCTGCCTCTAGTCTCCACAGAAACAAGTTTGCATTTACATGATCACACTCATCTCTGTTCACTCCTCGTATACTCTGCATGCTGACACAGTCCCAGAGTTGTCCAGTGGGTTTATACGCTAAGAGCTACTTTTGTTTTTTTTTAATGTGTGTGTTTATGGCATGGTTGTGATACATGTTTCTATTTTATTTGATTTATTTATTCATTTTTGTTGTTGTTGTTGTTGTTGTCTTGGTTATTTTTTTATGAACTCCTGATGGCTGTCAGTTTTGTTTTCCAATAAAAGCCATAGGAAATTCTTTGTCGTGTTTCTGTGCAGGTGTAGCAGTTGGTTGTGTTAGTCTGGAGTGAAGGGTTGGTGCCTTCTATCTTCTATCTTTGACTCCTCTTTCTTCTTTCCTTTTAACATGTCTTCACTGTTCTCCTTTATTTCCTTTATTTCCCCTCTAGTCAGGTCCCATACCCATAAAGTTTCCCTTGGCAAAGTACATTTGTTCAGCACAACACAGCAGCCAGACCACAATTCTGCTGCTACCATGCTGGACAGGAAAGTAAAAAAAAAAAAAAATAAAATAAAATAAAATAAAATAAACGCTATTCTGATGTAAAGAAGCAACAGTACGGCTCTACATAATAAACAACAAACTCTGGTTTACCCATTTAGGGGCATTATTATTATTTTATAACCACAAAATCCCATATTTGAAAGAAAAATTCAAAAATTACTAATTTTATTAACAGTATAGGTGGCTTTCTTCACAATTATGTAATACTATGTTGTTTACAGCTCAAGAAACACATTTTAGGGCACACTAACCTTTTAAAGAGGTTTTAATGCTATTTTTTTTTTCTATGTTAATGTTAGTTTATCTATTCAGCTGCCCAAGAGAACTAAAACACCCTACCACAATACAAAAAGAAATATATAAAACAAAGAAAAGCAAAATCTTTTTTTTTCTTTACTCCCATCTGCTACAATTTGAAACTCAATTTTTATTCAGACATCATATTATCCTGATTAGTGTCATTTTGTTTGTATTGCTGATAATAAAACTGGAAAAGGTCACATTTTAACCTACTGGGGTTGTGCTAAAGCTTTGGAGAAATCATGAGAAATTAGCTGTGAGAAGGTTAAACTATCCACTCCCATCTCAGCAGTAGGTAATTAGTGTAAATGAATAAATGTAGGTGGTTGCAACATACACTGAAATCAAATTGCTGTGAAAAATGTAAATGTTAATGTGGTGTCAGAGATTAAACTGAAAGAAGGGGAAGGGAAGCGGTCTGGGGTAGGAAAAAGGATTAAGAGTCAGCTTTGAGGGGCTTTTCCCATGTGCTCCACCGAAGCATATCTCAATTTTTTGCTTTCTACAGGTTTCTATAGGGAGTGTTTTCACTCAGTTCAGAGAACCCAATCTCCTCTCTGACCTTCTCCTGCCCAGCGGTCTCTCCTGATTAACACTTACACACTGCAGGCACACACAAACAACAGAGCAACTTCAGAATTTCATGTTATAGTATTTGGATCCTTGGACTGCATCCCCAGTGGACTAATCTGCAAAATGACCACAATGTTTGAAGCACATTTCTCAAAAATTGATCATTAAACGTTTCTGTTTAAATTAATAGTGGTCTTGTTGATCTTGCATTAAATAACATATCTTTTAACATTACTATATGTTTAAATGTTATTTGTCATTCTTTTATAAATAAGATAGGTATGATCTGGTAAACTGAGCACATCTTTGTTTTCTAAGGAAAATACGGAGACATTTGTGCATTCTCAATAAAAGAAACCTCATTACAAACTATCTCCATATCTTTTTCCATTTGTCTGCCCCCGCTCTCTGTTCTCCATGTGCCTATGTGTGCCTGGTCAGCACTCTGCTCCTCTGGGGCTTTTTCAGTGCAGCTTGAACATGCATGGAGTCTGTTTAAATATTCATCTGCATATTTATCACAATCTGAGACAGTACAAGTATTATTGCATGACGCCGTTCTAATATGCTTAAGCAGATGCAGCAGGCTGTACATTAAGATGTCTGGTTGTCTTGTGTAAATACACAGATTTCTGCATCTGCATGGGTTGCAGACATGTTAAATCATATCACAGGATGAACCATATGGTCAGCCTTTTCAGCACCAGAGGGACTCCCACCAACACTGTAACAGCTTTGTCAACACCTATGGCTCCATATTTCAGGCGCAGCAAAGTCTGGTACATTCTGCAGGAATAAGCATCTGTGTTCCTCACAAGTCTGAGAACATGCACGTTTTAGCTTTTTATCTCTAAATAGCTGATTCTATAAGACAAGTCCCATCTGACTGACTGCCATTATGCAAATCAGTGAAATCATCTGCTGATGTGATGTTTGGTTGGAATGGGAGCTGCATAATTTAAACTCTGTCACTGATTCAAGTATTTTGAATTTAGCATCTGAGTGATGATGCGGCTGAGTCTGTGAAAGTGAGAATGAGGTCAAGATTACTGTGAAACTCAGTGTTGAGCTGCAAGAGGTCCAGGATGTAAGAACCATGAAGATACATAAATACAACATAGAAATATTTCACAAGAAGGCTGTGATAAAACTTATCAAAATCTTGATATTCACAAAACTGAATCACAAATCACCAATGAGCTGACATCTTTGGAACTACATGTGCCACAGATGTTGTGGCATCAACCTTTCACTTGTCACGACCAGACAATAACTGACTTCCAGGGCAGATATTTTGGCTTGAGATAATTGTTTTATAAACTATCTAAATAAAAACTACAGAGAACTAAATGTTGTGGCTACCTTAAAATAATTCCAACTCCTCTCTTAACAATGTTTCTTGAAATGCTTGACAAGCAAAATAAAATTTCTGAGACCTGAAAACATCAGAGACAACTCATACCTCCCTGCAAAAGTGTCAACACATTCCTGGATATATCTGCAGTTGCATTAAAATGATACTAAAGTGAACACTTTTGAATCTAAGCAGAGCCTGAATATCAATTTGAAAAATAATTTTGAGCTTCAAACTGGAACTGTCAAAAACTTCTGGTGAATATTTTAAGGGCTCTCCATGAGCGTACACTATAAGACTTGCACAGGTTACTGCACAGTAGCTCCTCAGAACCCACACTTACTCTGAATAACATCTCCTTGAGGAAATGTCAAGGAAAACTGTTGTAGTTTGACATAAAACCTCATGGAAACAGATGATTTAGTTTTTAAACTACACAGCTTTATAAGATTCTCCAAGAAGTCTGCAAAAGAGACACGCTGTGCCCAGACAAAGCAAGTTCATATAAATAGCACATTTCATGTACAGGACAATTTAAAGTGTGACGTATAAAACACTGATGCAGAGGAAGCATTATTAAGTAAATAACATAAAGCAAAACAAAATCATAATACATTGCAAAATAATATAAAATAATTAAATTAAAACAATTAAAAGTCAATTAAAACAGCCTGGATACGTTAAAAGACGTTTCTATATTAAATAATAACGGATCATTTTAATCTTTAGAGACTTCAATACATGAAAATGATTCCTTTAAAAGGGTGTGTTTTTCAGGATTTGTGTAAAGTGTTTTTTGTTTTTTGTTTTTTTTCTCCTTTTCTTTTCAAGTATCCTCAGTTCTCAAACAACTTTCCCATCCCACTGAGTAATAGCCTGACTACTGTAATGGTTTACCAGAGAAACTCATTGTGGTTGAGAAAACTGAAACTATAAATCTTTCTCTATTACCTCTCTAAAGTCCTACCATATTAGCTGTCCCTTCTGGGACAGAAGGTAGTCCAGCCTTCTCTCCTTCTCAGGGGCGGTAAAGGTGAAGGATTCTAGGGGCCCACGACTGACAGGGGACACAGAAGGGCCCTCAATGCAATTGTAATACTAACAAAATTATCTAATAATCAATGATAAACCTACAATCACGCAAACATTTTAGTTACATGCATTGTTATCGCTAAGTTTCTTTGTTTTTGGAAACATTTCTGAACACCCCCCCCCCCCCCCACCCCCCCCTATATTTCCCTTAAATGGTTCAGTCCACCTGCTCCTTCAGCTGCGGTGCCGCAACAGACAGCGAGTGGATGGTAAGACAGCAGAATGCCTCAAAAATCGGGAAGTTTAAAAAGAAAAGAAAAAAGCTGAGACTGGAGAGAGAACAGAGGGGTGGACAGTACATCACCCAGTTCTTACAGAGGCAAGGTGGGTCAGTTAGTTCGTCTGATGGAAAGCTGTGGAAAATCAGCTTGTTGTCTCTTCTAAACTTTGTTCATATAAGCTAGCTCACTTTGCTCCCATATTAGCTCATATTTCTGAAGAAAACTCTGATTTTTTATTCATTTCACTGTTGTTTTAATCAAATAATCAAGGCAAGCAAATGATTAGCAAGCTGCTCTGCTAAAAACAAATCAGGCATGTTACGAACAGACATGAGAGCAGCCGAAGACGTCCAGGGAGCAGCTGAGCATTGAATTAATTGATTATTGTGGAGAAAAAAACATTATATAATAGAAAAAAATAGTTCTGAATTATTAATAGTAAATAAAAATAGTTTGTATTTATTTTAGACTGATTTGAATGGTTCTCGGCTATCACTGTAATGTTAGGTTAGGTCAGTATTGGGACTCATCCTCCTGCTTTGCAGTAGGAACAGAGCACATTTCTAGTGCAGCAGACTGGGTGACTGCTTTTAATCCAATCAGAGAAATATTTAAATTTTCTAGATATCAGCAGATTAACTTGCAACAACCATACAGCATCATATATGATTCCCCACTAATCTAATGCTTCACCTGTGAGTCTACAGATCTGGTGATAAATTAGACTTCACGTGTTGCTACATGAGAGAAACAATGACGTGGAGTATTGGTAGTCAGTCCCTTGACATTGTTGGTGAAATCACTAAAAGCACCTTTAAGTAAAACAAAATCGCGGGAAGCCACCAGAAATAATGATTGTGATGCTATTACACATGACATTACATCGTTGGAGATACTATATAATAGAACAGCTGGATAGAATAGAAAGCTGGACTTTAAGGACTTGATAAGTGATCTTTCCAGGGAGAAAGCTCCACGCTGGGTTCATGGTGAAAAAGGCTGAACAAGGCCAGTGATTGTGAATGACATTGCAAGAGCTTGACTCAGCAATAGTTCACCTTTGATATCTTTATTACACAAAGTTCTACCTTTTAAAATGTGATTATTTAATTTTAAAGATGGCTCTCAGCCATTGTTTTGCTGTAAATCTCCACAGTGGTTTGCTTGTGACCATATTACACTCAGTTCATATAATACAATAAACCATGTGAGGTTCGGCTACTTTTTGTTTCTGAGCCTAATTTATTTTACCATTTACTTCCGATTTAATGATGATAATGTTCGCAATACAATAAATCATAAAAAATGAGTGGCCATTTTGTTTTTGATGGTGTTTTAGTTGGGATTTGATTTGTTTCTCCACAGATTATAAATGCATTTCATTTTCATGGAAGAGGTTATTTTGTATTAGTAATTTGTTTTGTAATTATCATGAGATAATTAATTGTTTAAGTATTTAAATGAAGAGAGAGGGGTTTTTAAATATGAAGTATCTGTGTTGCAGCAAATAACTGAATCTAAATTAACTTTATTGTATTTTCAGTGCTTCCCCTGCCAAGTAGCCTGTCATGTTTTTCTTTTCATTTATTTTAATTTAATTTCTTTTAATGCTATTTTGATGATCAAAATATCCATACATTTTCTTGAACAAAGTTCGGAAAGTTCTGTGTGCTGCTTACCTCAACATAGAAGAGATTATCTAGTTTCGCTCATGTAAATGGGTTTTGAACTCTTCCAAAAAAATCAAGTTTGATCAAATTTAAAAAAGAAATAGACTTACTTTAAAATTAAATGCCTATACCAACCATAGATAAAGCTTCAAACCTCAGTATGTGAACACATCCCCACCAAAAGCTACAACCATTTCACAGGAAATGTTGCGTGTAAATTCATCCCGTGTGCTCCTAATGCTTTCTGCAACATGGACAGCTGCACAGTTTCTTCTCAGCTTCTTAGTGCACAGCAATTAGCTCCCACGAGTCTGAAATGTAGTGACTTGTGACAAAGCATGTGTGGCAGGTAAAGTTAATCTGTGGTTAAACTAGGTGCTTTTTTTTTTTTTTTTTTTTGCCAATGGTTGTGGGCATCAGTTAAAAGCTATGTTTAAAAGGTAGGTCTTGAGCCTCTTTACAAAAACATCTACTCTCTTCAGCCCTGAGGTTCTCTGACAGACTGTTCCACGGTCAAGGGCTATAATGATGGAAAGAGGCCTTGCCAAAGTTTTAGTTCTCACTTTAGTAATAATTAAAGGGCCAAAACCAGGTTTCATAATTTAAGAGCAGGTCCAATAAATAAAGAGGCCAAAGACCATTAAGACATTTGTAAACAACATCTATCTATCTATCTATCTATCTATCTATCTATCTATCTATCTATCTATCTATCTATCTATCTACACACACACACACACATATTTTTTAATTTCATTTTCGTTTCATTCTCTGTACCGTTTAGTCCATTAAGGGTCGCGGGTAACTCAAACCTACTCACATATATACATACATATCCATTTATACACACACACACACACACACACACACACATGTATATATATATATATATATATATATATATATATATATAGAATAGAAATACTTTATTAATCCCTTCAGAGAGCCCTCAGGGAAATTTGGGATTATATATATATATATATATTACAGTAAAGATGTAATGTTTAAGTACAATTACACAGCCAGTTTATTATTAAGTCAGTGACCTAGAAAAACATTTACATTTTGAGGAGCAGCCTTGGGGTCGCTTACTTGAGAAATACCCCAAAAGACCCAACAGCCCACCCAGTAGGCTTTCCCCTATATTTTGAACCTTCTGGATCACCAGATCCAGAACATCAACATGATCTGGGTCAAACAATGTCAAATAATACCATTATTTTATTTATTTATTTACTTATTGATTGATTGATTGATTGATTGATTGATTGATTGATTGCCAATGATTCTGGGTGTTATCTGATGATAGTAAAGAATCCTTAAGAAATTCCTGGAGCCAAAATGTAATCACTTTTTCCTTTATTCAGTTTCAGCCCTTTCTTGAGAATTTAATGAAAATCTGTCCATAACTTTTTGAGTTATAAAAAAATGAACAGAAGCAGAAGAATGAATGCAGAATAAGCTTTGGCTATGCTCCAGCAAATGAATGAGAAAGACTCAGATGGGGGAGAATTGATCAGCTCCTTTTACTACAATAGGACCAAGTTAGAAGTAGACATCCTTGACAAGATGCTGAGGCAGTATTCATCTGGAGCTGCCCTGAATACATAGGTTGTCTACTGGAGCTGCATCGATGCCAGAATGACCCACGTTCATTATTGTAAAGTGATCCCACATGATAATTAATTAAATACTTATTTATTGAAGCCTTGCCTACTTCCAAATGATAATAAAAAAAGAATAAAATGAAACAAAATTGTCACCTTTGTCATTGTTATGCTGCATCAGCTGCATCTGGATTTTTTGAGTCAATTGTTCCTTATTCCATTTTGGAAATTTCCTGAAAATTTAATCAAAATCTGACCATTACTTTCTGAGTTATGTTGCTAACAGACAGACAGAACAGTCATTTAGCAGACACTTTTATCCAGAGCAACTTACAGTGGTTAGGCAGTAGCGTTAAGGGTCTTACCTAAGGACCCATATTCATCCCCTGGGGGAATTGAACCCTGGTCTCCTGCATGGGAGATGGCTGCTCTGCCAACTGAACTATCCAGAAAGACAGACAGATAGACAGACAGTGTATTTTCATACAATATGCGAAACATATAAAACTCATGTTGACTGTGTTTTATATGACAGCAGAGAGAGGGCGAAAAGTGAGCAGAAAGTGTGTGGGAGTCAGAGTGTGAGCATGTGGTGGGCCAGGGTTATAAGGTCATCTCTACACTGTCATTACTGTGTCCACACACTCCACAACAGCGCACACACACAAACACAAGCAGCTGCTTGATAGATGTATATAGATAGACTGATTAGGAGACACATGTAGGCTACGTGGACATAGGAATGCACCTATGTTGAAGTGGTTGTTCTTGTGCATGTTATCCAGAGCTTCTTACACTTCCTACACTTTCTGATTATTCTGTGCTTTCCCGGCAAGTAAAATTACCCTCATATATCTTCTGAGTGTGACATATTGATTGTAAGCCAAAGGAAAGGCTATCATCTCATCTATGCTGTTGTTGCCTTTTCTGGTCAGTTAAAGTGTGTTAGGCTATTTGTTGGCCGAGATACTGTTAAAAATTTAAAGTTGATAATAGATCATTGTATTTTTCTGATGATCTGTTTTTCCTGCCATCTTTAAAAATGCAAAGAAGGCTAAATCTGAGAACCCTGGCAAAATTAATGCCACAGGAGGGGGATGTAAACTACAAGGCAGGGAAAATGGAGAAACAGTGAGGTGTCAGAAAGAGAATTTGGATAAACCACAAGTCTCATAAACAGACATTATCTTGTATATGGGTATTTATTTTCACATGCATACACACACAAATACTCAGTTCCTGTGATTGACTGCCAGCTTTCTCCAAGACCCCGCTGACTAACAGCTCTCTCTTTTAGGACTTCTAAGCCTCATGTCTGGGCAGACGCCATCACTTCCACCCCTTCCACCTGTCAGGTGCCCTTGCACACTTTAATGGTGGCAGCAGAGAGGGAGGGCTGCCAGGAAGGTGTGTGTGTGTGTGTGTGTGTGTGTGTGTATGTGTGGTTGGGGGCAGTAGACAAGCTACTGGATCCTGTCCCTGCCTCCATGTGCCAGCCCTGCATGACAGTTCATTTCGCAGCCTCCTTTCTCCTCTACTGTGCTCAGCCAAGCCTCTCAGCAGGTGTCTCTCTGCAGAACAGTTCTGTCACCACACAGGCTTGCATCTCTGCTCAAACTTAGAATGGCAAGCAGCCACCTCCACAGCATAACTAATGACCTCAGCATTCAGAGAGTTTTGCAGAAAATGTAATTAAATCTCACAACCAAACTGCATAAATTTATTACAGTTAACAGGGTTAGAAATAAATAAATAAAAAAACACCTATCTCTACTACCATGGAACTGCAAATTGATGTCTTCCAGGACTAAATTTGAAATAATTTGCAATTTTGGGGGAAAATTTAGGAAGATATAGTAGAAAAAAATATGATGACTATAATTGAATTAGCTGATTATTTCTGCTGTCTTGGCTTTTTCTAGCTTTTACGCATGGTCTGCACTCCACCTGCAGTTACACATGAGGGGGCCCTGGTATAACTACTTTGAAGATAAAGGTATTTCATTGCATACTATCATCAAGAAGCAATCAACAAAGGCACAGCTGGACTTCTGCTGCTTTCAAACCTCACCTTTTGTTTATACACCGAGGCTGAAGTATTGCAGAGCCTTGGAATATGAGGGTGATGTTTAAACGGTGTACTCACTTCACAGTATAAACTTACTTAATATACTCATTCTTAAACGGGTGACTACTACATATATGTTAATCAGTCGCTATATCATGATATCATGATGATTATGTGCATTTTGTACATGCATTTTTTTTTTTTTTTTTTTTTTTTTGCATGTTTCTTTAAAATGATTGTACACATAAATATAGAAAAAAAAACTACTAAGAACTACTGGCCCTTGTTAAACACATTGTTAATTGCTGTACTGATACAGTTACACTAATGTTTTACTTTTCTGTGAACATGAGTGACTATCTGCTGACAAAGTGTGAGACAAAGGTGATGTTGATGCTGTGACAACACCATCATTACTTCCTCCCCTCACTCCCACCTCTAAATGTGTGAATAACAAGATTCCACTTTGTGCTGATGAATGGAGGGAAATGTAATTAAGCCATTTAGGGTGATATATAGTGACATCCTATTTATCAAATACTGAACACAGCTGCTAGACCATGATGTTTGATAAATCACAAAACTGATTCATGTGTGTTTTTCGTCAACATGTATCACATTTACATCTTTAACATTAACATTTTAATTTAAGTGAGTAGGACTGACACTATTTTTTGATATAATAACAAATATCAACACAACAACAAAAGGCATTTTCTCTTATAATCATTATTGTTTTTATGTCTGCATAATACTTTTTTCTGGTGTTGCTTGTGGATGTGGTTACCAGGGCAACATCTCTAGTGGCCTGCAATTTTAGAGTATGGTGCCCTGTAATTCTGGCTCTATGTTGCCATAGCAAATTTTTCTGTTCTACAGCACACACTGTATCAGGGGACTTTGTGGGCTAATGCTCCTCAGTGCAGCAAACAGTGAGACAGTTAATTAGGGTTTATGGAAAAATCAATATTTGTGACGCTGGTTCAAGGAAGACTTTCTTTATTAAATAAATGTACCTATTCCTGCTCTTTTTGTCAATTTTGTTTTCCCTATTACAAATATACAGTATACTGTACATACAGACAAACTCTATTTGATAGCACTAACAGTGCTATTTAAGATTACATGAGTAACACCAGCAAAGTGCTGCATAAAACACAGAGTTTCTCATAAAAATGTGACAGCATTTTATATTTCATACCACACTCATTAAAAAGTTATTCAATGACATTTAAGAGAATACTGTGCATAGGCTCAAGCATACAAGAAAATCAAATCAAACTGTATACATTATACATTGTGTAAAAAGTGCATGATATCCATGGCTCCATGTACTCTACTGAAGCAATGACAGTAAAATAAATGCAAGTACATCTTTGGAAGTTTTTTTTTTCTTAAGAGCAGAGCAGTTTTGTATTACTATACTGCAAAGAAATGATTAAAGACACAGAAATGTGAGTAAATTGAATTATGTTGCGTGTTTTAAGTATTGTAAGAATTGTTTACATATGAGATTTTTTCTTGCTATGAATCTTCTGTAATCTGCAGGAAGTATTCCCAGGTTAAATCAAAATTCTCAAGTGAATAATGAACTGCAAATTTACTGTTTGCATGAATACATGACATACTAATTTAAAAAAAACATAATCCTTGCATGATGCATGAATTAAGCTAATTCAGCCCTTAAAAAGAGCATGTAAATTTACACTGTCCTTTAGAATGATACCCTAGCCTGTATTTACTGAAATGTATGTTGAATGCTGTGGCTTCAGGTAAGGGAAAGAGGAGAAGCAAAGCTGTGGATGAATATATCATTCTTATGGGGCATGGCTGTCACTTTAATTGAGACGTAGCCTTATTGCATATTCAAGTACATGCTGCACTAGGATGCATCAGCCAATCATGAATGCTGTCTGCCGCCATTGGTTGAGCTCTGGAGAGAGCTCTAAACTGTGCTGAGAGGGGGTGGAGAGGCAGGGGCTCTCTATCTCCTCGGCTCTCTCCCATTCAACCTCTGTAGTCAGCAGAACGAGTGGCTGAGCAGAGCAACACAGCATCCACAGCTACAGCATCCTGCAGATGACTCTGCTCTATGGATGAGAGGAAGGGAGAAAAGAGCCTGTGTTGAAAAGAACACGATAGACTCTCAGATGAAGAAAGGCAGAGAGGATAAGAAAAGCACAGAGGGAATAAGAGTGCAAAATAAAAGGAAGTGAGTAAATGCCGCTGCCTGAGGACCACTGCAGCTATACTAAATCTGGAGCTGTCAGGGCAACCCTCAAAAAGCCAGTGAGTGAGAGAGGCAAGGGAGCACGGAAGAAAAGAAGTGACTTGAAGAGCTGATCTCATCACTCTGGACAAGCAAGAATGGGAACCCCGGGAGCCTCTCCGTCAGCAGATCAAACTTCACACAGGAATAACGTCTTCAGATCATCAGTCTAAACCTGCTTCTTCAGAGGAGCGATAAAGCAGAGTAGAGGTATATCCTGATAGGTCCTGGAAGGTTGTACAAACCTTTTACAGGATCTCCAACTGCTGCGCCACTCAGCACAGTTTAAGTCCCTACTGTCCTCTTCCCTCATCAGTTCTCCATCACACCTGCCTGATCCTGGTGGATGTCTTCTCTGCATGTCCTCTCACTGCTCAGCAGTTGAACACACTCATGGTGGATGCCAAGGGAAGGAACATGAAATGTCTGACTTTCTTCTTAATGCTACCCGAATCTGTGAAAAGCAAGTCAAGCAAAAGCTCCAAGAAAGGGAATGTCAGTGGCAGCTCCAAGCTGCCCCCAGTCTGTTATGAGATAATCACTCTCAGGAGCAAGAAAAAGAAGAAGATGGCAGCGGATATTTTTCCCACCAAAAAGCCGGCATCCACCACCACGGTGCAACAGTATCAACAGCAGAACCTCAACAACAACAACACCATACAGAACTGTAACTGGCAGGGACTCTACTCCACAATAAGAGAAAGGTAAGTCAAACTAGAAAGCATTTTGCTGCACATCTAATTCTTTCTGATGATACAGAAACAGTTTCCACTCGTGTTACACTGAGAGAATAAATAATTACTAATTTTGTGTTTGAAATTTCTGCTCAAGCGAAACAGAGATCAATTTTAATTGCAGATTATCTGTGCAAAGCCACAAATTTCTTAAATATTTCACAAACAAAAAAAAAAAAAAAATCTTTTTTTTTTTTTGGTGCCTTTACTCTTAATATAAAATTGTAAATGATTTAATAAAATTGGTGATGATCTCTCTGCCCTGCCCTAAATCTGTTGGGGGACCCTCTGTTTACAACCTCTCCTGCTCCTGCAGACTTCACTGCTCTGACATAACAGAAAGCTGACAGGCAGTAGGTGTGTTTAATATGCACAACAGGCGTGATCTGTACAAAAAGCTAAATATTTATCTTGGCCTATCAGTAAAATGCACCAGCTGTCCAGAGCATAATGTGTGCTTCCTGACCTGGCTTTGTTGTCTCTCCAGAACATCATGGGGCTGTTTACCCACCCCTGTGACATGTTCTACTACTCAATTATATATGAACACAGCTTCATTGTTGGTCCCATTCTTTCACAATGGGGATTTTTCATTGAGTTCATTGTTTTGTTTCCTTATCTTTATGTAGAAAGAAGAAATAATTGAGACACAAGGCAATGATGTGTGTTAGTGTGAGACTTTAACAGTTCATATCTAGCAATTACGATCAATTATGTTTATGACATTATAGCAAATATTGCAAACACCGAATGAAAATTCCAGTTAATTTAATATACATGCACTGACCCACCTAAACTTCCTCTAATTTATCTTATTTCCCATCTCTTTTTTTCTTTTAGAAATTCAGTTATGTTCAACAATGAATTGATGGCAGACGTTCACTTTGTCATGGGTCAACCTGGACGGACACAGCGGCTGCCAGGACACCGAGTAAGAATTTATCAACCAATGAAATCACAGTTTCAGACAAGGAAATGAATAAACATGGGATCGGGCAGGCTGGCCCATTGTTGTTCATATCATGCAAACATAAAGATAATCTTTCTCAGTGCTTGCAGGAACTGAAGTCCTTTGTGCTCCGTTCTCACTTCCGTACCATGTGTCTTTTCGAGACAGTCCTCAATTATTTATGTAAATGAGGCTGAAGGAGAGTGAGCGACAGAGGAAAGGGTATCCTTCTCAGCAGTCATCTCACACATAATGCATCGCCTTTGTCGCTGCTTTTCAGAAACTGCTCTGCAATTAACTAACTTTTAATCCTACACAGCTGACAGCACGCAGTTACAATGATAAGACACCGAGTTAGCTGCATTCAACTTTTGTACTCATTTACTTGATTGGCATTTGAATTTTTAGTTTAAAAGATGCCATTATACTAATATAAATAACACTGATTATTATAATTGTCCACATTCATCCTACTTTTATCTTCTGTAACCTGAAGGTTGTTTTGTCGATTTCTTTGTTTCATCCACCCTTTGACCTTATTGCTTTTTCAAGATGTTCACATAAATGATTAAGCTCTACTTGGCCAAGACCATGTGCCTCATCTAATAGCATTTTATTCCTACACTATTTGAACATCATGATATTATTAACATAAATCTGGTAAGTGATTTTACAGCCTTTAATTTGGCCCCAGTTATCTATTCAATGCCCACGAGCGGAAACCAGCTCTGCATGTGTTTTCTTTTTTCTTTTGTTCTTTATATGGGACCTGAATTAATTATATATGAGTGGTAGCTGCAATGCACTTTGTGCATTTAGAGAAAGCATTTATAGATGGACACTGAGGAGGGCTTGACTGCACTTTATGCTGAGACATTATTCCCAATGGGATTTAGATCTGTTTAATTCAGCTATCTTCAAAATGTCCAGTTGGAAGGAAATATATAAATACATTGTGATTTAAGTTAGTTGTCTAGTCATTATTTACTTCCAGGGGGCAGGAAAAAGTTTAATGCTTAAATATTGCTTGAAACCTGCATGTCAGTCAATCTGCTTCATGACAGAAGAAACCACCCTCACAACAAACAACTTTATTTTCATTTGGCTTCCTTGCAATTTACATAAACGTATTACAGAAAATTGTTTCCACTCATATTCACAAACACAAATTTGTGCCACATGGACACACACAGATCAAAAACCTGAGTAGATCAACAGAATTTGTGCCTTCTCCACGATGCTGATTAAAAGCAGCATAAAGTGCTCATTACTAAAAAATATTAGTAGCATTGTGTTGCATCTGATTTCATCATAAACTCACATAAATCATTTCAGTAAACTGAACTTTTGCTGCAGTCTGTTCAATGAATTGAAATTTGCCTTCCCATCCCCAGGAGACTAGTAGCTGGCTAAGCACCACTGTAAAACCAGTGGGTAAAATAGAACCACAGTTCAATCCTTCAATAATCAGTATAATTTGTATTTTTTGTGTTTATTTTACGTGTATGTTTGACATCCTCCAACCACTCAGTGGGTGACTTGATTCGCAGATCTTCCATGTTTACTTGTTCAGTTTGACATGACTCTGTGTGAGACTGATAATATGTGCTCATCGGCATCTGATTGTTTAGCAGTGTACACATAGAGACTTGCAAACATAGGACAAGAAGCCCCTTAATAAGTTTAACATGCATTTAACAGGTCTCCTTAGGGTCAAGATGACATAATCTATTCATAAGATTATGTCATTCATAAGTAGGTGATTGTGACAGAATGAGAACTATTTCTGTATTTTTTATATTTTTTATAAATTTCACCACATTTATAATTATTTAAACCTCTGACTCCCTCCAATTAAACTTATCAGCAGGAATGCATTTAGTTGCCATCACAGAGGTCAAACTCCTCTTGTAACTTCTAACTCTCAGCATGCCTCTATTGGGATTTTGAACTGTTTCTCTTCTGCTACATTATCCAGGGCTTTTGTTGCCTTCTGATACACCACCATCAATTCATCTATCTGTTTGTGGTTGAGGCACAAAAGCTTGGACCAGTTTTTACCTGAACTGTTAGCTATGGCGTTAGCTTGGTTTTCAGGTGTGATGACAGTTAAGATGGTGACTCTCTTCACTGACCCTACACACTGGTTTTATGTTGATTTATCTGACTGGAAAGACCTGCCCTTTACCAACTGGCTTCTATGAAAAATTTAAAAGATTGGTTATGAAACAAGTCTACTGACATATCAGACGTCTCTGAAGTTGAAGGCATGAAAACAATGCCAAATTTTGTAGTGGCATAGGTAGGGTCTAAGACCTAAACCCCTTTCAAACTGAATCCCCAGTTTGAAAGGGGTCTCCCCAGTGGAGACAACAAAAAGACTAGCAATGATATTGACTGCTGTAATTGCAATTAACTGCTTTCCTACTGATTACTGAGAATAGGTGTGCATCATTTTGTATTTTGACATAAAAACACACTAAAGATAAATACGTTGATTAAAAAATAATTTTGTACTTAACTATATATTTTTTCTAGACGTTCCTCCATGTTGTGTGGGTTTGTTTGAAATAAACCTATGTTTTCATTTTTCTTGGTCACTATGTTTTTCTCCTTCTTTCAACAGTATGTGTTGGCTGTGGGTAGCTCAGTTTTTCACGCCATGTTTTATGGTGAACTTGCTGAGAACAAGGATGAAATCCATATTCCAGATGTGGAACCAGCAGCATTTCTGGCAATGCTTAAGTAAGGATTCTCTGCTTAAACATTTGTCATATAGGCTCTTTTAATCTATTTTTTTCTTTCTTTCTTTCTTTTTTGGAATACTTAACGTCCAGCTATGTAATAACATATCAAGTTTGATCTAAATAAATAACCTAGATGCAATGATGGCAGTGCTATGATACTGTAAAGTTAATCAGTTTCAGATAAAAGCTTAAACTTTAGTGTTTTCTGTCGTCTTTATTATGTGTTGTGGTCTTTTGCAGTATATTCACCATCTGTCATGTTGCTTGTCAATTCTGTTGTGTGAGAAAGCTGAGAATGTCATGTTTACATCAACAGGTACATTTACTGTGACGAAATTGACCTGACTGCTGACACTGTGTTGGCCACTCTTTATGCTGCCAAGAAGTACATAGTCCCTCACCTGGCACGTGCCTGCGTCAACTTCCTGGAGACGAGCCTTAGTGCCAAAAATGCCTGTGTGTTACTCTCCCAGAGCTGCCTGTTTGAGGAGCCAGAGCTGACGCAGCGTTGCTGGGAGGTGATTGATGCCCAAGCTGAGCTGGCGTTACGTTCGGAAGGCTTTTGCGACATTGATGCCCAGACCCTGGAGAGTATCCTACAGCGAGAGACACTCAATGCTAAAGAGATAGTGGTGTTTGAGGCTGCGCTTAACTGGGCTGAGGCAGAGTGCCAGAGACAGGAGCTCACTTCTTCAACTGACAACAAGCGTAAGGTTTTGGGAAAGGCCATGTACCTGATACGTATCCCTGCAATGGCTCTGGATGACTTTGCCAATGGAGCAGCCCAGTCTGGCGTGTTGACACTTAATGAGACTAATGACATCTTCCTGTGGTACACAGCAGCCAAGAAGCCTGAACTGGAGTTTGTCAGTCAGCCTAGAAAGGGCCTGACACCACAGCGTTGCCACAGATTCCAGTCTTGTGCCTACCGGAGCAATCAGTGGCGCTATAGGGGCCGCTGTGACAGTATACAGTTCGCTGTTGACAAGAGAGTATTCATTGCTGGGTTCGGCCTGTATGGATCCAGTTGTGGCTCAGCAGAGTACAGTGCCAAGATAGAGCTGAAACGCCAAGGCATACTGCTGGGGCAGAACCTCAGCAAATACTTCTCAGACGGATCCAGTAATACCTTCCCAGTATGGTTTGAGTATCCAGTCCAAATTGAGCCTGACACATTCTACACTGCCAGTGTAGTTCTCGATGGGAACGAGTTAAGCTACTTTGGACAAGAAGGAATGACAGAGGTACAGTGTGGGAAAGTCACATTTCAGTTCCAGTGTTCCTCAGACAGCACCAATGGCACCGGGGTGCAGGGAGGGCAGATTCCTGAACTTATCTTCTATGCTTGACAATAGCTGTGCACATTATTGGACTGACTTTCAGTGCACTTATTGAAAAAAAGAAAAAATATATCACTTTGTGCATACTGTCACTTGTTATTTATTTTTGTCACAGCTAGATCTCAGACCTATGTGTGGTTTTGATTTTCAGTAAATGGTCCACTTAAGTAGGACCTGTTGACATTTCAAGATGTTCTTTTATCCCAAAAAATGGATTAACTGTCCTTAAGTCCTAAAATAAGTAATACAAAAAGATATCTTGCACCAGATGTGGATGTAAATATAAATATATGTAAATTCTGAAATGTATACGATGCCGCAGCTGTGGCCAATGCTGTCTGTAAAGATATCTTATATAATGAAAATGCTACCGTATGTTTATTATTTCTATGCTTGCATAGAGTGCACATAAATAGCAGCAATAGATCACACTTATGCTTTGATCATTTCATGACGAGTCAGTCTGGACTATCAACATCATAGTAGAAGTAAAGAAGGCTGTATGATGAAAACACTTTCTTATTGTAGTATGTAGTCATTTTTTCCAACTGGTTTGTTGAATCTAGACCAGTAACAACCCACTAATAGAGGGCTTAAAGACTTAGATTAGGGAGCACTACATATGCTGAGTCACATAACTTCTCCAGTAACATGTTGCTCTGTACTTGCACTCATTTCAGTGAGGTCTTATTAAAGACATATTTATTATGTTTACAGTAAAATCGGGACTGAGAATCATAATCATTCATCACATGTTAAGTAGCGTTATCTATCTATATGTGTTTCCACTGCATTTCTCATAAACTAGTTCCTTTTTATCTGAAATGTACCACTAATTGTCCTGGCTCCTGGGTTCTGTTTACAGTAAAAAGATCAAGGATTGATTCAGTGTTAGAAGCTGCTTTGTATCTTATGGACTTTTATTTCTCTCTGTTAACAACCCTGTGTGTTCTGAAATGTGGAGCACTCCCTCCCAATGTGATCCAATGGTACCAACATTTACAAAAGCATACTGTATATGCTACACAGTTGCACTGATGTCGGTTTGTGAATGAGTTATTTTGGTTTACTTGCTTGTTTTAATGAGGCTTTTTGTTCAGTTTTTTCTTTTTTCTTAATTTTCTGTGAGACTTAATATTCTTTCTGGTGTAGGTTGAACATCTAAAGTCTTGTCTGCTGACAGCAATGGATGGTTGAACTGGTGTTCATGTCCTGTGTTTACGTGCTGGAAGACCAACGAATGTGTATGGTTGTTAATAATGCAAATAAACAAAGCAAGTGGTATATGTTGATTGTGCATCCCATCTGTAAAAAATGATAAGGCTTCATACTACTGTGTGTCAGAAATTGGGAGATGTCGCCCTTCTGTGCTGCAGTGATTTACAATGCCAGTCTGAACTGTCTGTGACTGATGGCCCCTGTCTTCATGCCACTTTTACTCCCTGTTTTTTATGTCAAACACAAACTCTCTTCTGCATCCTATTTACACCTCCCACCTTCCTAAAATAAACTAAAAAATAAAACTAAATTATTTAAAAGTGCAACCACTTCAGGCAGGGAATATGGCAATACTTATCCTCAACCTTGAATTTTTACTGCAGTCACAAAAAATGCTTGAAAAGACCATCAGAAGTTTTAAAGTTTCCACATTCAGAGGGAAAATATTACAATGTGTTGAATTTCAACAGTCTTCTGGCTGCTTTACCCACAATTGATCTTAAGGGGCTAATTTGAGACTGATTAATTTATTAATATTATTATTATTATTATTTTAAAGACAGTCTCAAAAGATAATTTCTAACTTTCTCCATCCTTCACTGATGAAAAAAAGGTAATTGACTATAAATTACAAAACCTATGCAAGGGATGAAATTCAAACGTTAAACACAGACTGGCTAAAAACATTACAAAAAATACTATTCTCAGTTTCTGTGATTGCACGACATGGTAAAAATCCAAAAACGATGACTCACACTGCATCCTGAGACAAACTATCTTTTATATTTATATTGCTCTGATCTCATCAATTATCCCTCCCGGGAGTGTATGACATGTACTTAATTACAAAATGTACTCAATAACACTGAAAAGATGTTTGACATTGCCAATGAGCATTGAGCCATGATAAATTGAACTCAGTATGTTAGGGGAGATCCCATTAATTTGCTTCATACTGATTTTTCATGAATGTGGCACTAATCTAAACACCATCATTAATTGCACTGGAGGTGGCAAAGGACTACAATAAGCCAGGTGTTAGCTCTCAGTAGACACACAAACACACACATGCACACATACATGGACATGATTTCACAGAAAACTGTGCAGTTTCAGTGCAGTTTTGATTTGGTTTATCAATTAAAACAATTCAAAAACAGCCAGTTGTTATTATCTATAAAAGCATAAAATAAAACCCATGTCCACTAAAATGACATTTTAAAGGTGTTTGTCACCATTAGCTTAGTAAAACAGCTGCTAGAGGGTCCTTGTTCACTGTCAGAGATGTGGTGGGAACAACTTTGCTCTTCATGTACTGCATTACCAAGAGTGTAAATTGAATCACTAGCAGAACCTCAGTCCACGGTTGCTCTGGGAGATTTAATTACCAACAATTCAAGGAACAGATGTCCCTAAAGCCTCTAAAATATAAATCTATCAGGCTCATTATTAGTCTGTCCTAAAAGAAATGCTTATTTTATGTAAGGTGATTATTACTTTTATTCTAAACCATTTCAAAAAGCAAATTAAAAGAAATGTAAGTGAATCTTGTGGGGTTTAGAATGAAATGCATGGTTAGGAGTCTAATTATAATTATTTTACCAGTCAAGAAATGGAAGGAAAGAAAAAGTTAATTATTTGTGTTATCCTTTACTACAGATAGTTTAAATACTAGATGTTTCTGTATCTGCCATGAACAACTTTGGGAAATATTTCTAACTGAAATTAAATGTACTTTCAGCTTTAAAACTGCTTGTCAGAGTATATGAAAAGATTACATGAAGGAAGTCATAATTAATCACAAATAGGACTTTGAATTCTTAATTTGACATAGATAAGCTCTGGATAAGCTAGACAGATAGCATATATAAGCTTCCCCTCACTAAATATTTAGCAAGGAAAGAGAAAAGGGAAAATGGACTTGGTGGATATTGACTCAGACTGGGCACATATTGCCCAAGAACATCTCACTGAGGGTTTAATTACTGTTCAGCTCAAATTAAGGATAAAAAGATTCAGCCCAGCTTGATGGAAGACTGTGGATTACTGCTGATCAACATTCTTAAGATGCTCTAAGGTTGACTTCAAGAGTGGTTACAGCAGTGAACAGAACCAAAAGATCTTGTGATATTAGAAGGATGGTGAGTCCTTCACTGACTACTTGGTATCATTGTGGCATGAATGGATAGATGGAAATGTCTACTAAATCTACGCAACAATATAAATACTGCACATCTTGGACAGAAGAAGAAAGACACCATTTTCCAACATGTGACTGCAACCCACATCAGCCTGTTTGCTGCAGGCAATCACTCAGTGATATCCTGATAATTTCTATCCCAGCAAAATGTCAATGAATTAATAATGGCCAATGAGAGGAGGGAAATACAGCTGTGAGTTTCAAGAATTCATCAAAGAAAATAATTCAAAATACATTTTTTAATTCAACAAACCTCAAGGGAAATATACTTCTCCCCCTATCTACCTTTAAACCATATGTTAACATTTACCCATTTGAAAGTGGAGTTTGCATTTTACAATATACCGGTGAATTCTAAGTGCAAAAAACTCCCCGGTAAGTCTTATGAGAGCCTGTGGCAAGGTCTGCTGGAGGTTATGATGAATTGCTTGAAAAGCTGACAAATTTAAAGGGTGTCTGGGTTTCCCACCACCCTCAATGCACTAACCACAGTCTAGTGGCTGCAAGTAAAGCAGTGAAGCAGACATGAGGCAGGGTGTGAGAGCAGAGGCTGACACAGGGATATATGACAAATCTTCAATGACTAGTATTCAGGTAGTCAGTCCCTTGATGATAATCACAGGCAATTAATCACACATAAGAATGGCAAAAGGCCACAAAATTCAGATTTAAGGTGCAGTTTGAGATTTTAAAAAAATAAAGACAGGTGTTTAGTAACTGCTGACAGCTGCTGTCACTGCTTTGTCATCCCCATAACACTTGCAAAACACAAGAGACATTATTCCAAATAATCTACCATCTCATAGCATTTGCTGCTGGTCACATGTAATTGCACAGCAGGGCTGAAGCTGCATTTGTGTTTCATTTATCTTTTTATTCATTCATCGCCACCAGATCCAGCAAAATCATTTCAACAGACTGGGACAGTGAGAGGCAAGCTTTTATGTTAGATTAGCCTGTTTATAGCAATGCTGCTCTGCTCCAGTTGGATCAATATGGCTTGGATTTCTGGAGGTAAGTGCTGCATGTATCAGGTGAATTATGATTACTGAAAAGAGTTGAAATACACTTTCGGTGGACAATGGGAGCTGCAGAGCCTATTCAAAACAGGAAAAAATACAGACAACATAGTAAAGGATTATCTGACACACACTGGAAGTGAATTATTTCACCCCGAGTTGTGCAGCGGTAAATACCCAGTTTACATAACTATGTTTTTGTCCTGAAATACAATCCCAGAAGGTATATGAATGCTGCAGTCAGGCAAAAAAGAATAGTCTTTTTACATGCAGTGTGAGCTAAATTTGTTGGTGATGCATTATGCTAATCAACCTATTTATTCCCATGACTATGGATTCATATGCCTGTCACCCACAGCCATTACAGCGAGGCTTGATCAAAACCTTGAATGCTGGCAGCTTCCTACAGCAAAAGGTGATGAGGCCTGAGCATGCTACTTTTTGTTTGTACTCCAGAGCCTTTATTCAAACTGAAGCCTGTCCTCTAAGGCAGCTCCATGGCTTTGATAGTATGGAGAAAGCGGGCCCTTCTCTCCCCAGGGTCTGATATAATGAGAATGAGCTTACTAAACATGATCTGCAGCTCTCTCAAATAAGCTACTTGAAACAGCTCGAGTCTGAAACAGCACAACAAACAGCCCTGATTCATTTGTACACATGCTCTCGCTCTGTCTTTCTCTGGGCAATGAATGGGGGAGGATGGTGTGGTGGGGGGTTAATGCATTTTAATCTGGGAGAGAGTGGAGATGGAGCTAGCCCACAGGAGTCTCACTTTGTATACTTTTATTTAGAACTCACTGAAGAAAATCTGGCTTTACAGTTTAATTATTTCCTGCTGGCACAAAGAAAATGTGAAGTAAATTATGTTTAATGGTTGTAATCATGGTTTGCATTTGAATGCACATTAATGGAAATGTGCTTAACTGTTTCTAAATTCAGCCATTATCAGCTAAATCTTATCGCTTATGCAGCAGCAAGTCTGGTAATCAAGAGAGGCATTATACTGGATTCAAGGTATTTCTTTTGTCAACCAAATCAGAAATTATCAACTAGTCTGAGAGTCAGCACAACGCTTTCCTGTCCATGAATACACAAGCACAGGTGTGCATTTTATGTGCTGAATGCCCACTTTCTCTCCATTTAACCTTTATGTGACAGAACATTTTCCAATGCTGACAAGTTGTGTATGAATGATAACAGTGAGTTCAATACCAGATATAACAGAATGATGTTGCACTGAGAATATAAAGTATGACTGAGCTCTTACAGCCTGCTTTTTGTGTCCTAATTTAAGAAGTGGAGCCTTATCTCTTGTTCCTCTGCCCTTTTTTTAATGTCCTGCTTACCACAGGGAAAACCACTTTCTGTATCTAAAAGTCTATTCATTATGCTCAAAACAGCATTTCCCAGGCAACTGTGGGATGGAGCTAACAGTAAAAGCTGGTGTCACACAATTCATTGTAACTTTGAAGCACAAATTTATTGTTCAGTTAAAGGGGATCTGAGCATGAAACACCTGCTTTAATAGCATCTTCACATTCAGGAGTTTCACAGATGTACAACTCAAGTCTGTCAATCTGATGATGAGTCTGATGCTGAAGAAACAAAGGAACTTTTATCAGCTTAGCCATTAAGTTAGATAATTACTTGAAGCTGCCTGATCTGTCAGGCGCAGACATTGTTGCAAAGCAGATTTTTTTTTATATAGAGTAAGATAAAGAAAATATCAGTAAGGATTTAAATGCATAAAAACACAAAATTATTATAGTCTGCCTATAAAAAACCAGACCAATATGTCAGAGTAGAAATTTAATGTTCTGTATCATTTTGGAGATTAATTCCAGCTGCCATCAGTGTTCACCTGACCTAACTAAATGTCTTTTTCTGTCTGTGCGTTCTTGAGTCAACCCTCAAAATATTACCTGCCTGCCCTCAATAATGGCCTCAATTTAAGACTTACCATGCCTTACCTTCCCCCCTTTTCTCCACTTCCTTTTGAGATAGCCAAGCTTTTTTTTCAGACTGAGCTGCTGGAAATAATCACAGCACCTGAGATGAATGAATGTGTCTTGTTTTTAAAAGTTGTCTAGCCGACTTTGAATGTTTTATGTTTGTTCACGAGCAGCCTTCTACTTCCATGTTATATGTTGTAAAGCCAGTTGACAGCTGTGAAAAATACAGCCACTAATAGTGTCAATCCAATAAAAGAAAAAAATGTAAATATACTTCAAATATAAAAAAAGATGGCATCACTCATCCCAAACAGATCCATTGTCTATATGACAGAGTAATCAATGTTTTTTTATTTATTTATTTTATTTTTATTTTTTTATTTTGTTTATTTATTTTTTGTGGCAGGCACTTATATAGGTACATGGGCATGGGATGAGCACTACAGTCAGGGGAGGTGGGACATATGCATCTTGTTTTTATTTGCAGGATTGTAAAAGAGAGAGAAAATACTGTGGTTGTTGTTGTGTGGGCAGATGTCATTTCAGTAGCATTTCCACTGCACCCATGATGCAGTCATCTTTATCTAATAAATAGCACTAGTGGATTGAAAAGTAGCAAAAAAAAAAAAAAAAAAAAAAAGAAAGAAATGATGCAAATCAGTGTTGTTTACCTTTTTTTCCTTAAACCTGCCCCAAATCAAAATCTGCAACTGGCATTGTAACTTTTAAGCTTAATAACTCATTGTAATGAATTCATTGTTGTCATTTATAAATGAGAGTAATGAATTGGATGAATTATATGAATTATTAGGATTCTCTTTTATTGTTGCAGAACGTCTTAGCCATTCCAAGGCAAGAAAAAAAGGAAAAAAATCAAGAAAGAGATGTAATAACAAGCAACCTATAATGCATCTAATTCTAACATAACATCAATTATTGTGTTGTCACCTAGGGCCATACTAAAGCAAGCAGAGCAAGAACAAAGCATTTGCAACTTAAACATAAGTGCTTGCAATTTTGCAGAAGTAGCATTTGTGAAGAAAAATGTAACAATAGAGTAATTTAATATGCTCAAAAAGTGCAAGATCAGGAAATTTGCACTGGTACTAAAGTATCTGAATAATTAGTTGTTTTTTTTTTTTTTATCAAAGTATCATTCTGAGTGCTAAACTCAAACATTTGCCAGCATGCCAAATCCCTTTCATATGTTTCTAGCCATCCCTTTGTTACATAGGAGAGATATCAAAAGGCTAAATACGTCAGAGCTCAGGAGATTGGAGTGGAGGGGGATTTTCCTTCAGTGTGCAGTTCTGCACCTCCAGCAACATTCATGACCATGGGGAAGAGGCGGAGTAGCTGGAATTCTATTTCTCAGTGATGAATTTTTTTTCATCATGCCTCTTTTGCATAACAAAGCTGTATAAAATACATTATGTATGTCAAAGTGTAACTGTAAACCACCACCATCATGGCTTATAGAGCAGACCTCTGTTCTTTCAGGAATAAAAACAAATCATGGTGCCACTGCTTTATGGAGTTTAAAAATATCACCACCCACTACCACCTCAATACAGGCATGATTCACTAACCATATTTAATTTCATTAGAGGGCTTATGTAATTTCCCTTGTAATTCATCCAATACCTACAATATGAAAGGACTGCATATAATTATTCATAAGTATCTGAATACATCCTTTTAATTTGCTTTATCAATAAAGTCTCACGCACCAGTGACTTGTTTCTTTCAATGCCAAACAGAATTCAATAGAGCACAGAGAAGGAGCTGTGGATTTGTAATATTTCATCAGTGGTCTATTAGACTGATAAAAGGGATGGGATGAAAAGAAGGCCCATTACAGCTGAGGATCCATGCCAGGTGTCACTCTAATTTAATCGAGCCTCTAAAGACAAAGAGGTGGCCTTAGGGAAACCTCTCAATAATAGGCCTGACTGCAGATGACAAGTGGCACAGTAACCTGTGATTGAAAGGACAGACAGGGGGCTTTAGGGCAGCTTCATCCTGCACAAATAATGAGTGGTTTTAGGGGCTCAGACATTCAGAATGTGTTTTCAAAGGGATTGAAAAAGAAATTATATGATGTCTAGTAACTGATTCACAAAGAAAAAGGCAGTAAATGCATGGAGCATCGCAAGTTGTAAACAAAGAAACAGGAAAGTTTGAAATTAAATTAATCTAAATGGTATGACATGAAATGTAATTGTATAAAATAACATTAAATTCTATGAAATAAAAAAAAATCTAGTGACTAAAATGAGAGATGTGACATTCAGCATACTGTAGGCTTGACAGGTTTTAATATGGAAGTTCAGTGGTATACTGGATTTGTCTGTGGTTAAATCAACTTTGATAGATAACTGTAGATGTTTGTATGTTTAATATACCATTCAGCTAAAGATAATCCATAATACGATCTGTATCAAAGAACGGATAAACAAAACAGTCTTGAAAAGCAGCAGATAAACCTGTATAACCAGTTTTAAAGTTTCTGTGCCATGGCCTCATTGGGCACTGCAGCTAAATATATTCTGATGAAAGAAAGAAAAATTATCAGACACCAGTGGAAACGATAGTGGTCAGGATAAGATGCCTCAGATAAATTATGCTTAAGCAACGCTACCTAAGTCATTCGGTTACTCAGATATTCAATACAGCACTACAGGTCCTCAAGAAGATTTGCAGGATTAGAGGTTGTAAGCCAAGCAAGTTAAATATATTGATCCCCTCACAGAGAGCTGCATTCAATTTCCCAACAATTAGATGTACCTGAAGGTTAATATGGTGCTTTGTTAATTTGTTTTGTTGCCCAAAAATTGACTCTCTATTTGTTCTTGTTATCGTACTGCATATGCTGCGACCGCTCTAGCAAACTCTTAGGTTGAAAGGCTTAAATCTCTTATATCCACACTGCAATCATAGAGGTCATTTGCTAATTAGTAATGCAATGACATTAGCACATTAGGAGAAAGCCTTTTCTCACAGTGCCGCTTCTGTAGGTAAGTACTTGTTTCACTGCTACCCAGTAGATCATTTCAAAGCACCAAGACAGACAACCGTGAATTAGATCAGCCACAACCTTGTAACCACGGTTACTCCTCCCATGACCCCAGTATGTTTGTAATGGCCTTTAATATCCACACATAGCAATTTTGTTTATGTCTCCTGGCTGATTTCATATTCTGAGGATGTTGCATGACATGGGGACTTATTTCTCGCATGGGATTTGTGGAATATGTTTCTGGTGCATGTGCACTGGGTTCAGATAGAGTAGAAATGACAGCAACATTACATGGTTGAAATGAAACCTCCATAATGCTATCCATTTTTATTCATAAGAACCTGACATGACTCTCAATGGTTTCTGTGCATGAACGCAGGGTGGCGGAGGGATTTTGAAGCTATTTCAGTTGTAAATCATGAACAAGAAAGAATTATGCAGCCAAACAGAAAAAATAAAATGTTAGTGTATCTGTGGATGTGTAGCATGCACGGCTTGAAATACGTCTCACATGTGTTCATTTTAAACTACTGCAACCATGACCAGCTCAATGAATTCATTCATTCACACAACCAGCTGAACCAAAAGACTACAGACCAGTCGCCCTGACATCTCACGTCATGAAAGTCCTGGAGAGACTCTTACTGGCTCACCTCAGCAAGCAGGTGAACACCTTTCAGGACCCATTACAGTTTGCATACCGTAATGGGCTTGGGGTTGAAGATGCAATCATATACCTGCTTCAGAGAGCCCACTCTCATCTGGACCAGTCAGGCAGCACTTTGAGGGTCATGTTCTTTGATTTCTCAAGTGCTTTTAATACGATTCAGCCTGCTCTGCTGTGTGAGAAGCTGCAGAAATTCCAGGTGGATCCCTCCACAACCACCTGGATTTACGACTACCTCACAAACAGACCACAGTTTGTGAGACTGAAAGGTTGTGTGTCTGAAATGGTGGTCAGCTGCACTGGAACACCACAAGGGACTGTACTTTCACCATTTCTATTCACGCTGTACACCTCAGACTTCCAGTACAACTCTGAGTTCTGTCATCTGCAGAAATACTCTGATGACTCAGCAGTTGTTGGGTGTATCAGTGATGGACAAGAAGCAGAGTACAGAGAACTGGTCGGTCAGTTTGTGAAATGGTGCGGTGACAATCATCTCATCTTGAATACCAAGAAAACAAAGGAGATGATTGTTGACTTCAGGAGGAACAAGAACACACATAGAAGTGTTTCCATCATGGGAGAGGAGGTGGAGGTGGTGGAGGAATACAAGTACCTTGGAGTTCAGCTGGACAACAGACTTGAGTGGAAAAGCAACACTGAGTACATTTACAAGAAAGGTCAGAGCAGACTCTACTTCTTAAGGAAGCTGAGATCTTTTAACGTCTGCACCAAAATGTTGCAAATGTTCTACAGGTCTGTTGTTGAAAGTGCAATCAGCTTTGCAGCAATCTGCTGGGGCAGCGGCATCAGAACCAGAGACTTGAAAAGAATTAACAAACTGATCAAGAAAGCTGGTTCTGTGCTTGGAGTAACTCTGGAGCCGCTGGAGTTGATCATCAAAAAAAGAACTCTGTACAAGCTGACGAAGATAATGGAAGATCCTTCACACCCTCTACACAACGCCGTGACGAAACAACAGAGTGTGTTCAGTGGGAGGCTTGTTCAAGTCCGATGCAAGACAGAGAGATACAGAAGATCCTTCCTTCCAGCAGCTATCAGGCTGAAGAACAAAGCCCTTAATTAATTAATGTGATTGTTTTACTTTACTAAAAAAAAAAAAAAAAAAAAAAAATTACTACTACTACAATATTGAATTTCCCTTTGGGATTAATAAAGTATTTTTCATTCATTCATTCATTCATTCATTCTAATCTCAGCTAAAAGTGAGCAGCAGAGCGAGGATGAGGGTGATACTGGCCAACCAGGAAGGAGGAGATTAGCTACAGAGGTTTTTACTGGCATCGGCTATTTTTAGGGGAAAAGTAATGGCAAATGAAAAAGCAACAATGACTTCAGACCTGGAGGAAAAAAGTGTCTGAAGCAGACGTGAGAAAAAGCTTTCCAGATAAACATGTACAGTAGCATTTATTGTTCTAGTCGCAAATATCTTTCTACAGTTTTTTGTGAAAGAAAACATCAACCTCTACTCCAAAGGTGACTGCAATCACCAGTGTACTCTGCCAGATTTTCAGTCATTTTCACCTTCACCGTCCTCCTATCAGTACTATCACGTTGTCAGCTAGGCTGCAGCTGATTCTGCAAAAATAAAAAATAAAAAAAAGGGGTGAGGGCTGTGTGTATGGCCTGTGGCAGTATTTTAAAATTGTATCTATCAGTGGAAAAGATGGATGCTGAACATACAGCATGACTGTACAACACCTACAAGCAACCTCAAGGCATCTAATTCACACTGATTTGAGAGGTCTGCTTGCAGATGATGCAGCATGTCTGTGGGCATCAGGCCAACTATGCGAACAAAGCTAAATAATAGTATGCACTTTCAATTTTACTTCATCCTGTGGAAGAGCTAATTCAAGCCATTAATTCAAACTCACACTGTTTTCTCAATCCTTCCATTTTCTCATCTCCTCACACACCCTAATACTTCACCCCCTAGTGCTGGATGGGAAAGTGGTTGGGGGTACTGCTTCAGTAATTGGATAGACCTTCTAAAACATGCAGATGAAGCAGGGTGAGAAGACGTAAAATTGGAAAAGGAAAATTGAGCATATTCCTAATTATCTATGTTTCCTATACTCCTTTTCTTGCTCTGTCGGGGCTACAGTCCTACAGCGGGGTTCTTTCCACAGCTCATGCCGGCCACTGAATAATTACGTGCATTGCATGTGGTTGTATGGGGACTGATGCCCTCATGAAGGCCAGAGTGGAGGGGGTTCAGAGGAAAGCTGGGGCTTTGATGAGAGGGCTATGTGCACTGTCAGCACACTCACGTTCATGCCTCACAATAAATCACCGTGTCACATGACAGACAAGCTGCCTTAAAAAAAATCTAGACTTGTGGCTGCAACGATAGCCAGCACTGTAGAGTAATCAAAGACCAATGTATTTACATGCATTTACCAATTAAAAATAAATTTAAAAAGGGAAACGTTAGCTCCAAACAGCAAGTGAAATCAAACAGATATCACAGATGTTACAAGTGAGGTTATATTTGCTTTCTTTCAGTGGGTGAGAGAAACATTAGAGACCGTCTAGTGCCCTCATTACACAGAAGAGGCACGAGAAGTGGCAGATAAGGTCTTTTCTACCATTTAAACCCAATTACTGAAATTTCTACTATTTGCAACAGTATGGACAAATACCACATTATGTAAAGTGACTGTCTCTGCTGGTTTGACTTGTTTGTGTGCTTGTCTCAAAGAGGACAAAGTTTATTCAGAATAATTCTATGAACATGTTAATAAATCTGAAAAAAAAGAAAAAAGTTTCTATATAAAACAAGTCTTTCATCTAATATAATTAAATAAGTCAGGAAGCATGTAAGATTTTTATGTAAATTCTTCATGAAGTTTAGATGGTTGGATGAATCATTAGGTTTAGGTTCCACTCAAGCAGTGATTTGGCCAAAAGTGGAACATATTCTCTGTCTTTCATTGACAGATAGAATTTTTAAGTGGCAAGCAAGCATGCAGAGAGAAAAAGTATGGAGACTGATTGGTTGCATCTTTTGTTACTTCCTGGTCTCCATGCCAGATCATTTGGAGATGGCAGCATCAATGTAAGAACGTCTCTTGTACTCCTTTAAGTGGTTTGCAACAAAGTATGTTACTACTATGTTCTCTCACTGAAAAGATGATTTGAGTAAATCTGTGGACTGGTATTCACCAAGAATAAAATGTAGGTTAGGTGTTTCTACAGTGGTACTATACAGTATTTTAGTGGCTGAAAGGGAACTGAGTTTGTATGTGTCTATTCACATTTGTCCATAAACTTTGGGTAGTGGATGAAAGCAGAGGATTGATAATCTGCAGTAAAGCTGAACTTACTTTCAGTAAGTGAGAAGTTTAGAACTCCGACCAAAGGGGTAGATCAGGGGTCGAGAGCTACTATTTTAGAAGCTGCAACTTTTCGATGCATTCCTTCTTGAACACACCTGGATCTGTTTTATTTAAGATATAGATTTTAGAGTTGTTCGATAGACTGTACACAATGTTTTGCTTTCAAGTTTGGATGTCTTTGTTTTGGTCTGAGTTGCTACTACTGAAGCGCATCACACACTATCTTCTCACAGCCATCTATTACCCTTAAAGCCATACACTCTACATAGCTGGGCCTTATAGAAGAGTGCCCAAAAACAACATTAAATTATGAAAATAATTTAGAGCTTGCTTAGATTAAAAAGACTTATTATGCAAAACTCCCTATAGAAAAACATATTTAGGTCAGATGAGAATAAAATTAACCATACCTGTTAAACACAGCTTGGAGCAGCTCAGGAAGACTGCCCAGTGATGGTAGTGGCAGTATCATGCCATAGGGATGTATGTCATCAGAGAGGCCTGGGAAAATTACCAGAATTGGAGGAATGGTGGATGCAGGCAAACACAGGCAAATTGATGAGAAGAACCTATTTTTATCTTCCAGTGGTTTGAGAGTGGAACAGATTTAAGCAACACAACAATGCTAAACATAAGGTTCAAGCAAACAATGGCTTAAAAGCTTAAAAGATAAGTACATTGTTTGGCTCAGGGTCTGAGTGAGAAGCTACATCCGTTTTCCATAAGTCATGTCCATAAGTCAAATCCATAAGTTGGGCCAAATGTATAGAAACATGCCCTGGGAAGACTTGCAGCTGTAACTGAAAGGGGGTTCTACAGAATATTGATTTGGAAACCGTGCATTCTTACATCATATTTATCTATTGTTTCACAATCAAAATGATGTTTTCCGCCTCAAAAGCCATAGGCATGCTTTGTTGGTGAATTGAACCAAAAAAAAAAAAGAAATAAATTCTTCACTCCTAGTTGTAGGCAAAGGTTGAATACTGAGCACTATAATTGTGCAGTAAATATAGCTGGGTCTGAAAGTCAAAGACAATTTAAAAAACTGGCTAAATTATAAGTCTAATAACTTTTAGGGTAGGGTACTTTATATACCTCTGTGCAATAAACTAGCAGTGAAACATGATGGTGGAAATGTTTAGAAGGTTGTTTGTCTTACTCCTGGTTTGAACACCTGCATCCTGACCAGAGAAAATAATCACTCCATTTTTCAAAGAAATTCAACATTGTCTGGTTTGCATCTTTGTGGAAAAGGATTTAAACTGCAATAGAATAAAAATCTAAACCACTTCAAATAAAAGATTGCTAACTGTCATGAACTTCTCTCCACTGTCACCCAACCTAAACCCCATTATACATTTATAGAGACACTTGCTGCAAAAGCCTAGCATTGCTGACATCCACGCTTGCATTCTAATTGAGAATTAATGGACCGTATTCATTGCAAAATGCAGAGAATTGACTTTTTGGTTAAACCCATACTAAAATAGGATGATCTGATTCAACATCCAACCCAACCCAGCCGTCATTCGTGAATGGTATTGTAATGTGTTTTTTGTTGTTGTTTTTAAGGTGATTAAAAATCTATTCAGTTTTCTATTCCAATGAATTCCTATTTTTATCCAAGTCTTTTTCAGTAAATCTTGTGTCACTGTATACATGTTTGACGGTTATATTGTTGTTTAATTTCCTGAATGCAATTTGATTTTCTACAAACATACACACATCTTTAAAAGCTTACACCCACAGAAATGAGCAACAGCTCTGCAGAGCATCCTTCCCCTGATAAAGCCACCTACCGCAGCTAAAGGAGGCTCAGAACTACCACTCTCGCATATTCTGCCAGGCTCCTCTTATCACCAAACCATGAGGCCATAGAGGGGTAATAGGATTGTGCCTCACAGAGAAAGTGCCCTGCTCATCAAGCAGGGAAGGGCTGAAGCATAAATGTAAATGGCCAATGCAGTTGTCCAGCACCAAGAGCAGAGAAGAGCAGGAGGGGAGGATGTGTTCTCCTTGCTCCATAAATAACTGTGCTAAATTGCAGGCTTTGGGGGGTCAGCAGGACATTGGTCTGTCAGTGTATATCTGAAGCCCTGGATAACCCGTAATCCGGCATCCTAGAAAACGAACAGCACAGCAGTAACGGCAAAATGTATTTTCTATAAAATTAAACCCTGGGCATTTATGAGCTCTGGGACACAGAGAAACAAGTCCAAGTGAGAGAGAGAGTTGAAGCAGGGCGTGGAATTTTATATTTTCTAGTCAGTGTCTGAGTGGTGGACTCTTTCCTTGGCTGGCTGGGTCCCAACAGCAGCACAGCATTCACTTTGTACTCAGAGGAAGGAGATGAAAAGCAGCTCTGGGTTAAACAGAGATGGATGGTGAAGGAAAGGAAAAGCAGATGAGGTGGGGGCTTTATTTGACAGACAGCCATATCCTTTTGGTTTCAGATGACTGAAATAGGTGACTCTTACAATTCAGCAAAACCTCTTGGGGTTAAGCATACATTCAAAGATTAAATACAAATGTCAAGTTGCACAGATCTTCTGTAATGATTTGTCATACAAATTCCAAAGCACCACATTGAAATCCTTTATACCTATCTGCAGTTACATCGGTACCCCAGTGCTTAAGGTGGGGGCAGTAAAAGACTGTCCACTAGGAGTAAGATGGAAATAGACACTGGTTGTTGAGTTTTGTATTTGTGGACATAGGTGTCTGAGGCAGTTAGCAATGCATTTGGTTGCTATTGTGAAGATTTAAGGTTATTATTGAGACGCAGGCTTGGTGTGACACTTCAGGATGCAGAAGTTATTGTTACTGTTTTTTTTTTTTTGTTTTTTACAGAATTTACAACACAGTTACACTTGGTACACATGCCATTTCAAATACGGTCCATCAATTTCCTTTACCAGCTTAGTCACCAGTATCTTAATATCCTTGAAAAAAATAGACTGATACAAAATGAAGGTCTTTTGACATGCATATGCACACAAACACTTGTATGTAATACCTTAACCAGAAACTCAAAAGAGAGTGTTTTTAGTGATGTTGCTGAGTGCTGTCACCATGTGCTGTTGCATCAAATGAAGTTTGACCAATAATCCATCAGAGCAGTTTTGTGCCTTTTAGACCCACCAGATCACTAGACAACAGCCAAGAAACCTGAATCAATCAGCCCATATGAATATTTCTGTCATCAGGGTTTTAGGGTTTTTTGTATAAAATATTTCTCCACACAAAGTGGCTAAATTAAGTAGACCTCAAATCCGGAGGAAGAGAAAGTTAAAAGAAACACAGTTGTTTTAACACTGTGTTAAAAACTACATTTTTAAAACCTTACAGCTTTGTCTTTAAATCAGTTTTTATGTGTCGATTCTTACATGATGGTATGTAGGTAAATCCAAATGTGATTGACAACCAAACAGTTCAAAGCACGTGTGCTACCTAAAAATGACTAAATCTAAAAGTAAAAGTAAAACTCTAAAGTGTATCATATATATACTATCAAAATGCCTCAATTAGTGTCTAAATATATCTTTTGGTTTACTTTTATCTCATTCTTCTTAGCATGTTCACCCAATCTCTATATGGGTTTTTGGTTCTGCTGAGTTTTGTTCTTGTTTCAAGTGTTGTTTTCTGGTTTTATTTTTAGGCTGTCTTTGAGTTCAGGTGGAGTCCTCTGTGTAATCCTCAGCCTCAATTCAATTCAGCTTTATTTCTTTGTGCCAAAACACAATTAAGTTATCTCAAGGCACTTCTACAGATACGGTCCAATTCAATACAATTCCTTGTAGCCCAGTAATTTTACACTTTAAACAAATCCATTACAAGAGCCACATCAGTCCAATTTATAATAACTAAGTTCTCCTTTCTATTAAGAAGAAAAGACCTCCAGCACAAGCAGGCTCTTGTTTCCTGTTTTATTTTTTAGAGTTTATTCATTGATTTATTCTGTTAATTTACTTCCTGCGTCTGTGTTACATCTGGTTCTTAGTTGCTATCATCCCTACTCCTCATTTGGCATCAGTCCTTCAGTATCTTTTCTGCCTGGTTTCCTGTGTTCCTTGCCAGATGATTGCTTGCCACGCCTGTCTGAGTCAGTGAGTTTTCATCAGTCTATCTTGAGCTGTCATTTGAGTTTTGTTTTTATTGGTTTCAGTTTTACTTTATTGTACTTCCTACCTCTGCAGCACCTTGTGTTTGTGTTGATATAAAGTCTTTGTTAAGTACCCCTGCCTCCTCCAATCTAGTTCAGCGACTGGGTCCTACTCCTCATATCAATGGATTGACAATCTACAGAATCCAGGGTTTCAGTTTTTTTGTTTTTTTTTTATTTATTTTTCTTTAGGTCCTTGTTTTGTTGAAATGAAACTCTTCACACCAGCATGAGATTGCAAGCACTCAGATAGGTTTTCATTCAGCTCTGTGCTATATTTTTTTTTTTGTATCTACAAGACTAGTTTCCAAGCCCTTGTTGCTGAAAATCATCCCTAGAGAATGATGTGGCCTTCATCATGTTTGAATGTAAGGTTGGTATTAGTGTTCATTAACTGGTAGGGAACTGTGGCACAATAGAACAATCTTTTTTTTTTAATCAGATCAGAGGATTTTTGCCTTTCCTTGCAGATCATTCCGATGCCTTTTGGGCAAATTCTCAGCAGACTGTTATGCACCTTTTATAAAGGAAAGGCTGGTCCTTCTGCCATGGAGGCCTAATTGGTGGAGTGCTGCAGTAATGGGATTATTCATAGGATCTATCAAGTTGCTGGTTTCATGGTTACCAAAGCTCTTTATCCTCAATTACTCAGTTTGGCGAGTTGCTAGGAATTTGTAGGCTCTAAATTTGTGATGAAATTATGGAAGATATTAAGTGTTTGGGCACTTTACATGTAAAATGACTAATGTATTGTCTTTTCTTTTCCTCAGATCTGCACCATAACACAGTCCTGTCTGACAGGTCTAGAGGCAGTTTTCTCATTCTCATGGTTTGGTTTTTATTCTAACATTGACCATCAACAGCAAGACCTTATTCATAAAAAAGGAGGGTCGATTAATTCATGTATAACAAATTCAGCAAGGTAAATGTGGACTGGAGGCAACAGAAGTAGGATCCACCAGAGCTGAAATGTAAGTGTATTAAGACCCAGCCTGGCTTGGAATAAAGGCAATGGTCAAGACAAACAACCAGATAGTAAAGAAACAACACAACTGCCTCACAGGGCATAATCCAATAAAAAAGGATGAATTGAGGACCAAGTCAAGGCAATAAATATATTTTATGACGAGACTCTTAAAATGAGCTCAAACGGTTTTAGAAACAAATTTCTAACAACTTACATTTTCTAGACAAAAATAAATACAAAGACAGTGGGACACCTTAAAGGTAAATGTCACTAAAGAATAATGTCTAACTGTTGTGGATAAGAACATAAACTGAACTTATGGCCAGTCTCTTTACACAAGATCATAATGACTTGACTGCACAAAGTATAAGTTTCCAGAAACAGCTCAGCAAGTGCAAGCTGGTAAGTGAGCACAAACAAGAACCACAAGTAATCAATGCAACAAGCAACACACAGTGTGTCTACATTCACAGTTAAGCTGAGCAGCAGTTGTAGCAGCATTTAGACTTTTATGTCTAAGTACAGAAGCGCAGGAGGGAAATAGTTTCACTGGTGTTTTGTGACTCTGCTGTAATTGGTGATGATATGCCCCCTTTCAGCTTGTTACTATTGGGTAGCTGTTTTTGCTTTTTAGCCCAGTACATTTTATACCTGACTTTATGCATGTTTTTAGTTGTTGTTGTTTTTTTATTTTTAATATAGCTATCCCTTATAGTTATTTTGCTCTTGTTCCTTTTTTATTTTACTTTTTAAAAAGAAAAGGTTAAAAATTCTCTCTTGTTTCAAACTTCTGTCACTTCCAGGTCAAATCTTGGGATGGGATCTGTTGAGCAAGTGCATAGCAGTTTAGAGCTGCTTTCATGGAATCATGTACAATGACAGTTATCTTGCTGGACTAGAAAGCTAGGTAATCAGAGGATAGTCCTGACTGGATCCCAGTACTGAGGTACTAATACCTCAGTATTGGTAGAGGTAGACCAGACTGACTCACACTAGCACCAGTCATGGGCGGGTACAGGCAAATACTACTTTGCATATCAAATAATCACATCACTCAATCATTTCCAACCAGTCAATAACCCTTATCAATATGAAAAACCTATAAATCAAATGTATTTTAAATCAGTTTAGAATTATTGGATATGTACAATTTTGGGGCTTAAGTGCAAATAACAAGTGTATAATAAAACAATACATCCCAAGACTTAAGAAGATAATAGATAAACTGGGCTTCAATAAATTGGTATAAGCTGATTTCTGAGACAAATGTTTCATTCTTATGCAAATATGCCAGTTTAACTTATCAGTTGGAAGTTTGTGGTCACTAATCACCCTGTTTTTACCTTTAGTTGAGCTGAATTTAAAATAATTAATTAGAAAATTAGTTAACAACATTATTTAAAATAAGTATACTATTCAAAAACATTTTTTTCACCAAATTAATGCCAATCTGCATGTTAAATTTCCCGTGACAGTTACATGTGTATCACATCAACATGATGAAGTTCACCTTTGGTTATTTGAAAAGCACCAACATTATGTTATTATAACCCAGATGTACATTTAAATGTAATGAATCATAAAGTCCCACTTCAATGCTTATTTGGAACTATTTAAAATGTTCTTAAAATTTTGATTATGACGTTTTTGGCAAAAATCACAAAACCTGTGCCCTTTTCCAGGACTCCTGGAAAATGTAAAGCCTATTTGAAGTGCAAAAAAATTGCAGTTCACCCCTCCTCCGCTAGGGGCTGGCTCCATCCCCATAGACTCCCATGTTAAAAAGACCGACTTCACAGCAGAAATAAACGTGTTTAAAGTCTGGTACAAAAATCCCTTTTAGGATTAATAGGTCAAGTTTACCTTCATGGCAAGTGTGAGGGGGGAGAACTTTTTTCTAACTCATCTGTTTGGATGTTATTTACTCTTAAAATTCGGCATACTTAGGGGTGTGTCTTTTGATTGACAGGTATCCAAAATCCGCGGAAAGAAGGGAGAGTGCAGCACAAATGTGGTTTTTAGCCGGCTAACAGTGTGCCTTAACTTTAGCTCTGCCTACCTTCATTAGCCGGTTAGCTCATGTTAGAGCCAAGTTGGCTCGGTTAGCTCTTAGCTACAGGCAGCTCGGAGTTTGATTGGTGTCAATCATCCACCCCCACCTTCACAGCCTCCCTCTCAGCTCCACGTCTTTGCCCATTTTGGATTTTCCAGGAATGACGACACGTGTGAGGCTGCCAAAATGGCAACGGTGGGAACTGCCCAATGAACTTCCATTCAGCTCTTCAGACACCTACAGGTGACATCACAGAGGCTAAATCCATCTTTAATATACAGTCTATGGTCACAATTCACAAGTCGTCAGCTTATAAGAGTCAGGATAATCGGGCGTTTGTCGTCTTTGGTCGGGAAGAGGCAAAATCGGGACAAAAACAGCCCGATAAACTTTTTGTGTGTACCAGGCTTGACATAGAAGCAGTGCAGACCCATGTTTTACTTGAAGTGTTGACTGCAAACCAGCGTGTGGTTATATTGTGATGACTGAGAAACCTAATGCATTGCTCTCTTGCAGCAAAGTTTTTTGGTAAATACAGAAAGCTAACGTGATCAGCAACCCGCTACTGCACGCATGTGTCGATCCACCAGCTCTACATCCTCAGAGTCAGAACAGGCGGAGAGGGCAGGGCAGGAGCCTGTGGCCTTGCCCTGTGGGTTTATGATGTGTAAATGCGGGTCTGTCTGAGCTCGCCTTTTTCTGCCCGCCACTGTTTCACAATGATTTAAATGCAGAAATACTCAGAAAAGCCATTTGATCAGATTTTTCATAAAATATGTCCTCCAGCATCAGAGAAGTGCAACATGGACATGTGAACAACATAAAAAACATGATTTTCACTGAAGTGGGTCTTTTAAATGAACATTCATGAAAATTCAGACTCATTGATGGCAAATAAAACTGTCATTCAGTGTCACATTGCTGCAGCACGGACATGCCTCCAGTTTTCCCTGGCTTTTCTTTTTCTTTTTTTTTTTTCTTGTCAGGTTTAATGAGATAAAGTGACGAATGGTAAGAGATGGTTGTCAGGAGCTGACAGAGTCTTTCTTTTGGGTGTCTTTTAGGGGCTATCACAAGTTCTGATCTGGCTGAAAGCAGGCCTGTCACACAGAGGGTCAATAGCCTTCACACTGCTACAAAACCTGTTTTTGTTCTCTGACTGACACAGACTTAAAATACACATAGTGGCTGTCAAGTGTATAAATATCTTAATGGAAAAAAGGATTCATGAAAAAAAAAAGCTATGGATAGATAAGGAAAGTGGGTGAAAGCTATCAATGTGACAATCATTGAATGAGTGTCATAAAAGACAGAAACCAAATCAGATGATACTAGAAATGTTACAGTTATCTGGTAACACACATGTACCTGCTATTGATGGAATTTGTAGATTTATGCAATTATAAAACAAATCCTTGGTTGCACCACTACCTCACAGCAAGAAGGTCGCTGGTTCAAGCCTCGGCTGGGTGGAGGTTTGAACCCGGCCTTTCTGTGTGGAGTTTGCATGTTGTCCCTGTGTATGTGTGGGTTCTCTCCAGGTTCTCCAGTTTCCTCCCACCAACTAAAGACATGCATGATAGGTTAATTGGTCACTCTAAATTCTCTCTAGGAGTGAGTGTAAGCGTGAATGGTTGTCTGTCTCTCTATGTTGGCCCTGCGATGGACTGGTGACCTGTCCAGGGTGTACCTTGCCTCTCATCTGTTTAATGCTGGGATAGGCTCCAGCTTACCCGCAACCCGGAATGGACAAGCGGTAGATAATGAATGAATAAAAAATCCTAAAAAAGCATAACATGCCATCTGTGATTGTTACCTAGCTTGTGGGTCATACACATAAACTGAAGGCTGCAGTTGTTTAAATAAGGGCTAATTTTTATTTAAGCAAAAAAAAAAAAAAAAAAAAGAAAGCAAAATGAACATGGCACACTAGTAAGCCTTGCTAAGCAATCCATATACCTGGTGAAACAGAAAAAAAAACACTTTGCAAATAGGTAGGAGTACCCAATTGGATAATTACTGCTGGAAAAAACTGGAAGGATAGAGGGGAATTATCGTCTTCGAGGAAAAATTATGACAGGGAAAAGATCCTGATTGGTGATCACTTCAACATTTGGTGAAATCAGATTAAAAAATATAAAATAATAAAAACAGTAGAACTCAGGGCTATGTTTAGTAGTGAACGTAAAAACATTTTCACAAGAACAATACGAAAGAATTTTAAGGAATTGGGACTAAAAAGCTGTGTAGCCATAAGACAACCACTAATAAAAGGCTTCAATTTGCTAGGGAGCATAAAGATTAGATTCTGGGGTAATGGAGGAAGGTCATGTGGTTTGATGAGTTCCAGAGTGATGGGAGCATCAGGGTAAGAAGAGAGGCAGATGAAGTGATGCAGCCATCATGCTTAGTGCTTACTGTACAAGCATGTGGCAGTCTATGATCTGGGGTTGCTGCAGAGGAGGAGAATGACCAGGTTATTCCATCAATGGATTTGTTTTCGTCCCTTGTGGCACTAGTATATTCCAAGATGACAATGCCATGATTCATCAGGCTCAAACTGTGAAAGAGTGGTTTAGGAAGCATGAAACATCATTTTCACACATGGATTCGTCACCATGAACTCCAGACCTGAACCCCATTGAGAATCTTTGGGATGTACTGGAGGTTTTTGTACCTGTTTGGACGCTCCCATCATCAATACAAGATCTTGGTGAAAAATTTATAACACTGGATGGAAATATATCTTGTGAAAAACCAGAAGTTTATCAAAACAAAGCCACAGTGAATGCTGCTGTAGTCAAATTTCCAACTAATTTTAAGTGTCATCCTTTTTTTCTTTCTTTTTCTTTTCTTTTGATGGCAATGTTTTTTGGGCCAATCAGTGTATTTGTATGCAATGTATACAATGGTAAAACTGTGCTGTCAAAGTTTGAAATACTCATATCGCACATATCCGGCATTCTATGCAAAAAGATTGTTTGGGTATATTGTACTTTAGCAGTGGTGCCAGGGTCTTTGTTATCTTATGTGGAAGCATATGTGCTTGCTGTAAAAACAGAGAATAGACTAAGTTATGCTGAATTAGGTTAGGTTAGGTTAGAATTAGGTTAAGATTACAGATGGGGTTTCATGTAATTTAACGTAAGTGCTTAAATAGCATTTGCATTTTATACAATGCCTAGAAAAATTATGTAATATCAAAAGCACTTCATACCTTGCCTAAATACATCATGCATTGCATATATTGCCTATATAAAAATAAAAAATATAAAAACTCTCGCCCATCTCTCCTGGTCCTGCTCTGATGACCACTGGTAATACTGCTGCCTCCAACTTCCTTCCTACCAAGGACTTCCTTAAGTCCTTGGTATTTCTCCAGTTTCTCATGTTCCTTTTGCCTGCTATTTCCATCCATCTATCCATCTATCCATCTATCTATCTATCTATCTATCTATCTATCTATCTATCTATCTATCTATCTATCTATCTATCTATCTATCTATCTATCTATCTATCTACCTGTATATATATGTATACATATGTCTCCTTTATGACACATGAAAAGCTGTTATCTCTTTCTCTTCTGAGTTTTCAGCTGTTGGATGTCTATCTAAATAAGCTCTTGGTCTGATCCATGGGATAACAGAATGTCTTTGATATTCTTGGTACGTTCTATTTCAACTTAATACTGAAGTGTTTCTCTGTACACTGTAGCTTATATTTATTTTGATTTTCATCCTTCTGTTTTTCTTTTCTTATCTGCCTCATTTCTTTCATGTGCAAGAAAAAGACATGTTGTACTTTGTCACCGGGTGAGCTTCTGCTTCAAAACACACAATCCTGTTAAGAGTTGGCACGGCGACGTCCATTTGGTGCCAGTCAAAAAACTGTCTTACAGTCGTTTCTGCAAAATAATGAGCAATGGGCACAATGTGGTACATAATGAGACTTCTTTTTATATGTACATGATGCAGTCAATCACGTAGCAGCAGCATCAACATGTACCTTGTTGTACAGTTTTGATCGTGTGTGCTTGAACCTCATGGTGCTATTGTGACAAAGTGATAGGCTTTACTAATATGAGCCAACTGTCTCATCAGGATTCAGCAGGTGTTCTGTGTAGAAAAGCCTGACTTTTCTTGGGACCATCGATCAGAACTAAATGGCAGATGGTCCTCTCCACGGCCAGGCAGGAAGCACACTAACACAATTGCTGAAAAAACACAGGGAGCACTCTACCTGCTGATAATCCACTTACACACAGACAAATCTGCTTTAATCTGCAGGCTTCTTCCCCACACACCCTCCTCGCCACACGACAAGGCCAGCCAGACTCCATGCTGGAGAATCAGCGCTCATCCACTGCACGTATGTACACAGGCTGAGCTCCAACAGGTCAGGTTATAATGAATCCCTAATCACTTTCACGTGCGACAGGAGGATCGTGGACAAGGATCACAGAAATAATTACCTAATTGCAAAATCTAGTTTATTTAATTGATAATTCTGTGCATGAATCTGTGATGGAAATACTGTTGACCGCTTATATGTTTCTAATACATACTGTGTAAACACAAAATGAACAGTCCTGATGTAGAAAAGCATTATTTCTAATTATGACAAAGTGCACAAGAGTCAAAAATCTCTTAAACATTGTTTGAACCCTTTTGGCACCAGCAAATATTTTACTCCACTAATGTAAAAATAACTAGGGTCTGTTCAAATAATCTTCATTTATTATAGCAACGCACAAAACTTTGTGTCATGTAATATTATTTTACTGGAGGTTAACTGGAAGTCAGCGACTCCGACACAGCGGGTCATTTATTAACACTTTATTCCATCCTCTAGACTCGCTGTTCATCCCATTGATCCCATCACTGCATGTGTTACAACCTTCCATTATGCATAGTTCATCTCATTCTTTTTCTCATGTTCTTGCTCATCTCTTAAACTCAAGGGAGCTCTTTACAACCTGAAATACTGCTTGCTGGGTCTGGTTTACCTACCCTCCTGCAGAGCGCTCTGTTAGGATCTGCTCTGCACTGTCACACCACTCATGGAGTCTGTGTGATTACCTTCTGAATATATAATCATATCATCTCATATTCATGTGAAGTTTCTTCAATGAGGGGAATGAGGTCCCATTCTTTTTTTGTCTTTTGCAGAAAGATATTAAGATGGTTCACATGGTTACGATAAAGATGGTGGCCATTCACGGGTATTAAAATATTTATGTGGCTCTGGAGTTTTTCACCACACAAGTCACCATTTTGAAATTATTAAGATTAGAAGAATAGTAACAACAACTAGTACTGTCTTATGAATTTCATAACAGAAACGTATTCAATTTAGTTTTGATAAAATACAGAACTTAACTTAAATCACCATGAAATTGAGGCTGAAACCAAATTAATTTGTTGGAGCAATTGTGAAAGCTTCAGTGGGCATGTGTGTGTGTATGTGTGTTTTGTTTTGTTTGTCTAAACTTGTGCAATTTCATGCATACCTGTGCAGATTGTTAATTAACATTTAGTTCAGGCGCCTATTAGAAAAGCTGGACTCAAAGGGGCATCAGTCCAGAACTTGGAAGTCCCACAGGGAGTCATTAAATATAAAGATGAAGTTTGATTGAGATCTTTTGCCAGGTTGTTACGGTTGATTGGGCTTCATTAAGAGAAGGCTGAGAAGGAAGAGGATGTTATGTTACTAATTCTGGTTTTAAAAAGGTCTGTTGTGCTGAAAATCTGCCCCGATCAAAGCACATTCATAGCATATTTCATTTTTTGTAACCCGGGGTGCTGAGCTGTTCTTCCTTGTGAACTCATCCATTTAACAGTTTGAATAACGAGTTGTCCTCTTTTCTCAGAGCACGATCACTGGAGCTCTACAGGGAGGAGGTGTCAGAGTGGAATAAGAGCAGGAGAGAATGAACAATTAGTGCAGAGTGGTGGAACAGCTCCATGACAAGGCAGAGGCGAAGGGGGGAGGGAGCCATGAAAGAGGCCAGGTGCAATATCGCATCCTTCCTGTCAGAAAACTTAAAAGGAGAGCAGAGGAAGAGTGTTTAGCTCCAAGGGACGCATGTGGAATGCTGACCACAGGTTGGAAGAATCGACTATTCAGAATATGTCTCATCTCTGTGCCCTACTGGGGGGGTGGGAGTATCTACGAAGTGAAAACTGTTGCCAGCATTTTCTGAGGTGCTCGGAATACCGACAAGGAAAATCAGGTCTGGAGGATGAGAGCTGACCTTGATCACAGCAGCTGTGTTGGCTGTGAGACTATGTGCTAGTCAAGAGCGACACACTGTGAATTTGCCACATTTTTTACACTGTATATACAGTATATATATATATATGTATATATATATATATATATATATATATATATATATTGCAGCCATTTTGTCTCAGTGGATGTTTGTTTTTATGATGCTGAGATGATTCAGAAACTCGGTTTTACAGTATGATATCAATGTATATATCCTTGTTTGAACTGCATTATTCATTTGTATCTCTGTAAAAACTTATTTAATTTCATAGACTGTCATACATGTAATTAAATAGTCAAGCAAGAACATCTTTAGATAGATAGATAGATAGATAGATAGATAGATAGATAGATAGATAGATAGATAGATAGATAGATAGATAGATAGATAGATAGATAGATAGATAGATAGATAGATGTTTTTTTCACAGGACTTGTTATATCCATTTCACTGTTGTGCTGATGACACTAAGCTCTATTTATCAATACAGCCTGACGAAGTGAATTGAATTACAGGCTTCTCTTGGAAACATAAAAACCAGGATGAGCAGTGATTTTATACTTCTAAATTCAACACAATATGAGAAAACTGTCATTGGTCCAAAAAATTTCAGAGACCCACTAGCTATATAGCTTCATTAGAAGGCATCACATTGCCTTCCAGTTCTACTATTAGGAGCCTTCAAGTAGTTTTTTTTTTTTTTTTTTTTTTTTTTTTTTACCAGTACTTGTCTTTTCATTTGTATTAAACAAGACTCTTGGAAAAATCTGTATAACACATCAAAGGACTTTATTGCCTTCTGTGGTCAGTCAATGTGAACCCCGCTCCAGGGGTCCGGCACCAAAGAAAGACAACTGTTTCCCAGGGGGGTGATGGGAGTATATAAAGAAGCGTCCTGGACTGGAAGCCAGTTTTAACATTGTTGGCTGGCCTGTGTTTAAGCCGTTAAGGCCCGACCCATGAAAAAATGCTAAGAAAAGTCCAATTTTTTAAATATGAGCTCATTATTTGGCCCTGTAACAAAATGTAACAAAAAGATTAATATTTTTGGGGAGGGATATCTACCATTTATTACCATGAGATATATTAAAAAGATTATAATATGGTTTTCTGCTTCTGGGTATCTAGTAGGGGACAGAAGACAAGTATAAGATTGTGTTCAATAGGATTTTGAGCAAAGTTTATACCATAAATTGAAGCAAAATGTCTCAAAAACTATGTGACAAATATGTCACGTCGGGCTCTTATGGGCTAATTTGTCCTCTGGCTCTGTTTTAACTCTTGCAAGAAAAATCCAGCTGTGCCTCTCATCAATCTGAATGTCCATCATTCATTGAGAATTTTTCTAACAGCATAATAAGGTTCAGAATATTCTGTCCCAAAGTGACTTTGAAAAACCGGTCCATGCATTTATTATATTGTACCTTATATTGATTAGAATATACTGTCATGCAACCAGAGTACTGACTGGTACAACTAAGAGTGATCATATTCCTCCTGGTTTTATTTTGTTACACGGGTTCCCTGTAAAAATTTAGAATAGAATATAGAATAACCTGTACTAGACTGGTGACCTTTTCAGGGTGTAAATTTATATAAATGTTTGTAATCACTCAGTAATGAGTCTGGCCGTGGTCTGGTACTTATTTGTCTCTTTGATTGCCATGAGTGCAACCCAGTTCCTATTCAGTGGTAATTATTATAAGAAATTAAGTACCAGACTGATTTTCATAGTAGGCTTTTTCTTAAACAGGCTTCCTACTTCCTTAAAAAAAAGGAAGTGTAATGTTGAAGAGCCTCTTAATACAAGAAAGACCATGCCAAATTACACTCATTAAAACAATTCAAACATAGAGGCGCTTACATAATTATGACCAATTTAAACATTCAAACTGATTTCATATTGGCTTAAAAAGACTACTTGTAAAAGAGTAATTTTGCCCTTAAATCACCAATGTATGCTTAAAATGTTGGATTTATTTTCTGTTTCTGTTACAAGAGACAGCATGTGTCATCATGAGGTTATTTTTTGTAAAGCAGTCTACTCTCAGCTGTGAATTTTTGGTGTTTGTCTGTTAAGAGCATGCCATAACATTTTGATTTACTGGTGAGATAAGTGCTATGTTCAATACCCACCCTCTGCTTTCAAAGCCAGCCTATTCCTCGTCACAAGCAAAGCCTTGTCTCTCAGTTTTTATTGACATTTTAGTTTCAGAGTCAATATCAGGCACTTATTCACCCAGTCACAAACACAGCACATTTCTGTTGGTTAAAAAATAATGCAAGAGAAGATGTGTTTTAAAAGTTTTGCCTGTCAGTGACACGTCTTGCTTTTTTCTCCTTTAAAAGGACCTAAGGTGAAGATAGATATCAGTACATTCTACAAGAAATTTGTCTGACAAAATAATAGAGTGAGGAGCTCAGCCAGGCTCTTGATATCTGTTGATCAGTTTGGGGGACGCCATTTAAATAATGAAAAGGGACACACAGGAGAGAAGATGTCTTTTAGCAGAAAACTCTTTTAGCAGTAGTGACTTTTATATGCAACCTTAGTGCTTTTCATTTTTCGACTACTGTGGACAACAGATTTACTGTTTGTGGTGCGTGTTTGCACTCAACGTTTTAGTTAGGGAAGGTGGCCTAATACACAGCCGCCTTTAAAGACAAGCCATACCACTGCTGTGAGGTCTGACTAAATCAAACAGGCTTTTTTGTCTACAGTTGCTTCATGGTCTGGAGAAAAACCCCATAAATCTAAACCTTTAAGAACACTTTCATTTGAGATAGGACATATTTCAGAGATAGCAGGCAAAACAGGAGATTGTAAGCCATAATATAAGCCATTTGTCAAATAAAATGGCTTGATGCAGCCAAACTGCATCAACCCCACTGGGGAAGCAGACACAGGACATTTCTTGTTGTGTTATGGTGTTTGGCAGTAGGTCAGTTGCAGGGTGCATGTCTTAATGTATCGATCTACAGTAGTTGTAGGACATCCATGGATGCTGTATCAGGAAGGGATCTTGAGTATTTAGATACTGTTTTAAGGTCTTGTTCATTGTCATGCCCCTTAAATAATTTTTTAAAAGTTCTTGCAGCTTGGTAGGTCACATTGTCCCTCTGGGAGAGAACAAGGTTTCCCAGCAGAACATTGCACTGTAACAAGATAATCAATGTTATTCACCTTTCAGTGGTTTAAGGCTGTGAGAGGCCCAATTATCCACTCGGGGTGACTAAGCAGAAAGTATTTCATATCTTCAGCAAGTGGAGCAGCCACCTTTTGGGACAAGTGTAATAAGTGTTCAGCTAGATAAAGAAACAGAAACAAAAAACAGTGACCCTGTGGTCAAGCCGTAAAAGGAAATTCAAAGTACACATTAGTTCCACTGTGAATGGCATAAATGTGACTATATACAACTCAAATACAGTTTGTCCTCAATTTAATGAGACTATTTTCTTTCTTTTTCAGCAGCAATTGACATGTCCATGGATGTTCTTTGGGTCTGTCTAATGAATGAATGGCCATGTGAATGCAGCCTGACTTAACAACACAGTGCTACCCAGCCTGTGTGTTAAAATCCAAAGTGAGATTAATCATTGCTGCCCTGGCCGATGATAATCTTTGTTTCTGTTCATTTATAGTCTCTTTATAGCTGAGACCCTGACCCAACATGATGCCTCTTGCACACTGTACACACACTTTAAGTACTTATTGCTTTTTATGAGCAGGCTCCAGAGTCACCTCTTTAGTAAATGTTCACAACAACAGTCTGACAAATAGAAGATAAAGAAGGTTTGTGAGCTGCTGCACTGTTGTATTCATGGTTGCAAAGGTTCAAGAAGCTGTTGTTTTTCCTTCATTACCATTCAGCGTGCCTCTCCAATGCTCTCATTTGGGATTTATTTTACGCAGAAGCAAGTCAGTGTTAAACTTAGATGATGTCAGTGTAGTATGACAGAAAGGCAGAATGTATAAGGAAATAGCTCGCTATGGGCAAAAACAGTTCTTTGTCAGGAGGCCCAGCAGAGGATCAAAGTGAGCAGCAGCTTCTCTTAGCCAGGTCTGATGTGGGAACAGGATAGTCGAGCACAGTTCCCTGCAGTCTGAACATGTCTCTTGGTGTAGTGAATATTTTATGGCAGGCATCACAGAGCTGATAGCAGTGTTAGCCACAGGGCAGCTCGGATAGACATTAGAAAGTATGCCTATAACAGGGTGTTGGTGGGGCGGGGGGCATTTATATTCACAGTGGTAAGTATGACCATATATAGACATGCATGGGCAAACCATTTCAAATGTAATAGGCATGTCCAACATGCCATAATGTGATTTTTTTGTGTGTCTGTGTGTGTGTGTAGTTAAGTAGTAGAGTACAGTTGTAGATAGTTGAGTTTTTAAGCAATAACTTACCTATATGCAAGCAAAGACCTTGTAACAAGAGCATTTTTCTTCAGTGATAAGCGTGCTGTTTAAACTTTATGTTACATCAAGTAAGGCATATTTATCTGTTTAATAATTTGGCTGGTTATGTACCACTTCTTTGTCACCCACACATGATCAGTTCCTTACATAATTGTGGCATAAAGCCAAGCCATTAAATGCATTGTTGATTTTCCAATAGTTTTAGGGGGCAATATTCTGCTTCAACAGTGCTGTGATGGGCTCTCTGGAGAGGCCAAATCATGCAGTCTTATTATAGAGGAGACAAATCAAGTGTACCAAAACCCTCCCTTTCAGTCCTACTTTTTCAAGGTTATTTTCAAAGATAGCTCAAGTCTTGGTATAGTACAGCATGTGGGTTGGGCTTTAAGTAAGCCCTGCCACTAGAGACATGGTGTAACCCTATGCAGTAGAAATGAAGGGTCTTCAAAGGCCACAGAGAGACATGGGTGTGGCTAATTTAAACCCCTGGGAAGCTTTGATGGGTGCTGGCTTTTCGCCTAGCAGGATAAAGTCAGGCCACTTTGCTTCTGTCCTCAATGGGCTTCACACACAGCAAAAGCACTGCCGACTTGTGTGTCAGCATTATAGCACTTAAAGGTAATGAGATTTAAGCTTTCTGCTTCATAAAGTATGACCGCCTTGAGAAACCCTTGAGACAATGGTGCTCGTGTTCTGCCTAGGAGCACAAAATAGACTTACATCATATCAGAATTGCCACATTCCACAGTGAAAAATGATTATGGACTCCAGGGAGGCATGTTCCTTCTGTCAGTGATATTGTAGCCATCACATAGTATATCTCTCGAAAGCATGCTCATGAGCTCCACTTCGGTTTGCAAGAAGGAATACCAACTTTACAGCCTGCTAAATTCAAAATGATAAATCTCTGAAACACCCTGCTCACTATCATGAGAAGGTTAATTTTTGCTGTATTCAGGTTTCATTTATGAGCAATTTTACTTAATAAAAACAGTAATGCTCTTTTTTATAAATGCCCTGCACTGCAAACATGAAAAGCCAACAGAGTGTTGGCATTCAACTATTATTATCTAAGCATCACTGAAATATATCTATTTTATTTAATACTGCTGTGTAATGAGGCATCTTCAGTTATGAGCTGTCCCCATGAATTACTGTCTGACCACAGCAAAAAAAGTGATGCTGATCTTCATTTACTTCCACATTTAACACAGCTAAATAATTTGATACAGACCGGTGGGGAAATACTGTAGGAACTCCATGCAGACAGCTTGCATTCTATAACCTTTGCTGCTTCAACACATGCGATCAAATCCAGCGTTTATTCAGTTCTATTTAGTTTTTACATGCAAGTGTCTCGCCAGTCTGAAAGGAAAGATATCAAGATAAAAACCTGAGGGGAAGATGTTAATAGTTGATCTGTTTTTAATATCATAAGCAACATTATATAACAACTTTAGCTCCAGGACTGATCTCGGTTCAGTCCTATTGGAACATCTACTGCTGAACATATTCAATTGCCCTGCAGCAGCATCAAAATGTCATGACTTGGATTTCTGCTCATCCAAGTTATCATTTAGATGCATCACTCCCAACCTTTTTCAATATACTGTGAGCAACAGAGCATGTCCCCCAAAGAACATCCACGGACATGTCAGAGATTCATTGTGCAAATGAATTGAATTGAATTGAATTGAATTGATAAAAGTGTTAAATAGAAGGTGTATAAATTAGCATGTCAGCAAAGCATGTGATGCCAACTTGCTACTTGGTATACAAGAGCTATGTTTTACGTGTAGATTTAAGATAAGAGAGCTTTCTTAAAAGCTGTTAATACATAAGAAGAGATGGCTCCAAAAGTAAGAACCATGAGTGCACCTCCTCTATGACAGTTACATAAAGAAACCATGAAGCATATAAATAACAGACTTTCACATTCTTCAACCTCGCCTGAGGCTAAAACAATGAAACATCCAGGTCCTCCTTTCTTTTCTCTCTCTACTTGGCTCTGTTTGATTCTAAACTTTTGGAAAAAGGTAATATAAGAGTGTATCACTGGCACACAGCATGCCTAATGGTAGATCTGTGTGTGTAGCCCACATCAAGGAACATGCATTGGCCTATTTATGTATATGCGTTTAGTAGGACTCATCATGCAGGCAGGTAATTGGCTGCTGTTTACATTGCCTTTGGAGCACTCCTCCCCTCCTGCTCAGCACATCTGTGGTGTTCATTAGAGCAGAGGAGCTCTGTGCTGTGCTGTGTTAACAAATCTGGCCTCTCAGGCTGTTCATGTAGCAATGAGAGTTGACAATGTTCAGATCAATGTTCAGTGTTCAGATTCACGTTGGCAAAGTTTCACATAAATAACCATTTGGAGTAGTTATAGGATAGTAAATGTAGTGTCAATGAATTAAAATCTTGTTTAACGTTTCTTAAACATACAGAGAAATAGGTACCCATGTTCCTTGGAGATCTCCTGTGTGTTAAATATGTGTGCATGCACATGCATGTGTGGTAGACGTCGGAGCATTGGGGAGCATAAGTATGTGGAGGCTTAACCCAGGTACTCAAACAGCAGATGGAAAAACAGCTGAATCAAGTCCAGGGAAATAGACTCATCATCAGCTCCAGTCACAGACTCTTCATTAAAACCCATGCAAAAATTAAACTGACAATGTGAGCATGAGGGGAAGACGAAACTCTAACAACAGCTTGTGAAAGAACACATTAAAATTCAAAGTGGTTTCACGGCAGAGTGATTTAACTCAGAAAAGCAGTTCTTAATAGATTAAATCACCAAACTATGCATGCCAATATCAGAACATATTAGTGATGCTGTTATAGTCTATGCATACTCAGTACCTTGAAGAGAAAGATTAGTGCTCTTTATCATTTAAGTAAGAACATTATTTAGTAAATTAATCCTTTAATGAATAATAGTATGTATAATATAAATTAAGGTACATTTTTAATAAAACCTCCCTTTTGTTTAATGCATACAACTATCAGAAATTTGGTTGCGAAAAGATTAAAAGAGGTCTGTTTTGATCATGTTGTAATAGTCCAAAGTGTATGAGTCTAAGTCATCATAATAAAGGTAGTCGGTTCATTTTTTTTTATTACATGTGGTTTCTATCCATCAATCCTACCATTGGCTATACTCACTTATTCCAATGGGGTCACAAGGGGCCTGTCCCAGCAGCTTCCAGGCGAGAGGCAGAATACACTTGGGACAGGTCACAAGTCCATCACAGAGCCAACAGAGGGAGAAAACAACCAGTCAGTCAGACTGGGAGGAAGCTAACTGGGAAGAAGATGCAAACTCCACACAGAAAGGCCTGCCTGAGGTTTGAACTAGGAACCTTACAGATAATTTTTAGGGACAAAAAATGCACTTCAAGGAAATATTTTCACATTCATATGAATTACAGCCTCATAATAATTTTAATATTTCATGAAATAGTTTTTAAGGGCTTTAGTTACAATGTACAATATGTCAGGACCAAGTTAAATATGCCCCACAGATCTCACTACTTCTCTGCAATTTATTAAGTTAGGTTTGTCAAAGGAAAAAAAAATCATTACAACCCAAACATATTGATAATACATCACAATAAAAAGCCACAACTATAATAACAAAAAGTCTGGTTGCAGAGGTAGAAGAAAGGAAAGACTATCTCTCCATCTCTATGCAGCTCCTTCACTAAAACATGAGCGTATTAATTCGTAACTAACTTGAAAACTAAAGCAAAGGAAGGAACCTGTAACAAACATGGCTCATGGACACGGACATGGGTCACTGAGAAAAACCCCAAAAGGTCCAACAGCCCACCCAGTACCCCCTATAATTTAAACCTTCTGGATCACCAAATCCAGAATATCAACATTGTTTTTTTGTTGTTGTTGTTTTGTTTGTTTGTTTTGTGTTTTTTTTTTTTGTTTGTTTGTTTGTTTGTTTGTTTTGTTTTTTGCAGGTGATTCTGGGAATTATCTGATCAGCTAAAACCTGTAATGGTAAAATTATCCCTATTTCCCAATAGTAAAGAATCGTTTAAAAAATTCCTGTGACCAGACGGTGGTCCCCAAAATCTCATCTCATCATCTTCATTCCTGAAAGTTTGATCAAAATCCATCAATAACTTTTTGAGTTATGTTGCCAACAGACAGACAGACACACAGACATACGCCTCCGAAAACAAAACATAACAAACTGCTCAGACATTTAGTCTTTTTTACTTAATCAAAAAGCACTCTTAAGATAATTTTCTGAGCTGTTTATGGAATGCCATTTTTATGTTGTGTTTTATTCTTTATTTTTTGCATATGGCCAGCAAAACTAGTTTTGATTGCTTCTTTAAGGATTTGTTTGCAATTAGCAGCAACTACAAACACTTCAGTTTTTTGAAGCCTTGAATATACAAGCCTATGCTGCCAGTGCGTGACATGATGCAGCCTAGTCTAGTTGCTCCAGAGGAGTTAAACTCATGTGTTTTTATTTTCTTTTTGCGACATCTCATTAGTTTTCCTCAAAATTATTTAACAAATATAGCCTACATAAACACTTTTTGTTGCAGCTGACAGTAGAGCAACGGGCCTAAGAAAACAATGCTACTTTAAAAATGTATCATTATGTAGTAAACAATGGTTATTTGGCCCCAAGCACTTCCCCATATCTTTCCTGTCTCTTTGTGCCACACTCTGAATTTATGTAAAATTATATGCAAGCCAACTGGGAAATGATTTCACTTGTAGTTGTGTCAACATAACATTGGACTATAATAACTCATGACCTGCAAGGTGTGAGGTGGCAGCACAAATCTTTTTCCAAGATGGCCAGCCATGAGCAAATCATCAAATCAGCATATGTGTGTGTGGGGGAAAGCAGTGGGGGGCAGAGATGTGGAGGGGAAGGGAGGCAGAAGGAACAAATACAAATTACAACAATAAAAAAACACAAGACAAATGCATCTTGAAAGGATTACACTTTACACATTTTATCCTGACTTAGTTTTCATTCAAACAATATGAGTAAATTGCTGTCCATTATAATGCTTTAACAAAGTTTGAATTGTTGGTATGAAACAGTTATAAGCAGGTGAGATGGGGTCACAGACTGCTGCATACTTCTATGCAAGACAATCATTTTCTGACACTAATCTCTCCCAATGCTACTGTCAAATGAGGTTAATTACAGTCCACATTAGCTGGGCTTTGATATACACAAACGCAAGGTTACCGGTTAGCAACATGATGCCTAAATAAATGTATACAAAACAACCAGCAAAAGAAAACAAATTTTACCACTTCTAAACTTAGCACAAAAAGTAAGGAAATGTATGTTTGGTTTATTATGTCTCACCTTTAATAATACCAGTTGGTGTGATATTATACATCATTGGGAAGCCTGATTAGTGACTTTTTGGAGGGAATAACTGGACAAAATGAGCACATAACCAAAGTGTGGGTACTGCCTCCAGAAAAGTGCCAAAACCCCCTGCAATATTCCCCTGTTAGTATTCACTCTTGTTTTGATCAAGTGCTGCCAGATGTGCCAGACAGACATATCAGAATGTGACTCTGGAGCCAGTGGCGATTCAATATCTCCAGAATCTGGGACCTAACTCCATCTTCTTGGATGATAACACTCTTCCCCCACACAGCCAAAATCCTCATAGAGGCCCCCCAGAATTTGAGAGAATTTGGGAGAGATGGAATGACTTGCTATGAGTTCAGACCTCAACCCAACTGAACACCTGTGCAATCGGTTTTGTTTGTGTTGCATCTGCTACAGTGACAAACACAACCGTACTGAATGACCTTCAACAACTCCCAGTTGAGGAAGGGTACAACATCCCACAGCAAAACATGACCAGGCTGGTGACCAGCATGAGGAGGACGTGCCATGCTGTGGTGGTTGTGTATGGCGATTCCACACTACAGAGGTCCCTGACCGTTTAAAATGTATGAAGTGTAAAAAAGGCCGATATGTGTTTTTCATAGAAGCATGATCCTTACATGTTTGTGAAGGTAACTAATCAGGCTTTCTAACAGTGTATAATGCAAACACCAATTAGTATTATTAAAAAGAAAAAAAAATAATCAACCATACACAAATTTCCTTCATTTTGTGCCAAGTTTATTTTCTACTATGGTTTAGACATGAGGACAAATGTATCTATTACACTTTTTTTTTTTGTGAGACCAGGCTGTTAATGCATAAATCATAAATAAGAAGCCATATTTAGTGCTAACACAGTTGGAGTGGAGGGATTAAATACTGTACCTGAATGTCCATCCCAGTCTGGCTCCATCAGTTCTGCTGTATGTTGGAGCTTAGACAGCCTCAGGCAGAGACTTCTCTCTCTTTTTATTGCTTTTCTGATTGCCATGACAGAACGTCTGACCTCCAGACCACAGAGGAGCTAGTATTACTCACCTTTACAATGCCCTCCCTGCTCTGCAGGTTTCCAATCAGAACTGGCGCCCAGCTCTCACTGCCCAGCAACCACACCTGGGGGTTGTGGCTTTTTGAAAGATCTACTTGTTACAAATAGCTGGTGCAAACTTGGTCCAAAAGACATGGGATAATGGGGTCTGCAAAAAGGAGAAAAGATGTGAACAGGACAGTCCACAGTGTGGACAAAGGCCAGGCAGGAATATTACTCTTCAAGTAGTCCATGTGCAGAGTGAGAAAACACACAGTCATAACTGTAAAATAACCCACTGAGTAGTGCCTGAAGGTAAAAATTAAAGAAAAAATGCTGATAAAGTCATACTTTTTATGAGTTAATAAAAAGCTTAGTTGTTAATTTTAGTTTTGAGGATCCAGGCAATGAAAATGTTCATTTTAAGCAAACAGGCCTATAATTTTAATGACATCAACAAGCGTTCCAGTCTTCTGAATCTCATTGATTATGCATGAAGTGCATTTTTCCTCTTGCAAATTTCTAGTGTATTCCTTTTTGTCTACCATTTTAGCATATGTCTTACCTTAGGTTCACCTCAAAACTTTCAGGAAATACACTTAGTAAAGGGAGCAGAGAAAAAGGTACAGGTGGAGAGAGAGATAGTGAGTCAAAAGATGTTTTAAACATGAGGAGATTTTGTTACCCTGTTTTATATTCTCAGCTATAATTAAATTCTTAATTAGCAAGTCCTGTGGAAGAAATACATCAAGACAAAATTCAATTTAGAGCCCTAACTCATTTGGCCAACAGTAAAAAAGATGGAAGGAGAGTGGGAAATAGATGGTGTAAAGGTAAGGAGGCAAACCCAGTGGCACTAAATGAGTATATTGTTTAAATTTTAACTCTATTTCGATGGTGTTTAATCTCCACATGCACATAAAGACATAGCCAACCTTTGTCGGCTACACATATATAGTGATCTTAAATGAGATGGAAGGGATGTTATTATTAATTCTTTCCACCTTTTGTCTTTGTTTTTTTTAATGTAAAAGATGGGTGTGTTATATTTTATGGCTGTACTGGATGCAAGCATTTACCAGCCTGGTCAGTTGTATTTGGATACAAACTTCAGATAGTAGACAGAGGGTTCAATTTATTTAGTCCTAAAGAGGAGAAAATATACTGCTCTTCAAAGAAATGCTCGTGTGGACACCTTATGGTCCAGATCATCTTTCTCCTTAACCTAAAAAGTTAACCATCTCACATTGGACTAGGAAACCTCTTTCCATGGGTTGGCCTGATACCTTTAACTCATCAAAGTGGGGAAAAAAAATTTATTTCTTAACATGTCTGCTAAGGTCTTTAGTCATGCCTGGCCTTTCCCTTTGCCTGTCTGGCTGACTGCAGAACAGCAGTGACATAGCTGTGAGGTCCTAAGGAGGTAGTGTAGATGTGCAGAAGCCCTTTGATGTGTCAGCAGTGCGTTGGCGGCACACCTCTGTGAAACACTGAAATGTGATGCAATGATGATATGTGAGGGTGAAGAACTGCCGAGGGCTAAATGAATCTGCTCTTCCTCTGCACAGTATTCTATAGCTCTAGGTCCTCAATATTCCCCTTGAAATTGGTAGATGTGTTGTGTGTTTGTACCTGTGGGGTTTAGTGTAGGTGTCAGTGTGTGTGTGTCTTTTTTTAAGGACATGTGTCATGAAGCTTAAGTGCAGAGAACAACAAAATAACTCCTCGTCTTCCTCTAAAAATAGAGTGATACATAAAAATAGACTGTGTCCATGAACTGATGGTTAGCTATGGTTTCAGCTCCCAAGTGATCCAGCATACACAGAAGCAAGCTGACAATTTTACTCTTGGTCCGACCTTGGCGGGCACGGCAGAGTCTGGCTGATCTGGAAGTAAGCAGCCAGCATCCTGGGAGAAACAGGGCCTCATGGCCTTTAGTGAAGCTCAAAGTGGAGGATGATTGTGCAGTCAGATCAGCACTGCGGAGGCGAGGTTTTAGAGGCTTTAACATGTACGCGGTGCATGTAATACCCAAGCCCCAGGGTATGACTGTGTGCCAGTAAGACTCTTAACAGCACTATTCTGACAAAGACTGAGAAACTATATTCATCCATGACTACACTCAAATAGTCAAGCAAATAATTAGCAATTCATTATATTTCCAAACTGCAGAAGTTTTATTCTTAGTCTCCACAAAGTCCAGCAGAGTCTTTGATGTTTATGTATATCCTACAATAGCCCTGAAGGCAAAGTTTGTCTGCCTGCATCTCAACCTGGAACTAAGTTGGCTCTCATTCATCAAACAAAATCATCAGCTTTAATGAGTGTGAGAGGAGAATCTGCTATAACCTTAGTGCAGCTCTGCATGATAAGCCCAACATCTAATCAACTTATAAGATATATGTGTATCAGGGGTATTGGATTACCTTTACCTCATTTCCTCTACAAGAACAAGAGGATGTGAGGATTGCACTTATTGAAGTTCACTGCATTGTTCTCTGCCTCCTCTTGTGCTTTTCTCTACCCTTCCCCTTCCCTGGTTCACACCTCCCTAAGGGAGGGTGAGGAAACAACACATCAGCAATCCTGCATTGCGCTCTAAAGAAGCAGAAATGCTGTTGCAGAAGGAATAGATGTTGGTCTTAATTTTTAAAAAATATCTGTGGCACAAATGGCATTCTACTTTATGTTTTTTTAAGCTGGAGTCAAGAAATATCAGTGCGAACAGAACATGTAAAGACTGTGCTTCACTAAGATAAGCATGCAAGTTACTTTTGACTGGCCCATGGATGTCAGCCCATTTTGTGTAAAGAAAATGTGAGTTGTGACCATTTTTGTTGCTCTTCCTGCTGTATCCTTGTTGAAAGAAATATAGTATTTTTCCCTGGTGTTTACCTTGTGCAATGTTTTAAACAGATTCATATTATTGAAATACAATATATAAGAAGGCCTGATTTTTTACTTAGTAGTATTCATAAAATTGAACAAAATGACCCTCCCATGCTTTGCTTCATTTTAACCTTGTGTAAAAACTAACTGTGATTTTAAGCTACTTAACTGCAGCTGAGAATGCTGCCTAGGATCCAAAGAATTTAAGCTTTGTAAATTTGATAAATCACCATGACCTACTGATGATATTCTTCTAAATGATGCAGTACTTTCCTTAAAGTTTTCCCCTTTTAATACTAAGCAGTCTATATTGTGAGCGTTAGTTACTTGAACTGGTTATTATGCAATCAGATACAGGCATGAACCCCCAAGAGTACACTGATCTTCTTGGAGGTTTTTCAGATGAAAATAATCCCATGAGAAAACACTAAAAATTATCTGATCGGACACAAAGTGGTTGAAGTTCGTTTATTACAACTAACTACATCATCCATAACTCAGCCTGCAATTTCAAAGAAAATGGCTTTACATTATGTATTACCATATTTGTATGCACGATAACATGAAATCAAATAATTGGATTAAACAGACGGACCTTGCGAGATGTTGAAGATTCTTATAAGTGTTGTAAGATGTGTGTACTCATTCATCTCAAAGGAGAAGATGAGAGTTGTTTAGCAAAGGAAAATTACATCTTTGAAAGTTTTACAAGAGGTTGTCTGAACAAGTTAAATTTCTTGTCCTCTCAAGCATGTCATGCTACTTTGGATGCAAAAAATATGGTCATGGATTTTTCTTGCTTGCTTTCTTTCTTTAATTTATGTTTTTAAATAAAGAAAAACTCCCCATCTCTAGACCTCATGTTTGAGGTTAAATATCTGTCAGCCAGGAAATTGCCCTGAGACAAGTTTACTCATTATTGCCTTTTATTTGCCACATGTTGCAAAGAATCTAAGTTTTCCTTCTTTTAAGAACCTATCGTTTACCTATCTTTTGCATTGAGGATTGATGGATGCTGTGTGCCTTTAAATACTCATCTTATTTCAGCAAGTTGATTATAACTAGGTCACTGTCTAAGGATCTAAGGATGACTAAAATACAGACACAAGTAATATATATATATATATATATATATATATATAAGCTGCATAGGAAAACACAAAAACCAGAAATAATTTTTAATGTATGTTTATCTATGAATACAAAAGCATTGCACGTCTGTGCCCATGCACACAGACACAACACACACTGCATGGTGAATATACAACACTACATTTAGAAGGCTCTGGAGCATCTAAGCTGCTGGATGCATGCCTAGAAACTGGGTCATGTAAAGACTTAAATGCAGTCTTTTTTTAAATTCCAAGTAATTCTTTTAATCTTCAACATCTTGTATGTGCATTACAGCATAGATGCTGAAGAACATGTTGAGCAGTGCAACAAGCAAACACAGACCCAGATTACAGACTGAGCAGAAATGGTAGTTGTGCCTAAAACGCGTTGTAACGTTTAGCACACCATCATGCTGGAAGCTAAAAGATCAAACAACAGAGGGAGCAAAATTCAAACATGTATATCATTCTGCAAAGCAATCCAAAACTAGTAAAGGGCAGTGGTTCTCAATCTTTTTTAGCCATGACCCCCAAGTTAGTGTTCGCGATCCCATGGACCAATCAAAGGGGCCTACCCAACCTGGTGTTGATGACAGCTGCTTGACATTTTGGTCTTAGAAGTCATCATAGAAGGGGAAGGTTTTATTTGTGATTTGTGATGCAACGACTTAGTGATCAATTGTGTGTTGTATCAGGTGGGTCATTTTGCAGCATCCTCTAAATGTAAGGCTGGTTTTTCTGTTCATTGCTGCGACAAGGTACCTACATGCCCAAAATCAGCACCTCTCATGGTGATCATTTCCAATTCTGATTTTCAATATGGCATGTGTACTAACTTTTTTGCTTATGTGTTAATGTTCCAAAATTAAGGTGCTAATTTCAAAGATTTATCACTTCATCAATGGTTTAATTTTGACAGCCCTGGTAAAAATCACAAATTTATTTGATAAATGTAGGCTATATATATTTTTTACAACTATCTGGCGACCCACTGAAATGATCTTGCGACCCCCATGGGGGTCCCAAACTCCGGTTCGAGAACCACTGATAGGGGAACAAGGAAAAGGTAAATGTCCAATTTCTTTTAGGGTTTTGTGTGTGTGTGTGTGTGTGTGTGTGTTAATGACAGCCCTGACTGCCTCAAACACCACATGAATACAGTCTTAGTAAAAAAAGGCAAACTTGAGGTGACATCAGTGGTATAACCTCTCATGCTGTGGTGCAGACTCCTAACATTTCACCCCCTCCTCGGTCTGCTAATTAGGTCATTCTCAGCGGGGATTGTTAATGTAACCCCTGGAACTCTCATACACTGTTAATTTAAGGTTTACTAGACTGTATTTGCTCTAAAGCTAAAGCTGAAAATATGAGCAAATGCATCTTTTCTACACATACATAATGGTCTGTCCTTTGTTTAATGACTGTGAACAAGCTGGATAGATGCCACATTGTCCTTTTGAGATAAAAGAGTAAGATAAAAGAGTGAACCCATTTTAGTAACATAAAAAAAAATGTAATTACACTACTGTCTTTAAGATAATTCCAAGTGAAGTTCTCATATTGGGCAACTACATTTAGATTTTAATTAATAAACCTCCATGCCTTTATGATGACTTTAGACATGAGACTAATGACTTCAGAGTTTTGCCCTCAAGGAGAAACAGGGCACAACATTCTCAACTGTGCTTGATCCAAATAGCAGTCATCTAAAAAATAGTACAGATGCAATAGAAAGAACATAAATAAGAAAAAGCTTTTTCTATTTAATCATCTGAGAGGACCACGCTAAAAATATTAAAACTGGTGTTCATCCAAAGGCACTTGATATAATCAAATCAGAAACATTGAGGCTAAAATAAAAAAAGATTTTAGGGATTTTAAGACACAAGGCACTGCTATGATATGAATGAGGCAGGAAGGAGACATTAAACTATTGCCAAGGTTAGTAAAATGTATGGCACTCTAAGGTTATCTGTTGTTTTGAAATATTCCTCTATTCCCTAATATTTTAATGACAATAATGTAGTAAAACATACATTTTACACCCGTTCTGTTTATCTTTTTTGGGTAGGTATGGAGTATTAGTTATAAGAGATAGATTTCTGAATGATTTGTGCTTGCAAACACTTTCAGTACTCACTCGTATACTTCCTTTACCACGCTTTGACTCAATCCTGTCTCACACAGACAATTTTCTAAACTCCATGGCTTTGCTTTCATTTTGACATACATTATCAGATGTGGCATCTTATACAGAAAAGAGTTTGCATACAACTATATCCAACAAGTTCAAGTTGTAGAAGCTCTTTACTAGAACATTAATAAAAGTAGGATGCACTGAAGCTTGGACTTATTTTCTCTACTTACTTCCTGCTGCAGGGTGGAAAAAATTTGCTGAAAGTCCTAACACAGTCAGAGCCATTAAGAAATGGATATCCTTAAAGCTCCTAATATTTGGATAACAGAACATAAGAAAAAGCTAGGAGCCAACTTCTTAATAAAAAGACAGACTATGCCAAAGAGTGCATTAAAAACAAAAATGCTTAACTGGCACAGAGACTGGAGAACGTTCCTTTAATGTGCAGACTAATTATTTTATTGCATTCAACAACAGTTTGGTCTGAAAAACAAAACATATATATGCAATTCAAACATTAAAGAGATCAAAGCTATACAGTCATTTGTTTTTCATACGGATATTTCAGTTTTCATCATCTCCTTACTGTCAGTGGCCATTTTCCAAATGCTGATCCCTGACTTCAGCTGCTGGAATGTCATTATGCAGACACTGAATCTGTAGGGAATAATTCACAGTATTCATATTATATATAAATACTAACAGAAATGTCCTTAGTATTTTCTCTTTTTGTTTTCTCTTTGTATTTTTTTTATTCTTTTCTCTATTTGCTTGCATGCCAGCTGTCAATCATCTGCTATGGGCGGGGTTTCTTGTCTAATCTGAGAATTCGATCGCTACACACAGTTGTACGCTGAGCAATGGAATCTCAGCATGTGTAGACTGCGTTTTAAGCATTGCTTACATGTCATTCACGTTAGACATGACGGCACTTTTTAAGCTACAACCCCTGAGATAACATATGTTAGTGTTTAAGTTAGTAAGTTTTTTATCCACCAAAAACCACTTTATCCTCCTTATTTATGAAGTTTTTGATATTTTTAAGCCTTGCATTTAGTGTTTTTATCATCAGGTGTTTAGAAACAAAGTTATTACGGGTGATATTTTTAACAACCATAATTGGCCGTGCCTCTCGAGTTGCAAACACCATCATATGTTATCTCAGAGGTTGTAGCTTAAAAAGTTTGAGAACCGCTGCTCCAAAGGATCTGAAACCTATAAGAGCATGACAATGCTCTTATCTTGTCAATATATTTCCTCATTTATTTCTTTATTCTTTTCCAGATTTAGTCTTTTTTGTGGAAGATCTATCATTTCATAGATCAATCTAAATGATGCCTTTCATCCCTTGGGCTGTTTGGAATGATAGCACTCTTTAATTGAGGTGTCCAGCCATTCTCTAGAGTCCATTCCTGACATTTTAACAGTAGTGCCAATGAAAGAAAATTTGCATTTCAAACACTGGTTAAACTATTCTCCAGGGTAAAGACTTTGCTTCATACTGTATGGTTGGTTTTTCTCTGTGATTTATTTCTTGGATCGTAATCATTTGATTAAATTACAGTGAATGTGTCAGGAACGTTTACTTTAGCAAGGTAAGTAAAGTGACTAACTGCAAATAATGTAAAGGTTGTTGTTTTGGTACTAAACAGTGTTGATTATAAGTCTCTGCTTGATTCCAGTGTTACAGACACAGTTTATCTTTCTCTCATAGTAAGAATGTCCCATCACATGTGGCAACATCCCCTCCCTTCTCTCATCACTGCTACTAGCTTTCATAAATAATTAAAGATTTAATCTGTGATATTTTCAAAGGTCAGATGCACAACAAAGAGAGAGAAATGCCAGTCCTTCCTCTGCAGGGGCACAATAGGTAATATCTCCACATTTCTTGGCTTTCTGTTTTCACCTGAATCAAGTGGGCCAGCTGATAGTAGCATGAGTAAAATAGACATAGCTGAATTGTTGTTTGTTAATAATAAAAAAACAAACAAACAAAAAAAAAAAAACAAGACATCTCATAAATGCTTCATCCCTTTCTCCAACAACTCAGCAGAGCAAATGTCAAGAGGAACCGTTGTATCCATTACACCTGAGCTACTATACTTGGTGACAATGGGGTAAATAGTAAAGTGACAATTTTCTAGTCATGTACTTTTGTTTTTAGCCTTTGCACAAACCAGTGAAAGTATGACAACTGGTTCAGTGTCTTGCCCAAGGACTCTTCATCATGTGAACTGGGGAAGCTGGCGATCAAACCAGCAACGTTTCGATTGGTAGACAACTGCTCGACCTCCTAAGGCACAGTTACCCCAACCTGAGGAGGAGAGCCCCCACTTAACCTGGCCATAGGTTCGTGGTGAATGAGGCAGTGAACACTTTCATGCATAAATATCTTCTTCATGCATTAAATGGATGTGGTCCTGATGGATTTCTTCTCCTGATGCATTATCAATGAGGCCCCGCTCTCTGCATCACAACCACAGCCCAGACAGTAAGGGCTCTATCATCTATTTCCCTCCTCAGTGCTTCTATCACTGCAGAACTGATGGAAATTTTAAAAAAAGATTCAGGTGTCACCTCAGGGTAAAATGGTCTTTAAAAAGAAAGGTGTAGTGAGGATAATTTAGTCTTATAATATGCGTGTATATATATGTATGTATATATATATATATATATATATCTATCTATCTATCTATCAGATAGATAGATAGATAGATAGATAGATAGATAGATAGATAGATAGATAGATAGATAGATGTGTGTGTGTGTGTGTGTGTGTGTGTGTGTGTGTGTGTGTGTGTGTGTGTGTGTGTGTGTGTGTGTGTGTGTGTGTGTGTGTGTGATGTCACTACCAAGTTTGCCTCAGTGAAAAACAGGAAAGGAAAATTACATTTTATAATATTTTATTATTCATGTCTAATGTCAACTGAAGTGGCTAATTTGCAAATATACCAAATTATACCATAAACATCCATAAATACACTAGAGACAAGCCTTTAAATAGGTGTCTATGCATCAAGGGATTAAAATGAAACAATAAAAAACTGAAAAGTGGTGTATGAATATGTTTTTTAATTCCTTTTGCTGGTGCTGATTCAATTAAGATCAGTTACATTCAGAAGTCACTCAATTTGTTCAGTTAGGGTCACCTGAGTCCAATCAGAAAAGTCAAGACATGTTTTATACATCTGCTATGAAAATCAATATTAATTTGCACCACCACTAAGCACGGACACTACCAAGTGGTCAAGCGTACCAAGTACAGATTTTAATTGAGTTCTTAGAAATATCAAAAACTCCAAGTACTAGGAGCATCATGACATCGAAAATTGAAAAAAAAAAAAAAAAAAAAAAAAAATGCCACAAAGCTGCAGAGAAATAACACGCCACAAAAACTCACAGCCCAGGCAAGAAGGGCATTAATCAGAGCTGCAGTAACAAAGAGGCCAAATGTAACCCTCCCTGGAGGAGCTTCAAACTCCCACAGCAGGGCCTGGAAAATTGGTTGAAACTAAGGGAATTATGTTAAATTCATGCAAATTCAGGTGAAAAACTTGTTTTAGCTTTAAATAGACTCACTAATATCAATTAAGACTGGGATTGATGTTCACTTTTAACATGATAATGACCTGATACTGTTGAAGAAACACTTTACTCAAAGCAATGTCTCTCCAGAAGCCTAATGGTACACACTTAAATGGAACATTTTAACTTTATATAGATTTTACAAAGTACTTGCCCAATGTGTTCCACCAAATCCGGGTTGTCCAAATCCAGTCCTCGAGGGACATTATCCGACAGGTTTTTGATTTTTCTCTACTCTTACATTGATACTCCAAATCAATGTTGGTCTTTAAAATGTGTGACTTGCATATCCCTTACAGAAAAACCATGTGACCACACATTTCACACGTGAACCATATGTGAGAAACAAACTAACTCCATGTGAAACACATGAGTCACAGGTAAAGCACATTTATAAAATGTGGGATTCACATGTGATTTACATGTGAACCACATGTAAACCACATCAGTCAACCATGTGTGATTCAAATATTAAACACTTCTTAAACATGTTGCCAAAATGTGCTTCACATGTTCTTCACATGTAGATGTTCCAAAATCATATGTTAGCATGTGTGCTTCACATGTGCATTAACATGTCATCCATGTGTGCTTCACATTATTCACATGTGAATCACATGAAAATGTTCCAAAACCACATGTTTGCACATCTGATTCACATGTGTATGTGGTTTTTCTGTAAGGGAGTTCTTTGCATTGCATAAAATGGTAAAAAATATTTATGCATGCCACTTTTAATAGACACACACACACACACACACACACACACACACACACACACACACACACACACACAGACACACACACACACATATATATATATATATATATATATAGCTAAACAAAGGCAAGTATGAGAATGAAAAGAGGTTATCAATGGCATCAATCTACAGACTGTCAGGTAGCAGCTCTGAATTCAAGTCAGCATTTTGTAAAGTACTTTTTTACAAAATTTATTAAGCTTATTTTAATTATAAGCTTATTTATTAAGCTTAGTTTTGTTTTTAACTAACACACCTGCCATAACGTATCAACGATGGCTTAAATTCATAATAAACATAAAATGTTGCAGTGAATCCTGAATTTTTGGGCCTTTTATTACAACATTTTTACTCCAAAACATCTAAATTTCTCACGTTCTATAGTGAGATTTCCAGTAAATAACTTGGAGTAGCCAAGTCAAAGTCCAGATCAGTCCGACTGATGTTCAGTGGTTCGACTTGAAGATGGCTGTGCAACAGTTGTCTTGTGGCATGAGGAGTGACCATAAACTTCAATGTGTATGTGCCAACATTATAAAGGTCTACAGTAACACATATGAGAAGGAAATATATAATGTTGCCTACCATCTTTAAAGTGGTACACACAGAAAAAAAGCTATTTTAACTTTACAATGCAAGATGAGAATCACTAAAGGTGCCAAATGTGTTTGCAAGGCACAGTAGGTAGGAGTGCTACATTACATAGTTTTTGTGAAAGTACATTCATATGCCAACAGTGCAGTTTGCAGATCTATTCCTGCTCTCAGCTCAGGGCTGAATTTTTATCTCTTCATGCCACCCTTGCAGGAAAAAGTAAAACTTCACCGAAGTAAAAAGTTTTCCTACGATTGGAAGTCAAAGGTAGCTTTATTTAGCCTCTTTTTCTTTAACGCAAAAACTCACTCAAACCTTTTGAGTCTCCTCCATGAAGCTTGAAAAAGGGTTCTGTCAGACAGAAAAGACAAGCTGATTGTTTTAATTTTGCAAACAAGGTGCAAGGCTGTCATTTTATGAGGTTTGTTCCTTTATAGCCAAACATGAATTAAAAAAAATGGATGTTTTGACCTTTTTTTTTAGCTGTTTTGCTGCAAACAAGTGGAACAAACTGCCAGTGGAGATTAAACTTTCACCAAATGTAGACATTTTTAAATCCAGGTTAAAAACATTTCTTTTCTCATGCACCTATGCATTAAATCTGCATGTTAACTTTTTTTAACTTATCTTGCTTTTAATCATTTTAATGTAATTTATTATTTTTACTTTTACTTTTACTATTTCTAAATATCTGCAATGCCTTTGTTTTATGTAAAACACTTTGAATTGTCCTGTACATAAAATGTGCTATACAAATAAACTGCCTTGCCTTTTTTATTTAATCATACAATTCACTGTCTGTAATTACTCATTGCCTTTCTTTCTGTATCTCTCATTTCTCTGTTTTGTCCCTGCTCTTCTGTTAGAAGGGAGTTTTAGTGATTAATGTGTGTGTTATAACTAAGAAACACACAGAGACAAAAACATGGATATAATGTATGTTAGACTACAAAGAAGACAATTTTTGTGAGAACTCCTTACCACTTTCTGTTGTATTGTTTTTGACTGCTAAATGATGACATAAATGTAATATAGGATTGTACACCCTGTAAAAAATATAAAAGGGCCTGTGATCAATTGTGAGAGTGCAAGATTGGTAAAAATAGACCAAGGGTTTGTGTGTCTGTGTGCATAATGCATGTCTTTCTCACCCAATACTATTTGATTTCTTTGGGTCTAAAGGGTGTTTACTTGTCAGAGGTTGTGTCTGGCTTCCTGTGTTAGTAGCGCCCACTGTTTTTAACCTCCACTCTGCCTTTGAGTTAGCATGTTTCTGTCAAGCTGCAAAATCAGTTTGGCAGGCCCAAAACAGACAGTTTTTCCATTAAACATTCATGAACTGCAGTGCAGTGGCACCAATGCAGAAGGTCACCTAGGAGTGGTTTAGCTGGCTCCAGAACTGTGCATCAACATGCCTATACAGTATATATATATATAAAAGAAAAACAATTCCCCACACACCTGCCCCTGGCAGCCTATTTGTTATCATAATGGAAAAACAAGCAAAACACCTGCATCTTTGAATAGGATCATTGATTGTACTATTAAAGGAACAGTTCCTCCAAAATAGCCTTCTTTTTTTCCCACTAGTACAATTAATAAAGATAGTTTTGAAAGGATGTGTTGAAACTTAGAGAAATTGAGGGGTATTAATAGTTTTAAGTGATTGTTGAATGACAATCATAATTTTTCTTATGTACTCTAACATGTTTTTCAAAATGAAAATAGTATGATACACATAAACATAGCAGAAAAGGAAAAAGGTTTTGGTTGACTATGTCTCTTCTCAAGTAATACCAGACGGGGTTGTTTTACACATTATTTGAAAGCCTGATTCACTTTAAAATAAGGTTTAACTTGTAAGGATTTTCCATCTATAAAACAATCTACACAGCTAAATATGTGAGTTTTGCCCCCCAAAATATGTGCCAACTCCTGTTGGTATTCACTCTTGTTTTGTGTGTTTTGGTGGATTGGCTGATTACATTCTACCTCAGTAAAAAGGGGAAAAGACATACAGTATTAGCCTTTTAACACTTTATTCATTGTACACTTTCAGTGATCTCAGAAGTATCCATATGTAACCACAACAGCGTGGCACCGCCTCATCATGCTGGTCACCACTTTGGTTGCATTTTGTTGTGGGATGGTATCCCAGTCCTCAAACAGGAGTTGTTGAAGATAGCTGTGTTGGTCACTCTAACACAAACAGCACACCCACGCTGATCCCACAATTGAGTTGATGTCTGGTCTTACATCATGTCATTCCATCCTTTCCACTCCCAAATTCTGGAGGTCCTCTGTGATGATCCTGGCTCTGTGGGGGAAAGCGCTGTCTTCCAGGAGGAAGGACTTAGGTCCTAGATGCAGAAGATATGGGACTGCCACTAGCTCTAGAACCTCATTTCAATTTATTTATCAGTTATCTATGTTAGAATGTTGTAGATGTTTGAATATTTTAGAGGGCATTACCCACACATTTAGTTGAGCTGCTCATTCCACAAAAAACTGATTGCTACGAGTTATACCTTGTTGAAAAGGTGACTAATCAGGCTTTCCAATTATGTTTACTACTACCTCTAATTGGTATTATCAAAGCTGAGAAATGGTTGACCAAACACAAATTTCCTTCCTTTTCCTTTAGTGGCAAGTTTATAATATTTATGTTGCATAATTAACAGGGGAAAAAATCATACTTATTTAAATTATGACAGTGAGAGTTGGTTCCTTTCTATTAAATAGGTCAAATAATTACAATGGAGCTGTGTGGATTTCTACAAGCCAGTGTTACAACTTAGAAAGGACATATGCATGACTTTTTATGTAGTTTCTTCATGTGGTGCTTTGAGCTCCATCAGCACATTCGGGATGAATAACTTCTGATATTAACAGCCTCTTTCAAACCACATAGCAGGAACGCGTGATCGTGTTCAGCCGATAAAAGTGAACAATGGCTTTAGAAATTTAATGTACTGAAATAGAAGAGTTTAATAGAGTGTGTTCCTTTGCGTTTGTACTTTTTGTATTTTAACTCCATTATTGCTCCTTTGCTCACACCACTGTAAAGCACATGGACATGACTGAGGTCATTATAGGGTAATCACAGGGAATCTGATTTAGTGGACTGGGGAAGGGCTGCATGAGGCACCAGCAAAACAAACTAAATTACACCTTAATTAACACCAAGGAGGCCTCCGAGGTCCACTTTCATTTTCAGCAATAAAGAATCTGTCTCTCACCGACACTTTCTACGTGTTAGTAATCTCCCTACTTTACCGCTATCAAAATGAGAGCAAAAGCAAACACGCTAAATAGAGGAGACACACTTGCTCTGTATGTCTAATTGCAGCTACAGCAGAGCTAGTTCAAGATAGAACTGCAACAGTTCTCTGACCCTGCTGGTCTCACTTGGTTAATTATAAAATGGTGCATCTGTCTCAGAGGGCGATGAGCTGATAAGGCTGCCCTGTGGAGCGGACGTTGCCCCCATCAAGAGACAAGGACAGTCCCACAGAGTGCCCACTGTACAGCTCAGGGCCAATTACCCACCTGCTGCATGACTGCAGTTCAGAGATGTCATTTCATGCTAATACCACCACTATAATTGTCATTGTGTTCCCAGTTAGAGGGTTATGGAAATGAGATCTTAAAAATCACTCAATTTAAACCATATAACTATTCAGCTGTGTTTGGAATATTACATCCACAAACCATTGAATTCAATTCAGAAAATGCTCACAAGAGACACTGTGCGAAATATTTATGAAAAAAAAAACCTGGAACATTTAGAATAATTTTAGTATAATCATGTGGTACATTTAGCACAATTAAACAATTAACTTTCACATTTATTTAAAAATAGTATGCACATAATCTGTTGTGAGGAATTAAATCATCTTGTCATCATATTGTCTTTTTTTTGTTACAACTGCTGAAACAGTGCTTTTCCATTGTATTGGTCAGAAAAGATAAAAGAGAAAAGAAAAGGAAAATACAAAATGTGGTAAACACAGCAGTATCAAGAGGACTTATTGTGCCATCACCAGCTTTGTTATCACTGTCACTATCTTTTTTTCACACTGGTTAAGCAGCATGCTGCAATAACATGTCCCCTGTTAATTTTACAGTCAATTCCAGAGGCTGCACTCCACTCGCCTTCCCTGCGCTGTTATTTCCCCCAGGACACCAACATGAGGGGCTTTGAAAGATGGAAACAAATGAAGGTCAGAAAATAAAATCATAGATGCTGGAAGGCCAAGACCTCTACTTTATTATAACAATGTCCTGCATTGCTAATATAAAAAAAGGGATTCACTGTTGGATGGGTTGTGAAGAGTCTTTCTTTTTTTTCTTTCTTTCTTTTTTTTTTTAATATGTGTAAGGCTTGTTTTCACAGGGCTGCCCTCTGAAACTGTCTTGCAATTATACAAGATGTTCCAAAAATCATAGTGGACATATTTCAGTTCAGCTACACAGTGGGGTGCCAATCCTAGAAAAGATGTTTTAAGTGGAAATGCATCCTTCACTCAGCTTCCCCCTAACTAATGTGACTAATCACTCAGTTCTATGCTTCAGCTGCTTTTTGCCTCCAAACATATTAGTGAAGATGATGATGAGTGACGGGAACTTTTACATCCCATCCCATTTAACGAGTCAACCTTGTCCCCCTTCAGCATTTAGTATTGAAGCAGAGTTGACATGTGCCCGTCAGTCACTCACCTCTAGTTCCCGCCGTCTTCATCCTGCACGTGGCCCTCCTGCCTTTGCCTTCAAGCTCACAGGTCTGTTGCCACCAGTGTCACAGCCAGCCGAAATCACTCTCCTTTTCCTTTTTTTCCTTTTTTTTAGTTGCATACTGAGAGATGCTAAATAAGGAGCATGAAAGACCATCAGATGCTAATCCAATTACCCCTTTGATTTTTTTTCAGACACTTAGTTTGTTGGAAGCATCTTTTGCCAGACTGAATATGCTGTATAAAATTTCATTATTTTAGCTTTTGTTGCATTATCAAAAATACAATTTGGGACAGACTGGATATTTTAATGTCTCTTCAATAAGCACAAGTATGAGCAGTATTTAATGCTTCAACTTTAACCACTAAATAGTTTTTGTTTTGTTTTGCTTTCACATATCCACTAAATTTGTAAAATTTATCCAAAGTGACCCCTAATCTGCCTTTTTCACAGTGTAGTTAAAAATCAAACTTGTTTAACTGGTAGACGGCCAGCTACAAGTGAGTTTATTTAAGTACATGCCAGAAACTTGAAAAAATGCTCTGTTAAATGCACCCATTTGTTTTATTGATCTCTTTTTCATGGGTTAGGAGTGAACCATTAACTTTGATCAGGCAATTTCCTCTTCAGGACCATGGACTTTATAAAGTCCACAAAAAGCATCAAATTACATAAATATCGCTGCTGAATTTAATGTGTGTTGAAAACCATAAGAAACAGCTGATGTAATAATCTATTGCCAAATCCTCACAGAACTCCACCTGCTGATACGGTCTTCCTTCTAATTATATAATCATCCCTCTCCAGCCTGCCCTATACAATTTGAAAATTGCCATAATTTCTTGGTTTGCTAGCCTGTGTGTTCAGATCACATTAGTCATTGCATTAACATGGAACTTAAGGAAAACAAAACGCACCAGTGTCAAGCTCTCACCATGGGTTGCCTCACAGGAACAAATATAAACCCTGCAATGTATTGACAAGGAGTCAAAGCTTTGCACAGTTTACCATTCATCTCCAGCTCAAGCTGGAAGTGTTACAAATACCAAATGTGACTCTAAAAAACAGAGGCTGTAATATTCCCAATGAGAAAAGTGTTGTTAATGAGTGGAACAGCAGTGTGTTGTAATGTAGATTGATACCCTCATAATAATTGTGCTCTACTAAGCAGGCTTTAAAAACATTTCAGCTATCTGTCCCTTGTGCTCAGTTTATTTCTCTCTCACTTTGATTGCATGGTAGACCAGCTCCAAGCACAACTGGTCCCACTTATCATGTAGACTGACGCAGTGATACGCACAGCTGTGTATGACTCTACATAATGAATCTTACAGTTTGTGCTTTATCATTGTTCTATGCAGCATTTTTGCACATTTTTTTCCTGTTTTCTTAGTGTCTGGTGCATATTGCAAAATGCACAGCTGTCTTTTAATTTGTTCCCCACAAAAAGTGTGTATATTTTATTTTTGTTTCAAAAGTTGTGCCCTGATTTGAAAATTGTTCATTCTGGAGAAAGAACTAAGTCATCTAACTTTAATTAAATGGTAAGATTTAATTATAACTGAAATTACCTTTCATTACAAGTGCTTTATTTATTCCCTTTTTCAAAGACTATTAACAGTTTTTTCTTGAAAATGAATACTTGTCAAGCTACCTGCATACTATATATGCATATCATCTGCCCACAAATGACAATTTCACCATCACTGATATCTGAACTGGAAGCAACACCTCACCTCCTACAACCGCTGTCCTTTTGCAGCATGATAATGGCTATCTGCTCTGCACCACTGTGTCTCATCAGAGAAGACAACATTTTTTCCACACTATCCTGAGCACAGCAAACTCCCATCTATCCTGCTGGACACATTTGCCCAGTGTGACAATGATTTCACAAATGCCCAGTGTGGGAGGAGAAACCATCCGTTAAAACCAACCCACTGTGGACTATACATCAATTACCCTGAAGCAACACTCTGGTATCTTTTTTCCCCCCTGCCTGTCCAGCTACCTGGCTAACTGACAACATCAAGGAGATTTAGTGCAGAGCCTCAGTGGACCTGGTTGGGACGTTCTCAGTAGATGGGAAACAATAATTACAGCTGAGGGGCAAGGCTTGCTGGGAGTCTGGAGCCTTGCAGAGATTCAGTGTCATAAGGCCAATGGATTCCTGGGTGCCTGTTAGAAATGGTTGCTTCACTTGTCAAAGCAAGTAATAAGCTACAGATTTTGGCTAATTTAATTCTGGGAAGGTAATTTAATAGTTTGGCTGTCTGCTTAGTGACATACATTTTAAAATGGCCATTTTCAGACTTTAAATTCACAATCAGACTTGCATGCAGGTTAAACATTAAAACTAATTTAACTATTATTAACTATGCAAAGAAAGTCAGCTATAGTATCACTGCAGCAAATAAGTATTTAAAATTCCCTCGTTGTTATAATAATTTACCTTTATAATCATCACAATGTTTATGGGCTACAGAGTGCATGAGACAGCCTAAGAGGGTGCCTCCTATAGCCCTTCAGTGAATTACTCACTGTATCTGCAGGACTTAATTGGGGTCAACACGGACAATAAAAAGCTAACCCAGCACAGTCCACACAGCCCCTAGTCATGTCTTCATCACCATTCACTTCTAAATCCTTATTCACCATCATATCCCTGTTTCATTCACTGTCATCTCCTTTGTCATTCTGCTGCTCCCTTTTACTTTCATGTTCTAAGCTACACTGTATTTTTTCCACTCTCCCGATAAATATCTGTCTCCTTTCTTCTGCTTGTTTCGAAATAGAAACAGGGGAATCTTCCACCCCCTGTGGCTCTGAACACCCACTCAAGGTTAGGAGTGCTGCAGCTGCAAGAGTGAACAGATCAAGATTTTAACTGTCACGCGGCATAAACTGAGAACATCTATACAGCCCAAAGTATTTATAGTTCACTCTGTCACATAAATAAAAAAGATTTCGTAAGATTCTGATAAAAAGTGACTTTTCAATCTGAAAAGGCTATGTTTTCTATTACATTTTGCTGAGTGAAAAGCAAAAAAAAAAAAAGCAATAAAGTAATTTTTCCCATGAAACTTTTGGAATTGTTATTGTCTGTATAATTTTGTGCTCAGGCACAAAGTAACATTAAGACGTCACCTTTCCTGGTCAAAAGATAGATAAGTGTTTAATTTAAAAAAATCAATTTAAAAAAACAGCTATGCAAATGTACTAAGGTTGGGATAATGTGTTAAATGTAAAAGAATAACACCACAGAGTGTATAATATTATCAAAAGTTTAAGAGAATTGGGAGGAGTCTCTTTGTGCACAGAGCAAAGCCGAAGGTCAATACTGAATGGTCGTGATCTTTGGGTCTTCAGGTGGCACTGCAATAAGAATAGGCATGACACTCTACTGGAAGCCACTTCCAGAAATGACTGTCTGTGAACAGAGTTCTCCATGCAATTCACAAATGCAGGTTAAAGCTCTATCATGCAAAGAAGAAGCCAGATCCAAAAGAAATGCAGTCTTCTCTGGACCAAGGCTCATTAAGCAATGCAGAAAAGTGTTCTGGGATCAGATTAATCAAATTTAGATTTTTTATTTATTTATTTTTTTTTTGAAAGCCATGGATGCTGTGTCCTGCAGACTAAAGAGGAAAGAGTACAGTGTAGCCCTGTTTCCACCAATGGGTCATGGTCAGTATAGGACAGGTGAGTACGCATTTCTTTTGCATTTCCACAGGCAAAAACTGGGAAGGGTGCCATAATATCTATTCTAACCCATCCTACTTTTTTGGGACTTTTCCAATGGGGTCCCATTCTTACCGCTTAGATATACCATGGATTTTTTGTTGTTTAGAACCAACTGCCAAGAAGAAAACTCAAACTGCTGACTACAACAAACTGCTGGATGCCCGCCATTTTCATCCTTTGTTTCTGCATCACATTCTTCTTAGTTGTAAATCAAAGAAGGTGTTGCGGCGCTATAATATCAAGTAGAAGAGTCTGGGTACCAAACGGACTAGCCTGCAGTTCAGACGTTTTACCAACAGAAAACATTTGGCATATTATGAAATGAAAAATCTGGCAATGAGGGCCCAGGACTGCTGAGTATCTAGAATCTTGCAACAAACAAGAACTGGACATCATTCCTTTCCTAAGGGGCATTCACACCAGGATAGGCCAGAGGACTCGGTTTGATTGGGTGGAAATTTCAGAAAAAAAAAAACCCTCCTTTGGTTTGATTTGTGCTCAAACTGCACTTAACTCAAGCGGATATGTGGGTTGGTTAAATTGGACCTGTACAGGACTCTGGTCTTGGGGTTCCTCATTTTACTGTGGTGTGCAGAACACATGCTATTGGCTTTGTTTTTCCTCCTACTCAAATAATACTCACTTCTTTCTTTTTCTTCTTCTTCTTCTTCTTGATGCTTTATTGTGGTTGGCATATGTCACTTTCTTTGTGGTCCACTGGATAGTCCGTTTGCAGATGAACCAAGACCCCCGGCTTTCAAGCAGACCTCAGTCTGCTTCTTTGGTCCACATCGGAGTGCGGTTGGTGCGGCATACAAAATACAATGTGTGACAAAATATAGTACCTGGTTATATTTAACACAACAATCTGATATTTATTTTTTTTACTTGAATCCATATTTATTTATAATTTGATTAGATTATAAATTCCGTATTTGGTTGTTTCACTTTTGGCTGAAAACACACAAAAAGGAAGATATTTTTTGTTCGGACCTATATATGTACGAGAGGTCCGCCGCACACCCAAATTTAAGGAATTTGATTTTATTCTTAATGCAAGTCTCAAATGATAATAATGTCTGCAGGAGGTGTTTGAATTTAAAATGTAAATGTAAGATTACACAGTCGATACAAATTCAGTATTCAACTTTGTATGTTTTTCCCCCTTTACTGCTGTCTATGTGGATATTAAAATGAGGTCAACCAGTCCTGACGAAGAAATTACATGATTTAATGGCACCCCAGGGGAAGTTTAAATATAGCTCTGTTTTACAACTGGCTTCCATGGCATGACAGAAGTTCATCCATAAACAACTGCTCAAATCCTGAATGTGCCCTGCTTTAAGTATCCCCACAATTAAATACTAATATGTTAATGAAGATCTGTCCATCTCTTGATGCAAAATCTTGTATTTGCTTGCTTGTCATTGTAGGGAAAACAATGTGGTGTGTGAGGGAGGAGAATGCTGTCCCTTGCACTTCCACAAGATGGCAGGGCAACCCACTATCTATTGTTGGCCTCATAATAAATCTTTATTGGTGTGAGCATCCTGGACTCTACAAAGCATTTAATGAACAAACATAATGTTCTTCTTCCTTTATCAACATCCTAAGAGAGATAAATCCATGAGGCATATAAATAATTAGCAACATTATGAATGTAAATCTAATAAAAACATGCAAGAAGATCAAATATGAATTAGCATTCATTATGTATTTTAGGAAAACCCATTTAACATGACATCCACATGAAAGCAATGTAGATGGAAATGTCCCACTGGGTACTGTGGGGAGCTTATTCCCCATATGGGTTGCTTCACCATTTATCTGTATTCATGAAAATCTCTTTAATTGAGGTTTTAAAATTATTTATCACATCTTCAACAGTGTATAACAACCTTAAATACAGAGAAGAGAAGTCAAAGTGAGGAAATACAAGGATCCTTTCAGGAAATTATGACATCAATCAATATTAAACAGGATATATTTCAAGCAGAGCAATGAAGCCCGATCTTCAAACTGTAAGACATGAAAGATGAGTACTGTGGTGTAAAATGGAGAATATCCATGTGGAAATTAATTATATATATATTTTTTCTTTGATCCACCATAAAGACTGATCAACATTTACACAGAATGACAGCATGCCCGACTCCCTGATTACATCCAAGCAAAAGCGAAACAGTGGAATATTTAAATTGTGAATCATTAAAAGAATTGGAGAAAAACATCTGTGAAACCAAAATGAACAGTGCTGTCCAGATTGATGTAGCCTATCAAGCCTGACAGATGTAGGTTACATCTGCTCCCATTGGCAGGAGTAGGAAGCAAACGCGTGGCGAAGGGAAGGAGGAACCAGCTGCTGTTAAGGACTTATGCAAGACTCCAAGTTAAACTAAGAAATGTGAACACCTGTAAATCACTAAGACTGCTGCATGCTGTCCTGGATGGAGGCCAGCTTTTCCACATTGATCATGTACATTTATTCTATGCTTCCCACAGACACTCCGCAGTCAGCTTTCCTAGATTTGCCATATGCAAGTGTCAGCCTTCACACCCCCTCTCCTTACCTGCCACCAGTTTTGAGTTATATGAAAACTCAAACCCTGATAAGTTAGTCTAGTAAAAGCAGCTCTGAAATTATGGCAACTGACATGTCATGCCTAAGGGTCTTACTATTTTCAACAATAGCATCACACAGTGCATTCTTTGAATGTGTACCAGCCGTGTGCTTTAAATGAAGCATTCTTGACACATGAAAAGACAACACAATTTCCAACAGCAGTAGAATGAGAAAAGAGGAAATGAAAATAAAGTTGTAAGGGATCAAGTCATTTGTGTTGAAATTACATGGAAATGGAAGATATCAGACAAAGACACCAGCAATGAGGCTAAAAAGAAACTAATCAGTGTGTAGTAGATATCTCCCAAAAAATTCCTACCCGCATTGTATAATGTTCAGACATGTGCTTGCATTCCAAACTTCCCAAACTTCCGTTCCCTAAACACTATCTTTTTGTCTGTCTGCTTCTCATTATCGGCTCACAAATGCTTACCAAAAGAAACAGGTCATGTTCAGTGGAACCATAAAAACCCTCATTACACTTCTCATCACACTGGACACTCCAGCGCTATGCATATTTCAGTTTACTGTGTACCCACAAACTAAGTGCACCACGAGACCACAGAGTGGGTGTTGACCTTTCACAAAACAAACAGTCTCTTTGTGTTTACTAAAAAAAATGAAAATCTCAAAAATGTCAGTTGACACCAACCTGTCAACAGTCCACATACATGAGTGTCTTTACCAGCCTATTTTGAGTTACATTATGCCAACAGCAGCATGTCTGATTTATGGCACTTGAGTAAATCATCCACTAAAATGGTTAACTGCAATGACTGCAGATTTGAACACAATGTCATGCTGCAAAGCTGGAAAATCAAACAAAACCACTAGTGTTAGGGTTATAAAACAGAACTGTTAGGATGAGCTGGACTTTAACACACATTAACACCTACTGTAAGACAGCAGTCAAGCATAGTGATCATGAGTTTAAGTGTGTAAGTAAGCATCTGATGTATGCTTTAGAAGTAACTGTGAATGTATCATGATGAATTTAACATTATTGTTCTATATTTTTATATAAATGTTAAAAAAGTAATATCTCCCCACTGTTTTACCTTAACATAACTAATTCAAAATGAAAATAATTAATCAAGCTTAATCTATGAGGCAGTGCCATGTGGGTTTACAGTATTCACTTCTCACAAGGAAGATCTGTCACATTTACACGGAACAGAAAATGAAAACAGTCAGTTAAATGAATCGTGGTTGTTCTGAAGAAGCCTCCACTGCAGCTCGCACAGCATTTCAAAAGAGGCTGAACCCAAACAACAGGAGGAGGAAGTCACCTTTAGAAGTTCAGTAAAGCACGCCGGCTTCGTAGCCGACAGTTGTAGAGGAGACCGTCGCTCCTGTGTGCTTTTAGTTAAGAATGGCAAGAACGGCAGACGGAAACTTAAGACCTCAAATGAACCAGAATGGAGTGAAATGTGACGATCACGGGAAAAATGGCTATCACAACAAGAAAGAGGTATGTCTGTCAGGAGCTGGTAGGTGAAAATTAAGTTAAGGAAATTATATGTAATGTAATTCACGGCATAAATAGGTGCGCCTGCCCTTAGGTGCGGCCAAGGTTTGCCGCTCGACGTGTTTTCTTTGGCTTCTTACCTGAGATGACGTTGGTGACGTATGCAAGCTTTGTAAAATTCAGTTTCCACGGACTGCATCTTCACAAATTCCTTCTAAATGGAGACAGATAAATAAATAAAATAAACAAATTAACAAACACCAGCCCACCTTTAATATGTTAATGCAAATAGTAATTAGTGCTTAACAGCTGTTGTACCGCTTCATCTATTTTGTAGATACCCTAATACAGTCCAAGGAGTTTCTAGTTCCTGTAATGATCTGGAATAATTAAGGATCCCACCCTGAAACTCTTCCTCTTTCGCAGAACCGGATGCCTTGAGCCAAAGTGTTAGGAGGGCACAGTTTAGTTCCCTTTAGTTTACAACGTGAACTGCTTTTGATAGGTGACCTGTCCTGAGACTGCCAAAACCATCATTTCTAATCCATACAATGCTCATTTTTAGTTAACTGTAAACAAATAATTTTATTTTTAAGTTGGCTGTCACAATTAGCATAAAATTATTTTGTGTTAAAGCTAGCTACAGCTAGCTTAAAATGTGTATTTTTATTTAAGCTAGCTCCAGCTACCTATATGTTAGTTTGATGCTAGCAGTAGTTAGCTTAAAATTTTATGTGATCAACTTTAAAAAGTTCAGCTGGATATTAAGTTAAATGCCATAAGCATTTAGAGAATTTTAAAAGCATTAAAAAGAGGAAGAGACTGGAATGGACGTTATATTTATCCTGATGCCCAATATCTCTTCCTGAAAAGAATAATAGCTATCTGTTGACAGTTTTTATTTGAAGTTTTACCAGTTAGGTCAGCCATGGCTCTGAATGTAGCACTGATTGGTCAGATTATTCACCTGCAGCAGCACACACCCAACCCAAACTCAATTTACTTTACCACCAAGCTAAAATCTGGCTCACACTATGCAGCATACGTTATTTCTAACATTGTGTGCATGAGTAATGAATCCAGTAGTATGTTTATTAACACAATAAACACACTTATTAACAAGTATGGATTCATAGATCAATATTTCCAGCTGGCCAGAGTTGCACTTTGTAACACTCAGTTGTTGCCATCGCTCCTAAAGATAATAAAATCCTTCTGTACTAAAAGCCCATTGCAAACTGATTCAATTGAATTACCACGTTTTACTCCTTTCCAGACCCATTTTGCATCTTCTATATTAATATAAAGCAATCACATATAGAGGGCTGTTGTGTGTTCTAAACAGTTGTACTCGCCTCATGTTAAAGCAGGAAATAACCACTCAAGCTGAACTGTACTTGACTATAATGTGTGGAAAAATGCTTACTTTTACCACTGTTAATATTCAGTCTCTATTTTCAATTCTTCTTTAAAAAAGTAGAAAATCACAGATAAAGCCAAGTGTGATAAAATTACCAGCACTGAACAGCATAGTAATTTCTTGGAAAAGTCTGGCATTTTTCGCAGTTGCCTTAAGTTAGAGGAAGCAAACAAAGTGAGCCTTTTTTCTGTCGCAATAAAAAAGTATTTTTCATTCCTTATCTTTCTATCGCATCATTGTTAGCCGCAGACAAGGGAACCAACAACCCAGACTGGGATTTTATTGGGTCTAAAGATGTCACGCTATTTTATACTAAATTAAGCTGTTCAATAAATGACTCTTTAAATGGTATTATATGTAACAATACTGTGACTTGCTTTGAGTTATGATAATATTAGTTAGTGACTTACAGGCCACTGTCTGTCTTCCTTTTGCATCCAGGTTAATTGTAATGTTAGCCATTAGTGATATTATTCATTAGAATAAAAACAATTTTGTTAAAAAATTATTATGTCAAGTTGTGTACTCATCTGCAATATAAGACATCTTATTTGGGCCTGTTATTGAACAGAAAACTGGCCCTCGGACTGGCGTCGCCTCCAGACAGCCCAATCAAGAGTCTTTTGAGCAGGCACCCATGTATGTGGCAGTCATGACATACCTTGGGTTTGGCATCGTCACTCTGTTTGGTTACTTCAGAGATTTCCTCAGAGCCGTGGGCTTAGAAAAGTGCAACCTCGCACAGGAAAGAGAGGAACAGAAGGTAGGATAAACATGCTGTCAGATCACACAAAGGGATTTTGGGAACTTACACACATACTTTGGGCACGCACATACACCCAAATAATCCCTAAGCATCAATCCATTTTGTTTTCTTCCAATTATTTCAATTTTTCCTTAAGCTGTCCCTCATCTTTCGTGTTTTTGTCTGCACTATAATGTTGCCACGGGTGAAAGAGGACACCAAAGAGAATATGCGTTGAAGATCTAATTAAATCTCAACGGATTCAAGCTCTTTCTTTGTTACCGTGTTTCAGATTTTACATAAAGTCTTAACACTGCCATATAAGAACCTTTGTGTTACCATGGATTTGATTTCTTGAATCCAAAACTGCCATTAAATATGTTGGTAGCTTTTAAATTAGTTCTTGTGAAGGTCAAATGTATTCCCTTGAAAAAGCCTTTTAACATTTTTTGTGAAGTCTCTGTAGACAAATACAATAATAGATCTCAACAAGGGACTCTGCTCCCTGTGTGACAACAGTCACTGACAACATGAAGTCAAGGGAAAAGTAGCTTTACTATATCATCTCTTTGTTGTGGGGATAAATATATGAAGAGGTTAATGATATAAAGTTCTTAAATAACCTTAGTGACAATGTCATGGAAAATAAAATACCCTCTTCAGAGGAGATGAACAAAATGAGAGTGGAAAACCAACGTGGTTTTTGGAGGTTTTTTTTTTTTCATGCATATTCAGGTCAGATCTTGTAGGGGAGTATCTCTAACCTCAGTAAGGCTTAACAAGAAGGAGAGGCTAGAGGAATAATACGGCTGAAGTTTTATGCTACTGAAACGTAGCCTTGGTCACCATGGTTTCAGACAGTATGAAAGGAAGATAATCAGCTGGAGCTGTAGCACCTGATATGGTTACTATCAGATAACTGAGGGTGATCTCAGTCAAAGCAGACAGTCACCTTGAACTAACAAACATGACCACACATAAATGCTTATTTTACTCTACAGTTATCGGTGGAATAATGAGAGGACACAAGTATGGAAACATAAAGAGAGGCCAGACTCACTTCTTGTTATATTACAATTGTTGTTTCAATTCTTTTTTATGCCACTCCTTAAAATATAAAATGTATCTTGGTTCTGAGTTGTTGTCATTACAATATATTTCTCTTTGTTTTAAGGATTTTGTTCCACTTTACCAAGATTTTGAAAACTTTTACACAAGAAACCTGTACATGAGAGTACGAGACAACTGGAACCGTCCAATATGCAGTCTGCCAGGACCCGTCTTTGACCTGATGGAGAGGGTGTCTGATGACTATAACTGGACTTTCAGGTACTGTAACCCAGACATAAAATAGCTGGAATATATTTTAGGCTTATGATCATTTGCACTTGTGAGCCATTTATTGATTAGATGAAAAACAGTGACTACCTTAGCACAGCGGCACTTGGAAAACTATTTGAATTTGATAGTGAATATTGACTTGTTGTCATTTTTTTGTGATGTGGGAGAAACTGACTGATCTGATCAGATCCAAGGCCAGATGACTCCATAACAAGGCTTGTGGAGTATTTTCCGTTGGGTGTTGGGCATTTCCTAGAACAATTCAGAGCTGTGATGACCACTGCATCCTGGCACCAGATACCATAAGGAACCTCTAAAGGACCTGTGTCATACATGGTTTGTTGGCTTGCGAGCATGCAATGGACGTAATGTCTTGGCTTGTCAGGGTATACGTATACACTTTAATAAGTACAAATGCATCTCCAGCTCTAAACAGACAAGCATTTTTGAACTGCCATCTCTACTCAGGAAAAGTTCATGTGTGTGTACACACACACACACACATATATATATATATATATATATATATGCAAATATAATGGTATTTCCCTGCACCACAATTGATATTCTTCTGCTGCACACCAGGGTTATATTATAAAAAAATAAAGAGCATGAGCAGAGCCATGGTGTACAGCGATGACTTTATTATTCGGTAAAGAGGTAAGTGTAGATTACATGTTTCAAGAGGTTTAATGTGACTGGAAAAAGCAGATATGGGGCAGCCTGCTTGACTTTTTGTGGTGAAGTGTGGTGAATTTGTAAAGTAGTGTGCAGGTTCACATGAAATGTGTGAAAAAAAAGTGGGTCAGTAATGAAATGGAGAAGCTCACTTTAAATACTTCAAAATTCACTGAAAGTACATGCATTTTTGACTACCCTTGTGAATTTGGGTGATATTTACTTTAACTTAACTTTTCCAAGAAATGATTACACTTTTTTGAGGCCATTTATTTTTTTTCTTTGTTTTTTCCTTCTCTACTTTAACATTACATGTAAGTATACATACATTTTCATTTCATAATACAATATATTGCAACCTAATGTCTCAATTCAGGCTTGGAACGTCTTGGAAAAAGTGTGAAAGAAATGCATGACATGGATATTTCTTCTGCATGTATTCACTTGCATTCACTGTCACTCCCCTTACATAAACATTGTTTTGATTGCACTGCATATTTCTGATTAGCATTTACCATATTTAAGGCACTCTTAGTGTCTGAGTGTGATTGTGTTTAACAACAACTAAAAAAAGGAAACATAAATGAATATATTTTTAATGGGCATGTGCTTGCAGGTTTACTGGGAGGACAATACATAATGTCATCAACATGGGCTCCTACAACTACCTTGGTTTTGCTGAAAACAACGCAGATTTTCTGAAAACTGTGGCACATAGATTGCAGCAGTATGGCGCTGGGGTTTGCAGCACAAGACAGGAAATTGGTGAGTTTGTGGTCAGTGTGTAGTTTTGCACATAAATGAGGTTGTGTGTGTGCCATTTTCATCTTGAGAAAGCTCCAGTATGGATGTTAATTTAGGTTATAAGAGCTTTAAGGTTGTATATAGTGCTTAAAGGTCTTATTTGTACATGTTAAATGTGTTCTTGTCAGACCCCATTGCCACTGAGTGGGTTTAAAAACAAACTGATAACAAAACACCATTTCCTTTATCACATCCTATATACAATCATATAATATATTTCTTGCTAATTATTCTGTTCAAATGTTTAATTATGTGTCAGTGACACCAATGGTACATAAATTATTCAGCTTTTCTTTAATAATGTACTATAAGCACGAGTTGAGATACATATCAGTCCACACAGATGAAGCCATGTTATAGTGGAACATGTGACATCATTAAACAACCCTCTGAACATTAAGAAGGATGCAAACAAAATATATATGGATGTGTTGTAACAGTAAGGATCAGAAACTGGGATCTGATGAATTTTGAATGACGTTTTATCCTTTGAACTGTAGTGCAGCTTCAGATGGTGATTAAGCAACTGTGTGTGAATCCTATGTTCTGGCAGAGCAATGCTGCAGCGGAATCTAATAATTGGCAATCAGCTGTGTGTAATTCTTCAGAAGTTTTTGATGGGTAAACATCAAGGAGCAGGCCACACTTGGTGAAGTTTTCTTGAGAAAAAGTATTTTTCGCTCTGAGTAGGTGATGTGTATAGGATATGACACTTCTGCTGCCAGTTGCTTGTATATCTACTGAGAGCAGGCTAGCAGAAGGTGAGCTGGAATATAAACTGAGAGTAAGATAAGTTTCTTTCTAGCTTTGCATAATATCAGCAGTTTGACAGAGAAAAACCAGACGAATTAAAAAGTGTGCAATTGCTTCTCAGACACATGTTTGTCAGAGTACCACTCCTTCACCCTGCCCCACCCACAACCGAACTCCCAAACTATCCATTATTCATTTATGTGATTAATTTATGTGTTTATCTCTCTTTCAAAATTGGGCTGTTTTTGTCTGGGTTTCTAATGTGCATTTCAGATGACTCACCATGAGGGTTAAGGAAACCCAAACAATTTTCTCATGAGACCATAGCAGGAATAAATAATTGAAGATCCCAGCGTGTCTGTAGTAGCAGTGATGCTGCCATCACCACAACAATTTGTACTGGTGATGCAAAGATAATCCTTAAAATCTAATTTCCTTTAATGTGATTTCAATTTATTTATACTTTTTTAATCACAGAATAGATTTTGAAAAGCACATATGCCTCAGTCTCATTCTGTATTATGTAATATTTAGTTCTGGTTAGTTGGATTCTGGTTCTGCTCCTGTTAAAGAAGTTATTCTTGGTGCATAGCAGGGTGTTTTTACTTGTGACACAGCCAGGTAAAAGTAGGCACAAAGTGCACTGAAAGCACACCCAGTTAATAAACACGCATTCCAAACATGAATGGATCGATTTTTCAGATGGATATCTCATTGTGTCTACTTGTTCTCCAATCATTAACACACTACCAGTGAGATAATCTTATAAATCACATATTACCAATTCAGTGTGGATACCAAACACATAGCTGTAAAAATACCACAATAGAGCTGCTTTGCATGTGCACATGTAAGACTAAACCTGTGTTGGGTAACTCAAGTTGAGGTTAGTGATAGAAATGATTAACCCTTTTAATGCTGTGTTTTTCTTCCGGTCACACGTATACAATATAACAAACAGAAATAATTGTGTTTTTTCATCTTTGGCACCAGCTATTTAATCTTTCCACTCACTGGCTTTGGTGACGGGAATTGAAGTGATCAAGCTTAATAAGGCGTAGGTGTTATTATTGTATTTCAGCTTACTCAGCTAAGCAGTGTGAGCTTAATCTAATATAACTTCTCTTACCTGAAGAGTGTATAGACTAGTGGAGTAGGCTTCTGATGATTAATATATTAATAAGAAGGCAGAGCGTGCATATGAAGCCACAGTTAAAGGAAATTTTCTTTAAAGAGAGCAAATTCCAGTGCAGTCTGATTAAAATATAAAAAGCTACACATGCCAGTAGGGGCTGTAATCCTGAGTAGTCAAGGAAATGTTTAAATTGATCTAACTTGGCGCAAGGCCTTGATGGAAGGCACCAAATGGGAATCACCATATAGACAGAGCTGCTACACTTCATTAGTTTTGTACCCATCACTCAGTTTGTATTTTATTGTGCTGTCAGAAACATCTATCTTCTTTTTAATTAAATACCAACTATTTTTTCTCATGTTTATTTTGTTTAATTGTGAAACACTTTGTGATTTTTTTATCTTGAAAGGTGTTATATAATAAAGGTTTACATTACTTGTATAGTTACTGATTTAACTGTGCAATGAATGCACCATGAATATCATATTACCTGTAATGAGATTGTGTATTACTAAATTAATCATTAAAATCAGACTGATACCTGAGTAACTTAGTTGTATAATTGCTAGTTACTATTATTCCAATGTCACAGTAAAGATGAGTGTATTAAATTTTGGTTTATACTTTGTAGTATGCTAGTACATAGTGCCAGAAGCCAGCAAAAATATTAGAAGAAAGAGACTAGATGAGCCAAATTACAAATCCCACGAGAGCAAGTGGTGCTAGTGCTAAAGCGGGATGTTTGTGTTTGGGTCTTTGGGTTTTTATCAGCACCCAGTTATGCCTGTCATAGCTTGTGATTGGATTAGAAAGACCAGCAAGACCTCTGAAACTAAAGCATTCCCCTCTATGTGAACAGGTACAGTGATCATATAATTTTGTGATTTACACCTTGTAGGTAACCTGAGCATACACAAGGAGTTGGAAGAGCTTGTGGCCGATTTCCTCGGGGTAGAGTCCTCCATGACCTTTGGGATGGGCTTTGCCACCAACTCTATGAACATTCCAGCACTTGTTGGCAAGGTATGTAGTTTTGCACACTGAAAGTCACACACTGGATAAAAGTAATCCTACTGCATATGAGCACAACAGATTTGAATCTAATTAGCTCAGCTTTTGTTCCTTTCTTGCATATGGCCTAAATTAATATTAGCCAACCAAACTCTGCTGTGAACAACTCCCGACCACCCCCAGTTAATTAAAATGATAATTAAACATTACAGTGGCCAGAAGGAGAAGGCTGTGGGCTTACAAGGCTGCTTTCAGATGCCCAGATAAAGACAGGCAGGTTTTGTATTAGCAATACTTAAGGGTGTGACTACCCATCCTCTGGCCTCTGGGCACACCAGCCCGGCTCATGCGAAGGGCCAAAGTAACTAGAGGCAACACAAAGCATGAATATCTGTGATTGGTCTGGACAGGAGGAAAAGGAGGTTGACAGTTTAAGTGATGAGGGCGAGGTCATTTATGCAACTCAAGAGGTGCAGCAGTCCCTCAGGCTGTGGCCTTCATGCTAACCATGGGGGGAGGGGGGGCTCAACCCTCACTGCCAGCTCTGTCCATCAGGGACAGGGTGTGTCGGCACAGGCCTCGCTGTGCAGGCAGAGAAACATTAGAGTGACAGCTGTTGGTAGACTGGCTACTAGGCCAGCTGGACCCCAGGCCAAACCGAGCATATCTGTCACTGAGATGGTGTCTACACAACGTCTACAAGTCTTCATTCAGATTAATTCAGTCAAATGCTTAGAGCTTTAGTGTTATATATGCTAATGCTCTGTGCAAAATTTTATGAAACAACTGAATTAATTTGCATGCTGATTTTTATGGAATATGAAGCACTGTACGTAAAAACTGTAGTGTCTGTGGATCCGAATTTCATTAGACATCAAAGGAAAGGAAAAAAAAGCCTGTACAGCATATACAATTTTCTATCCATGGAAGACCTAGACACTGGCGATTTTGATTAATTCATGCATGGGGGCAGAGCAAGAAAAACAACTAAGTGGGTATATGAATTCATTTATGCTACAGTATATACTACAAGGACACATTGCATAACAGGATTTTCTTGTTTGTTGAAACGTGAAAGAAAGCAAGTAATCCTTCAGTGTGCCATGTGTCAATGTGAATTTCCTCAGCTTGTCAATAATCACAGATTACAATCAAACTAACTGAGATTTGTAGGAAAATTAATGTCAAGCTTCAGGAGAATGGTATTCTGCTATTGTTACTGGGACTGAAAGCCTTATGTTTGAAATTAATGATTTCCAGGGTTGTTTAATACTAAGCGATGAGCTCAATCACACATCTCTCATCTTGGGGGCCCGGCTGTCAGGAGCACATATCCGAGTGTTCAAACACAATAGTAAGTCCTATACCTTTCTCATTTGATCATGACTCACATTGCTTTGCTTTAAATTAGAGGTTTTTTATCATTCAAACTAGTTTTGCAGCATTATTGCTGTTTTAAGATTCACTGAAACGTAACACAACTTTTGTCATGTGAATGTCTGTTGAAGTTTCAGTGTGTTTGTGGCTGGTAAATGTGGTTTCTCTTCATTCCAAACGGTTGCTATTGTGAGAAGCACTTTACTTTTAGGATAGTGCAGGATTTGCTTGAGGGAAAAACCTTCTTAGCATTCCTCATTTAGAGCAGGAAATGTAAAAGCTTTGATGAAACAAGCTCTGTTTTTGGTCACAATTGTGTCGTATGCATAAGCAGCAGAAAAACAAACAGGTGCTTATTATCATAAAATTTGCTTTTACTCAAATTCTTTCTTTTCTCTTAGATCATCAGCTGCTAAGTATGAAAGACAAAACATCCATTTCACATGTAATTGAGGCATCCCTTTTTTTCTTTCAGCAGCAACACAAACAAGCCAGTCCTCTGCTAACAAATGTGTCCTGACAGGTACAAGCTCAGTCAGTTATGGGTCTTCCAACCAGACCCCAGAGGCCTGTCTAAAGGCAAAAAAACCCTCAGGCTCCTGAGCAGCTGACCGCTCCTTGCCCTAAAACGGCTTCACCAGACACTCATGTGCTGTGTTATTAGCGGGGTATTTGCTAAGAGGGTTATGAGATTAAAAGATTAAAATAAGAGTGATCTTTTTGTAATGTTGTTTATTGGTACAAATGCTCTCTTAGTGAGATCACGTGTTCACAGAATATTCAATGTTTAAGAGGTGTGTCTTGAAGAGAGATTTATCTTTTTTTTACTAGAAGGGAAACTGGTTTGTGCAGTCCAGCATCATCACATCTAAATGTCAGGCCTCTCAGTATATATAATACAAAGAAATTATCTTCTTTCTAGGTATCTCTTGGTTTTATTTATACATTTCATTTTTACTGAACCCATAGTTTTTATGCACCTTGAGGGCACAGAAAAGATGAGATAATATGCTCTCATTTTATGGATATTCATAACAGTGTGCACATCTTACATGGAGGCAAAGAAAACCATACGGACAACAATACCTTAAATCAGGCCACGACTTATCTTAAACAGCAGCTCAACTGTGAAATAAATGTTTTTCTTCATACTTGTTTGCTGTCCTCCACCCAAATATTGGTTAATAATTAATAAAAAACTTAAACATTTGGCCTGTTCTCTGAAGCTCCAAGAAGGGATATTACCAGCAGGGCCTCTGTTGCCTCTTAAGAAAACCTGCCTTTGTGGTGAGGTGGTGTTATTAATCATCTACACAGATTATTAGATATGACAGGTTTCTTTCCTGCTTGACAGAAAATGGTTGGATGGTAGTCATACTTTTAATGTTATTAAATAATTACTAAAGCTAGTCAACACTGCCATCTGCTGGTGTGCAGCGGAAGCTCATGAATGCTGCTCGAATCGTAACTCTTAAAAGCTTACTGGGAAATTATCATGGAAATTTTTTAACTATGCTGAATACACTGCATACATGTTTGGAAAAGCATTTATTTAGTTAGCTTGGTTTGTACTTTTATCTGATAAGGACATTGCAGTTGCCAGAGAGCAGCTGTTTTTACTCATCAGTTTGTAGAGAGTGTTTCTGCCAAATCAAGTATAGTCTTGTTTTGTTTTGTAAACTGCTTTGTTCTGTGGAAATTACAGCTGAATATTCTGCTGTTTGTGTTTGGTGTTCCCTGTGAGGTACAATCCTCTTATTGCTTCAGTCTACTGAATGGCATTTTGTTCACACAGTGGTGTTTACATTCCGGTATACCTGTATAGTCTATAGTATGGCAGACATACCATAGTAGTTTGAGATGTATTTACACGATAAGCTATTGACTGCTTTTTCATTGTTATTCCCTCATATTGTTCTGTGCTATTTGTTTGTTTGCGTGTGTGTGTTTGTGTGTGTGTGCACATGTGTGTGTGTATCTGCGTCAGACATGCACAGTCTGGAGAAGATGCTTAAAGAGGCAGTTTGCTCAGGGCAGCCTCGGACTCACAGGCCATGGAGGAAGATCCTGATCATGGTGGAAGGCATCTACAGGTCAGGCATAAGGCATGCGTCGTTATTCTGTTACACATATTTTGAATCAGTTTTATCAATTTTTGTAGGTATAAGTTTTTTAGATGGTCTTTAGCGGAGTTTTGCACTGCCAGACTCTCATAGAAATCTTTACACATAAGCTGAGGTGAGTTTGTGCTTAGAAGCACTGTAATGGTCTCCCTTTCAATTGCTTTACCTTCCTACCCACTGAATAGCAGATTGCATGTGTGTGCTTGCAGGTGGGTGCATGCATGTATGGGTGGGTAGCATTTGATTACTAGGGAAAGGAGAAACGTATTGTGTGGCTCTCCTGGAAGTGAGTTATCCCAGGTCTTAGTGACCCTGTCCATCTGCTCATTAGCTCCAAATCAGGGCCAAATGGAGCCACTGAGATTGACTTGGCTACACCCCCAAATCCAACTGTTTACTACAGCCATTTCTCTTCCTTCTCTCTTCCCTCTTTTTGCCCTCAGTTGAATGCACACTATATTTCAGTTAATCTGGTCTAATATATGACACTGTCAGGTTAACTATATTGTTTTATTGCACACACATACAATCTGTACACATACATTTCTATCTAATAAGAGGAAAGCCTGCAGCATCAGCACCATTTTTAGTAAAATTATTAGTTCCACAGCACACAGCAAAATTAATTTCACCTTATCAGGCTGCCTTTATCAAGCAATAATGTATTATGTCAACCTCAGACATCAGAGCAAAATGACGCCTTTCAGGAGATCTCTGGAAGAATAAATGCTCCATCTATCACATTCCTGCAACTTCAAAAGGCCCGGATAAGCATACTTTAGCTGTATGCCGGCCTTGCCTTTGATGTCCACAACGGTTCTGGTTCAACTCTGTCTTCTGTCATTTGGGTTGCAGACGTTTTCAGCCATAGAAAGCATAGCAGGTCAATGACTGCTCCATTCGCCAGCCATATAATCACTCATTCTGTCTGTTTGTAGCCTTAGAAGGTTTGCATCAGAGAGAATGAAATGAGAGGAAGGTGGGACTAAAGTAAAAGAGGCCAACCGAAAGATTCTCGGAAAACTAAAGCTGTGAAATGATGTAATATGCATTTAGAAAATGTGCAGATGCTCTTCACAGGACAGTTTGTTCATGTGGTTTATTACAGTGAAATATGTTAACTTGTTAATCCACTGCCAACTATGATTCTCTGTCTCTAGTATGGAGGGCTCAGTGGTTCGACTACCTGAAATCATTGCTCTGAAGAAGAAGTATAAAGCGTATCTGTACCTGGATGAAGCCCACAGTATCGGCGCAGTGGGGCCATCCGGGAGGGGTGTGACGGAGCTGTTTAATGTGAACCCAGCTGATGTGGACGTGATGATGGGGACTTTCACAAAGAGCTTTGGGGCTGCTGGAGGCTATATCGCAGGAAAGAAGGTTGCAATTGATCTTTACATTTTGTGTTTTAGCTACTTGCTTTCACATTATCATTGCTAGTCAACATTGAAGTATTTATTATACTGTTTTGTATAAATTTATCAAATATTTATAACTCTATATTTCATTCTCAAAAAGGAAAAAGCATTTTCACTTTCCTGTATTGTTAAATAGTTGACAGTATAGAACAGAGAAGACTGGTCTGGTTATTTGTATAGCATCATTTAAAGTGTTGTACATAAACCAATATACTCAAAAAACATAACACAGTTTAATAAAAAAAAAAGATGGGTTTTTCTGAGTCTGTTCCAGAGAGGGAGCTGACAGCAATAAAGGTCCTCAGCACTGCTTCACAGCACCAACAGGGCACCTCAGACTTTGCAGTGCTCTTGCAATATATCACTGTAACACCCTGGATACACAGCCTGTCATGTGTTGTGTTGCAGCAAAAAGAGAAAAGAGACTAATACAAAAGAGACTGATCTTTTTTCACTTCAAAAAAAAAAAAAAAAAACATGACAGAAGTTTGTTTGCCTCCACTAAAAAGTAACATCGTCCATCATCACTGTTCAATGCACCAGTTAGCACACCTATGAAAGTGTGACCTTGGAAACACAACAGAAAGCTTGTTAATTCTCCAGTTAAGCAGACACTAGTCACGATTACATGCAAAAATGATCGTCCTGGACCCAAATAGGGTCAACATTGGATCTGCAGATAAATAAGTGGTTTTCATCACATTGAAATATTTCCAGTTGCCATCAGTGACCATAGTGGTCACTGAGTCTTTTTATACTTTCTTTACATTGCTTAAATTACTTGGCAAGTAATGTCTGTGAAACAGGATTAAAGCAAGATTAAATGCATCATGCAACATGATTAAATTTAGTATTGGATATTTGAAATTATTGGGAATGTTTTTTGGGGCAGGTCTGTTTTTAAATATGAATGGAGCAACTCATGTGTCCAGCAAATGTTCACCAAGCTGTAACTCTGGGCCTTTTTAGATTCCTTTTTACTTCATTAAAAAGTACATTTTAGTACATAACCGCACTGGTTTTGTGGTAGTTGATTAAAAAGCAACAGAGGAAACTGCCTTGTTGTTTGAATTAGGTAGTGAGAGAGGGACCCTTACTTCCTTCCTTTGCCGTATGTTAGCTCCATCCTGCTCTGCCATAATAAGAAGGTAAAGCTGGCAGAGGGCCAGCCCCTTCTTGTGGCAGGCATCGGAACTGCGCTCTAAATTTAACAGGATGACTTTTAACAAGCATGATAATGTTTGAAGTATGAACACGCTGCCTGGTTTGACAGCTGGTTGTAGTAAAACTTGTGAAAGAAAAAGGCAGGAAAAGAAAGAGAAACCCTTTAGATTTGACGTATTTGTTGTTGTGGTAAAGTCACTCAAATCCTACATTAAGTGATTTCGGGTTTACCAACAAAAGACTCTGCAGATGTGTTCTGGAAAACATTGATGTTAAGGCTGTTTTATAAGAGCACCAGAAATAAATAAGCCAATAAATGCTCCCCCCCAACTCCTTCTAATTCACTTCAACCTTGCATATGAAGGCTTTAATAATTAAATTAACCCTATTCTCAGGAACTGAGTGGAAATTATACAGACTATGCAATGTATCTGTAAAGAGCCAAGTATGTACAAGTGTGCACTCCGTTTTGAAACCACTACTATTCTGTGGCTTTTTGAACTTGTAGTCCACTGCAGCGCCGTGACCACTGTGTGGCTTTGGAAACACTCTGAGATGTCACTCCATGCCCCAGGCATGAGATGGATTTTGGACATGTTCTCTTAACTAGCTTATCTCGGTTGCACTGAAATCCTGCAGAACCACAAAGCTGTGAAAATCTCCTGCCTTAAATGAAAACAGATGGCAGGTTGTTCCAGGGTTCTTATACTACGTTTTGAGCATTTCCACAAAAAAAAAAAATCCCTTCTCCTTATGTGTTTGAGGGAGTAGCAACCCCCGCCCAGTGGGGACAGATGGTGGTGAGTGGAAATGGTGGCCAGGCATCATCTCCGGCTACGTGTCATCACCTTGCACACGCTCGCCACCACTGAGCAGCAGCCCATCACCGCTCTAGTCCTGCTCCAAACCTCAGACCACTTACACACACGTGCTTTAGGACCCATGACCAAAAACACTTCCCTGAAATGCTGCTTCTCTCATGTCAACCACTGGCTAAATTAATCTCCTGCTGACATTTGGGTAATAATGAGCATGACAATCCTCATTCTGGCTCATTTTGTCATTGGTTCCTGCTCAAATTAGAGAGCCAGCTCCCTCCGAGTGGAGAATGGGAAGGATTCCAGAGATATTTTTACAGTCGATGCCAAGATAGTCATAGTAACAGAGAAATGACCCGAGGTATTTTAATTACTGCTCAGGTGTTGGGCATACATGAGCGCCCTCTAGTGGTGAAAAAAAACAACTGCAGGCTGTGCTACATGTGAGATGTGAAATGAAATGTTTTTCTCTGAATGCAGAAAGTTTCCTTACTGTTTTAAAATAACTGTAGAAACAATGTTTTGATATTTGTGCTGACACTTTGTCTAACATTACAGGAGCTGGTAGACTACTTGCGTTGTCATTCTCACAGTGCAGTATACGCCTCAGCCATGTCTCCTGCAGTTACAGAGCAGATCATACGTGCTATAAAATGCATCATGGGAAAAGACTGGAGCACAGAAGGTAAGAATCTGTGCTCACCAGAGCTCTCTGCAGTAAATGACAGCCAATGTTTGCTGATGTGTATACCTGTTTGTGTGTCCATCCATCAGCAGAATTGCTCAAAAACTTCTAGGAAGGTCTGGTTTAGACATTTTTTTTTTTTAACTTCTTCTCTATAATTTTTTAAGGAAACAACAGCAAATCAAATTCATAGAACAATGCCATTGTTAACATTAGGAGCAAGACCTGCAGGAAAATACAAACAGCTGCTTGGTCAGAAAATGTGGAAACAATTACAGAGGTCTGCAGTGGTAAGGAAAGGGGAGTCATGCAGACCCAGAGCATTTTCATGTGTGTGCTGTGAGGAATGCTGTTCCGCTGAAAAGTTACTGCTTTAATGGCATCAGACACAAGGGCAGGGAAGCAGTCATTACTAGACCAGTCAAGGTCCAACCAGACCATTTCCTCTTGTGCAGTAGTTGTATGTCTTTAGCTGGATGAGGATGAGTATGTCTAGTGATAATGATAATGAGTAACTGACAGATATTTCTAGAACCTAAGGCATACATTATAAGGGAAAAATAGGCAGCTATGTAAGCTGTGTGGCTAATGAAAATAAACACGTCTGGGGCAGTGTGCTCTTACGGGTTAATCAGTATAAGGACTAAAGCTGAGTGTGTTATGGTTGAGGTATATTGAGGGTTCATGCAGAGATGAATAACTTTCATCTGGCTCTGAACCAGACATGCTTTGCATCTGACGTAGCTTAAAGCAATAGCTGTTGTGGAAAAATCAGTTTTGACCTGTCTTATAGGGAGGCGGCAACACAGCAAACAGAGCAGGCTGTCAAAACATCAGCTCCATTGTCCATCAAAACACTAAAAAAATCTCACCGTGACAAGAAACTCTTTGAATATCTGCCTGATAAGACTCTTATCTTTTTCTCTTAGTCTGCCTCCATCTTCATCTATCTCTTTGATGTTAAATTTTGCGTCACTCTGACGAGCAGCAACATCCACACATTCTCGCCTACTCATATGATTTGTGTGTCTGGCAGCGGGTTTTTGACCTCCATGGCCTCTATCTAAGCGGAGAAGAACAATTTACAAAATGGGGCCTGTGCTTTTTGGCAGATGTCCGAATGTTGTGTGTTTTTTCCTTACTCCCTCCTTCACTCTCTTTTTTGCTTTGCTGAGATAAGGGGATTTAAAGTGTTCTCTTACATCTCTTTGAAAGAACTGCCAATCTGTTCCCAGGTAGAAACAGAGCTGTTGTTCCAAGGCCGGGCCATGCCAAACAAAGCAAGCAGGCTCCCCAGAGAGTCACATTGTTGGGAATCACAGGGGGTCGGCAGATCACGCTGCCTCTGCTGCCTTTGATGTGTTTTCCTGTGTGTTCATCTAAAACACTGTACATTTGGCATTATTTATATTCTGTTTCAGTCATGGCTAAGCTTCAGCGGCAGTGTGCAAAAACCATCATAGCTAATTTGTCAGCCCCCCGATTTTGGCAACAAATAAGTGTGTATACTGTGCTGTCAGGCTGACTAAATGAACCATCTGCTGCTGCAGCCGAGTTGTAATCATGAGCAACTTCACAGAGGAGGTTAGCATGGCCCAGATGGAGGTGCAGGCCTCAAAATGAGATGCCACTGCAAAGAACTCACACTACATAAGCTAATGCTGACATGTAATGCTGCTCCCTGAGGGGGACAGTGGAAATATGGAGGAAAAAGCAGCGAGTTGATGCTTTACTCATGTACATCTGGTGCTGTCCTTGTTTTAATTGGAGGCATTAGACGGATCCGCCAACTGGCAGAGAACACCAGGTACTTCAGGGCCAAGCTGAAGGAGATGGGCTTCATCATCTACGGCAATGATGCCTCACCTGTAGTGCCGATTCTGCTCTACATGCCGGGCAAAGTGGTGTAAGTGCACTTCAACTCTCACCTACAGTAGTACAGAAAAACAATCTGGATTTTTATTGTGCTCCAGCTTGTTCTGAAATGGTAAATGTTAACCTCGGGATCTTTTATTGTCACAAGCAATTTTAGGTCAGCTCACTGTTTATTATCTCTAATGGATCTGGATGGCAGCCATTTTACTTTTTCTTTAAAGTTTTTCAAGAATCAGCAGAGTAGAGCAATGTAGTCTGTAACCACTTATGAGGCAACGTCGGGTATTGATTAGACATGACTGTGGATTGTTTAAGCCACTCAGGAATATAATCAATTAGGTATTAAGTGTCTTTCAGAGCTAGTCAGAACTGATATCCATGAAAAGTTGATCAGTAATTTGCCATAACCTCAGATTTTACATTGGTCTGTTATAAGGAGCATCAAGTTTTACCAACAGCAAATATTATCTGTAAAAAAAACAAGTGTATTAATTGTATTTATTTAAACCACTGTCAGAATATGTTTAAAGGTTAAATGACTCTAAACCACTCTAATCACACATCTCAGCTGAATGATTAAGGATTTGGAGTTAATGAACGAAGCATCATTATCTGATGTGTAATTTAGAGAGACAAAGCAGAACGCTACTTCTTGCTATTGTGAAGACTTCACACTTGAGAAAATGGTAATCAAATGTTGCTCTGTGGTTTTATTGAACTCTGAAGTAAGCATCAAAAGCAGTTCTCTACTTGGTTAAGGCTTGTATCAATCCAGAAGCACACCCACCGTGTTGCAGTGAAAGTTCATACAACATTGCATCATGGCTGCCTTTTTATGAGTGTTACACAGAAACAATTTAAGGGAGAACTTAAGGTGTTTTGTAATTAAACTAATGGTTGTATTTTATGGTTTCTGACCAGGGCTTTCGCTCGAGAAATGCTGGAGAGGAAAATAGGTGTGGTTGTAGTTGGCTTTCCAGCCACGCCGATTACAGAGGCCCGGGCTCGCTTTTGTGTGTCTGCAGCTCACACTAGAGACATGCTGAACCAGGTGAGCACAGAGACAATTTACCAAAATCATATTTATTCCCAAGATTTTGGAAAGTACTTTTGTTTTTTTCTCCTTGTTGAAAATCACCGTCATGCTCTGAGCTTTTCTGTTTCTTTCAGGTCCTGCATCATCTGAATGAGGTGGGGGATCTTCTCTGTCTGAAGTTCTCACGGCTGAAGCATTCGTCCCTGCCTGACCTCTGTGACGAGACAGACTTTGAGCTGGACACTTGATTTGACCCACGACACCTGAACTTCACAGTGTCAAAACTAAACATCCTGTCAACCCATAAACACATGTTGTAAGGTAGCAACTATACCTTACAACAGAGGTGGGACCAAATGTTTGGCAGCTGCTTTTCATGTGTTTGTAACACAGTTTGATTCAGCAGAATAACTTTCTTTTTTTTTTTTTTTTTTTTGCTGCCTTTCTTGAAAATGACTCCTTTGTATTTTTATTTATGAATGCTTATGGGAAATTATTTGCACGTGCATTGCTGCACAGATTCAACCTCAGGTAATTTGTAAAGTATTGTGTTTTATTCCACTTTTGAGATAAATCCCACATTGTTAGCTCAGCTGCAGTAACATTTGAAGACAGTTTTGTCCATTTTAGCTCAGAGGAGGGCTTGCATTTTTACACCGTTATATCATTGTCTATATTTAGACGTTGGAGACTTTTTATGGAAGCATTTTTTGCTTCTCATAAATTAATAACTAATAAATGAATGGTAATAATTAGATACTTGTATACTGTAGCTGAGAATGTGATGTAAGTGTTCCCCTTTGCTTTCTTATGTGAAGAAAAAGCAGTTGTTACTTTATCCTGCTGTTAGACTGCTGAATAATTGAGCCTGTTGATTTTTTTCTGTTTTTTTTACTAGAAAAAATGTACATGAATACTTCCTGAATCTGTTTTGGAACAGAAAGTTTGATAAATTGTCTTACTGACGTATTTCCCTGAGCTGTTCTTTAATAACTGTTCTAATTTCCTGATCCACGATTATTTGCTTTACTTACAGCTGAACACATCTAGCAAAAGATGACAGCGTCTGTGTTCCACAGTGAACTGTTGTTATAGAAAAATTTGCTCTCTGTAACACCACTTTCATCTCCAGAGTAAATGACAGCCTTCCTGTAAATAATAGATCTTGCAGCAATTACTTCTTTGACATGTAGTTAAATCCAGACAAATAAAAAAGGTGTCGCAGCTTGTTTTGTGGCAAGACTGCTCATACTTACCGAGTCTAAACAGCTTAATTGTTGATGTTTTAAAGGCCTGCTGTTCTCTTTCACACACAGTGTAGCAGTTGTGAAGGTAAGCATGCAGAGTATTCAGCACCTGAGCCAACAGAAACCTAACCTAGCAATTAGCGCTGAACCCAAATTCTCGTGGTATAGGGTAATCATTTGATTAACGCAGGAAGGATTATGGATGGATGATATATGTGTTTTCGCAATGTGTGAGATTGGTTCTAGTTGACACTTGTTTTACCTGAGGATGTAACTATGTTTTGTTTTCTTCTCCATAAGCAACGTAGTGATGGCATTTTACAAGATAAAGAATCAAATATGCAGCTATTGGAAAAGCATGTTAGATAAACTACTGACTTAGATGTAGCAAAAAAAGAAAATAAGATTAAAAAAAAAAAACGCTATACTGAATTGCTTTGTTCTGTAAGTGAATACTTCACATCTGGCTCCTATAGGCAGAAACAATAAGAAACAGCTTCTTTAATCATTAAATCTGTGACATCATACTAATGCTGTACTCCATAAAGATCTGGAGGAGGGGCTGAAAGGTGGCCTCATGTGTTGCATCAGGGTGCACTAATGTTTTCCGGATGTCCGCTATTAATTTTTGTTTACTTTCACCTTTAGTCCAAATGTGAGCATTGTTAAACTCGTTTACAGCAGAAAGCATATGTGCATAGAAAGAATCTGAAAAAGTTTAATTATTCTCAAACATGAGGGCAGTATGTCACAGGTGTAGAGTTCATATACTAAGCTCCCATGTGATTATTGAGAAAGGCAAACTTGAACTCGTTAAGACTTACTATTGGCATTTTTGCACAGATGCACAGCAAATAATATCATTTTCTGTTTTTTTTATATTAATTGTGAGAAAGAAATTAAGTATTAGATAAATATTATATTGGTTGCTTTTTGTTTCAAGTTAAATATTTGTTTTCTCTTTATTTATTGCTGTTGATGTATTATTAAAGCTAATGATCCATTATAAACATTTCCACTTAGGGTAAATTACAGCCTACCTCAGGGGTGTCAGTTTCAAAACAGACCACTGAGGCAAAGTGACAGATAACACGGATGACAATCAGGCAAGGTGGGAAGCAACTTCCTCTCAGTCACTGGTAACTGCCTTCAGCTGCAGCCAAAGCGGCAAATGGTCCACGCTGGCATTCAAAACATCTGCGCAGCCAGACCACTAGTGGTAGGGCCCCCAGAGACCTGCCTTGCCTGCACCAGCCTCTTTTGAACTGCAGATCCAAATACACTGCACTTATTGGAATGGCATGTAGCTGCTATTCTGAAGGGGGATCCTCTGCTACGCCTTTGATGTCCACCAGTGTGTCCAAAGCAGGCAAGCCATCCTCGCTGCTCTCTGTTTTCTATTTGGACAGAGATTTTTTTTTTCTATTCTAAAGAGGGAGTTTTGAAGTGAAGCAGACAAAGCACAGATTTACATGGTTTGGACAGCTGTGCTCTGCTTGGAGTAAGACTGAAGATATCAGTAAAGCTGTGTAGTGGGGAGCGTGTTCTTGTCAGAGCATAAAGAAGTAGGACAAGGTGGCCGGGTGTTTCATAAATACAGAATTAAAGGTTTTTTTTTGTTTGCTTGTTTTTTTTTTTGTTTTTTTTGTTTTTTTGCCTAATTGAGAAGAAAAATAGACCACATCTTATATACATCTAACTCGAGTCTTTACACTATTGGCCCCTGGCTTTCCTCATAATGAAGGAGCCATAACTTCTGTCTTAAATGAGTGTATAGGGCTTCATCAGAAGCGACTGACTGCCAGGATCAGTGAACTGTCACCCAGCTGAGGCAGCAGCATCCCTGCTTGGTGCATAATTTGACACAGCAGCCTGTCCTTTGAAGAGGACAATAAAATGTCTCACATTGACTAATCACATTAGACCGTTTGTCTTGATTAAGGGAAGTGTAACGGCAGCATCCGTTTTACACGCAGATTGATTGGGCTGCTGCTGTACACACCTCAACAGGAGACGCAGACCTCCTAGAAGAGTGTTTTCCTCTGCAACGCACCCAGTGTGCCTTCCAGGGACCGCCAGCTGATCCGGAGGTCCTCATACTGCGCACACATCTCTTCATGTTGAATTGTATTGTACAACTGATTCTAAATCAGAGTTTTTATTAAATCGTACGTATATTTTTAGTATTCTTTTGATCTGATCATGAAACACCCATCTACAGCGGGAAGTGCAGAATAATTTTGGTGTACTCCTCCTTACATCTGAACGCGCTTCATGTTGGTGAGGACTGGCTCAAAGGGACGAAAGAGTTAATCAGGGGGAGGGCGCCTGCACGGGGGCGTTTAGTATAAAACCTCTTCAAGAGCACACTACAAGGCCAGCGTGTGTCTGAGAGCCGTAGTTTGATATGGTTTGACTTGTTGCCTCCAGCAGGACTCGTTGAAGGCGCACGCCAGCCAGCGTTTTCATTTCTGTGGGCCCACAATCCACAGCAATGGATGAATACTGAACCAGAGTGTGAAGTATCACCACGGACGGTTAAGTTAGTTTGCTTGTTTTTGTTTTGTTTAGGTTATTACCTGTAGGTCAGTTTTACCTCAAAAGTTGTGTAGCTGGATAATGCAGCAGATTAAGTTAGGCAGAATGCGGGCGAAACAAGAAATGCGTAAAAGCGGATGAAGTGGAAATGAGGAAACCTGTGGCATGAGGCTGAGAATGTGGCGGGGACACCACGGAGCAACGCAGTTGCAACTTTCCTGAGTGTGGAAGTTTGAAGAGGACGCAACAAGAGCTGAAAGTGTGAATGTTGCACGCTGGGTCGGTCCTGCTATATGAAACAGTTCAGTCATTTGGCTTAAATCAAACTATATTAATATACATTAAATGCTCGTTCATCTTAAGACAATTCCAACGTTTACAAAGCAAAAAAACATTGGACAACTTACACCTTTTTTAATTATCTGACAGCCACCTCCCGTTAGTTCCGTTTTCCTTCATTTTTGCAATTGTGATTCCCGAAGTGGCTCCAAAGTGGTGTTGCGGCTCCTCGTCCCCGGCGGATCCGGAGATTGGAGTCTCTGCACCGGGAGGAGGCGGAGTCGCAGCTCCGGCCACACCGTTAGCTCCAAAGAGCGGTCGCGTCAAGAGGATGGTGCGGCTGGCGGCGGAACTTCTGCTGCTCCTGGGACTTCTGCTGCTTACTTTGCACATCACAGTGCTGCGGAGCAATCCGCTGCCTCAAGGAAATGTAACTGTGAGCCTGGATCAGGACACAACACGTTCAGAGGTGAGTTTGGAGATCAGTTTGTAGTGAGGTGCTGACTTTCAGGGGGAGATTTCTTGGAGATTGAGGTCTCATCTAGTCACAGATAACATGCTCTTATGAGCCACTAGCTCAGGTATATTAAATCCTACATATCCCCCCGGGAGGCTTTGGTAAGTGTTTACGATTTGCCATGCGCATGGATGTAGTCTCTCAAAGGTGAGCCAGCAAAAGATGATCCAGAGTCAGAAATCAGCCCCTTCACAGCAGACACACCTCCCTATTGTAAGGGGTTAAATCTTAGCCGCAGGCGCTTCTCTGTCATCATGGACTAATCTTTGTCATCCAAGTGCTTACTTGATAAATTTGGGGGAGCATGATCAGCCCTTAAAGGTGCCCCTTTCCTGCCAAGATTCCCTGGGGTGTGTTTGGAGACTAATCTGGCATCAACACGACATCCACCCTGTGCCAGATCCATCTTTAACATGTTTTAACTTGTGCTGTGACACAAACGGATCAGATTATTTCATTTATTCCGTGTGATAACACTTCAGCAATGTGTTCAAACCACAGCTTTTAATGAGACCTCTCAGAGCTGTGATCTAAGTTAAAGCATGCAGCTTCACATGGGAGACTTTTGTCAACATGACACCTCTTTAGATGAGTATAATGGTTTAACTGACCATTTCAATATCCACATCAACTACAGAGATGTCTGCAGAGCCTGAAATCATGACCAAAGGGTTACGACGGGTCTGGGATCAACAGGCTTTTTTAGAGAGTGTTAAGCATCCTTCAGCTGCTTTTTGATGTATATTTAGCATACTACTGAAACTCTCTTCCACTTCCAGTGATAAATGGGCATGTATGCTTACTGGAATGGTGTCCCATCATAAATGCCTTATTAGGGCTCAGGGGAAATGCATGGAAAGAATTTTTACTTCAAAAAGTCTGGTTAGGGTCATTTTTCTTATCTCAAATATTGCTGCCATGACTGTAGTCTGACTTGCATATATGCAAGCCTGTGTTTTCTTGGATACTTGGCCATGCAAAGCTAAGGAAATATTTCAGGAATTCATTGAATTTTTGTCACCCAGCCAAATGTTAATTTGGATGAGCAGGATGAGGAGCAGCAGGGAATTTCTCCTGACAATTCAAAGTAGAAAACACACCTCCCACCCCAACTTCAACATCCCCTTTGTCATTTAACTAAATTTACATAAAGTTTCTTTCCAGCAAAGAAGCCACAAACAAGCCTTGAATTTTTTTTTTTTTTTTCATGAATGCTCTATGTTCAGATATGCTTCACTAACTCTCTGTTAAGACGGTGATGTCATCTTTCTGCCATGCTTGTCACATCCCAGGGAGTGCATTGTCGTCCCAAGGTGTCATGTTTGAAATGGCATTCACAGAAACGCAAATGGCAGGATTCAGCTCTGTGCACCTGATGTGAATAAAGAAAGCTCTTTTGTTCAGGAAGGCAGATTCAGACACTGTGGCAATTCAAATTTAGTGCCAAACTGTACAACATTACTGAATAATTTCTACCCTAAGGCTTATGTATGTCCTTACATTTCAATAGCACCTTAATATAACTTTTTTTTCTCAGTTTAATTGGGCATATAAACATTTGTACAAACCTAATATGAGGGATGTGACAGAAAAAAGGATGCTTTTATCATTCACCTATGTAAGCGTTGTGCTGAAAAGCATCTGTCACAATGTGGTCTGCCTTCATTTCCTGTCAACCTCCCTGTGTGTGTATGTGTGTGTATGTGTGTGTGTGTGTGTGGGGGGGGGGGGGTCAAAACCCCTGAGTTGCTCCCAATTGAAAATAGAGTCATACCCCTTTAAGGAGCTTCTCACAAAGTAAAAAAAAAAAGGGGGAAGCGGGAAAAGAAGAGCAGATACTGTGAGGAGAGAGGGGGGGTGGCTTGTGTGTGCAAGTGCTCATTCATGGCTTTTGGAAGTTTGGGTTGGGGGGTGTGGGTGACATCCTGGGAGGCCCCAGATGAATTGTGGACTGGTGTGTCACTTTTGATCTCCAAATTAAAGCATGTTCCTCTTAGATGAGTGATGGGGACTGTAAAGCAGCCTGCCATCAAAGCACAACACTGCTGATTATTTAACATTTAAATGAGTTTCTCTTGTGCACTTTTAATGTATGGGTTGTGTGTTAGAGACGGAGGAAATTTAAAACGAGGTATTTTTCTCATCAGCTTGTGTCTAAAACGGCAGTGAGAGTCTTGTGGAAAAATGAGGTGCTGAAATGAAAAACTGACAGGCCAACGCATAATAACTGCATTTTGTTCTGTGATTTTCTTTCTCGCTGATTAAAGTAAAAAATAAAAAATAAAATAAAAATTGAATTTCTAGACTGGCAATAAACAACAAGAATATGTCAATATTTTCCACATTTTTTAAACAATTATTATGCTTCCTTTTTGGGTAATTGGTTATTTTTTCAAAAGCAAAAACGTAGTTTTATAGGTAAAAAGTCATTCTTAACTTATCAGTTTAGACTGCTTTGTTGTATAATGTCTGTATGAGTGCAGGAACAACAGAAATAATAGCTATATTTGTTTCAATAAAAAATAAAAAAGACATTTCACTATTTTAAACAGTTGTAGTAATTAACCCTTTGAACCCTGTCTGTATTTCAGGCATCTGCTTAAATATTGCATCCCCACACAGAAATGAGTATATCTACAACCACTAGGCCTATTTAAATATGTTTGGAGTCATAATAAAGGGAACAGGTGTTAGATTTTTTTAGAATGGATAAATATCAGTATATGTGTGACTGGTGAAGAATAAATGAACATGTCACAAAGCACAAATAAAAAAGCATTTAAGGCTCATGTAAAAGAAGAAAAGAGAATATCTCTTTGGAATGATGCAGCTGTAATTCTAACTTAAATCCAATCACAATACAACATATTAACATTTATCTCTGCCAAGGCTAACCCTGATAAAATAAAGAACTTTAAAATGATCATTTTGACACAGTTTGGCACCATCTGTTCAAAACATTTCCCAGTTGGGAGACCTCTGCTTTTAAAAGGTTAAACTGTAAATGGAAGTTTGTGAGATGTACTTGAACGCACCATGAAGTCTGTGCAGTCTTTGATGTACAAAATGGAGAAACGTTTTGAATTTACAAGGTGCACCATGAAGACATTTTTAATTTGTGCTTCCCAAAGCAACACAGATTCACTCTGTTTTTACATGTAAAATTATTATAGATGGAGCCACTCTTTGTAGTGCTTATGTTTTTTGGGTGATGCAGTTATAACAAGATGGAATAAATCAATACTGGAGTTAATATGAATGTCACATTGTCACAGCAACTGTAATCATTCAGTCTTCCTAGTAGGAAGGTACTTCTCTAATATTATCTGTAATATTATGCAACAATGTATGACTAAAACATGCATCAAACCGCATTAGTGCTGCTAAGCTAACAATATTTGCCTTTAAACTGACAGACTGTGTTTACTAACAGACTTTAGCTCCGTTACCTCCCATATAGAGTGAGAGTTGCATTGGGATTAATGAGAATAATTCAAATGAACTCAATCACTGTCAGGGTTAAATAATCTGTCATATGTAATACTGCAAAATATGTCACCCAAGAAGATTAAGATGAGATTAGTATGTGAGGATATTAAAGGATAATCTGCCTGCTGTGAGTGAGTATCATTCCCTATAAATTTGTTTCTTCTGAAAAATCACAGAATAACTGGAGTCAGTAGTAAAAAAAAAAACAGATGAAGACAGAAAATGTTTTTTTTTATCATTAAAAAATCTGTCAAACTTGTGTATATTCTGCAGTCAAGAACTACCATAATCCATAAGAGCATATTAGACACCTGTTGTGTGTTTGCATTTACATTATGGTTGAACCTGTGAGTGCTCTGATGGGGCTGCTCCCTCAGCGGAGCTCAGTTACAAACACTGAGTGAAACCTGAAGACTGGGAACTTGAAAGGCAGTGTTATCACATGGGCATCTCAAAGTCCAAGTACTTGTGACAGAAGCAAAGCGAGCCTTGTGATGTTCACATAAAGAGTAGATAGCTGCAGAATAAAGTGTGCTCCTGAAATGTTTCTCTGGACTGAGCTCTTAGTTTTAAGTGGTTACAGAAGCAAGGCATTTGTGGCTTCAGCTAGAATCTGTTTCTTTTCCCTAAATCTTTTTCTCCCAAATATTATGATCCCGAACATAAATTCTCATAGTCTGGCCCTCTTATCGACATTAAAAGCTCTTCCTTTTTGTTTTTTTGTTGTTTTTTTTGGTGGCTACAAAACCATCTATACTTCTTTCCCAAAATGATAGCTGGTTGTATAATTATTTTAATTACAGCATAAGCTTGCATTAGAAAATGTGTTGTGAAGGTTTTTACATTCTTTTAAATTCTCATATTATCATATTAAGTCCATCTGGTTTCTGGTTGTGAATGAAGAATGGAGTAAAGCAGCTGTACAGCTGCTGCCCCCTTCCCCAGCCGCTGAATACAAGTTACATGTACATTTATAATCCCTCTTCCCCTTGCTGTGCAGCTCCATTTACAGCGCCTATTGCCCCAGAGTGCACCTTGGCTGAACACAAACAGCTCTACTGGGGGCTTTTGTACCCACCACAATGTGGCTGAGCTGACACTTTGTCTGTGACTGGCCGCTGCAGCTATACAGAAGGCTTCCATATTCTCAGGCCTCAGTCCGGCCACAAAAACACAGGGGAGGAAGAAATGGGACATGAAAAAAGAAAACAAGGAACATGATTGATGCCTTTGTTTGATCTTATTTTCTGCCACCCCAGAATGGATGATTGCTGATTACTTATGGCTGTCTGTCCAATTTAGGGATAATTGTTCCTTCTGTGCATACCTGATAGAGGACATATGCCTCAACTGTCGTTTTGGGATGGATTTACAACACCCTGTCAGAAGGCCAAATGTTTTTCTGTCCTCAAGAAGGCAGATGTAATTATTTTGCAATGTTTGCTTAGGTTTCTCTGCATAGCTCAGTGCAGGGAAACCATCAGTCTTACATTAGCGCTCTTCTAGCAGCCAGCACCAGAACATGCTATATATGTCCACAACATATTACTATGGTAAAGCAACAGTATATTTTCTCAGTTAGAGAGAAAAATGAATAGTATGGCTATGGCATGGGATCTGAATACAGGCTGTAGGAAGCTTATATTTTAATAAAAGCAGGCAGACATAAAGAATACAGCTTGATAATTGTTTCACTGCTTTGGTGGCTCCTTTCTGGGCCCTCAGTCAAGAGTCCACTGTCCAAAGGATTTACGACAGAGGTCATGGCCACATGAACCTCTGTCAACACATGAGATCAATCTAGTGCTGCTGAGTGTGCAGACTCATTCAATGTCAAGCAACAAATATGAGTCTTTTTTTTATTCACACAGAAGGGAATTAAATATATTATAAAGTCATTCAGACATCATCAACACACAAACAGATAACAATGAATTAACATTATGTTCTTTTCTCTCCTCAGCAGAAAAACATAAATGCCAGAAGTAGCTCTTCTGTCCAGCTTGCTTATGAAGACCGGAGGTCTGGTCCAGAGCACCGGTTGGCCTCTCAGCCTGCTACCCTCCCCTGGGCACAAGGCAGCAGTGTACACAAGGATGGCCCTGGAGCTTTCCTCCTAGATCTGCACAATTTCCCAGACCTCTCTAAAGCTGATATCAATGGACAGAATCCCAACATACAGGTGACCATGTGTGTCCGTGCACCTGCCAGTGCACTTTGATGCTTTTGCTCACTTAAGACATGGCTACTCAAGCGTGTATGACAGGAAGAGCACACAGGAAGATGGAGAATAGATTAGTGCACATCAGTACACCCTTTTTATTCCCTCTTCCCCCCTTGTATGTTTTCACACTTCCTGGTTCTTATTAAAGCCTAAGATAGAAGGATACACACCATGCTAATCATAATAACCACTGATAGGCAGAGACTAACCACTAACGCCTTGATACTAACCCATGTGCAGGAACATGGATAGCAGCTTATTTAAATGTGTGGCAAGTCCTTGCCTATAAGGTCCTCAGTGATGCAGATGGCTGAGTAACCGCTACCATGTTTAAATCATTCTCCTGTCTAATCCAGCAAGGGGGTCTTTCCATTTCTGAGGGCATCACTGCTAAATATGAGCATGAACAAAGTGTATTAACATCTCAAGATGTGGGAAGAGAGCAAAGCAACCAATTGAGCAAGGGCGTGAGGCTGTGGGAGCAGGAGAGGAGAAGGAGGGGGTGTCTTTGATCCTGGGATTCATCTGGCTTTCATGGTCTGGAGGAGGCTGAGTAGCCCTTTGAACTTTGTGTTTAGGTGGAGAGAGCCCGAGAGTTGGGAGGGTGACTGCGGGGCAGGGGTGGTGTCCCCCCCCCTCATCTGGGAGGCACATGTGTTAGGACAGAAGGGGGAGGGGGTGATATGTGTAGGGGCAACACAAAGTGCATCCTTACAGCATCCAATTTTCTGTTTTTGTTAAAAGCTGTGTTCAGACTTTAACCCGACCTCTCTTAATACAGGTAACCATTGAAGTGGTGGATGGACTGGAGGTTCATGAACCAGAGAAAGGGCTCCGAAAGGAGAGAAAACCCAACTGGGCCTCTCCAAACTGGAGAAACTGGTGGCCTCACACTTCTTCATCCTCCTCTTCTTCATCCACTCTTCAAACAGATGAGAACGATCGCTCCTACGGGAGCAAAACTGAAGACAGCAACTTCCTCAGGCCACCGGTAGACTGGGACAGGAAGGGAAGCAAAGCTCAAACTGAATATGGTAAGAGTGACAAGCCAGAGTTAAAGGCACAATATAGAATATTTTGCTGGCTCCATGGGCTCATTTTTGATCCCCAGATGGCCACAGTTTCATGTGGAATCTGTAATTTGCAGATTTGCTGATTTAAGCTGTCACCATATTAAGTGCAGTCATACCATGCAAGGCTTTTGGCAGCCCCTGGTTGAAACCCTTAACACTCTTTTATGAGATAAATTCCTCTGTGTTGTGGAGCAGGCTACGTCGGACAGTTTAGATGCCTGACAACATCAAAGTTAAATCACAGTTAATGGAGCCGGAAGGACTGTTAGGCTTCTTCACACAATTCGCACAGCACCCTCCAAAAGTAACCTCACAGATAAATCTGCCGTGAAAGAATTTACGCTCACTGTCATACAGTGTGACCCATGTTGAAGCATGCCCAAACCAACATGGCTGAACAGGCATGCATGCACTGTGGAAAATGTCACTTTATTCACTTGCACTACAGCATTTAGGAGTAAGATTTGATGTGTTTTGTAAAACCATAACCCGTGTTGAATGTTTCTGGCTTATCACTGTGGTCAGATTCTAAGTATTCCTTCATTTCATACCACAGTAATGGACAAGGATATATTTTATGAAATTACTGCCACAGTTTAAAACTTAATAATCATATTTGTGGAGACAAGCAAAGATCATCCATCACAGAACACTGATGGAACATCACTGATGGTGGTCTGTGCACAAGTTTTTATAAATTTTCATCTGAGCTCTATGATGTGCCATAGAAGCAGAGGGAAGGATGCTATGTGACTTGTGTTAATGCAAAAAGCTCATAATGAGGGGCAGATGGCAACAGGGGGGGTGTATTGGGCGGTTTGGACCCTCGCCAGAAATACTTCCATCCCAAAATGCCCACATTAATTTTTCTCATTGATGGACTGCTGCTTTCAAGATGTGTGTGCATGTGTGTGGTAAAGTGATGGTAAAGCGAGGTGAGCCCTCTGTAACCACTGCAGTGTATACAAATTACAGCGACGTGTTCAATGATAATTGGAGCTGAGAGAATTTCTTTCCATTTCACATTGCTTTTTCAAACTGCTGAATCCCAGATAGAGCAGCTGAGCGACTTCCTGTACCACACTGTCAGGGGTGTGCTGAAGATTTCTATTTGTAAAACAAGACTCCATGTGGCTTCATTGAAATAATGTCAAATGTTTTCCAGTCACTTCACTAACTGAACACATACTGATTTGATTTGGCCTTGTTGGTTCCAAAATGTTGTGTTAAGCATGTGCAACATATTGTGTGTCTCTGTAGAATCTGCTGTGGTATCTACTTTAAGGAGAAAAGTCAAAGTGAGCTGCACCACCTCCCTTTTCGTGTCCTCACCTTGCTCATTATTAGTGAGAAATGCCAACCAGCCTGAGTAAGTTCAGCATGTGGTCCGCATCAGATCTGAGGATCTTTCTCTCTCTCTTGCTCTCTAATCCAAGACTACATGGATGGAGAAGGGGACTGGAGTAACTGGTCAGCATGCAGTGTCACCTGTGGAAATGGCAACCAGAAGAGAACCAGGTCTTGCGGTTATGCCTGCACAGCCACGGAGTCCAGAACTTGCGATATGCCCAACTGCCCAGGTAATATCTTGTTTTTCTCTGCACAATGCAGGCATTATTAATGCCTGTAAAAATGCCTGTAAAAGACTCAAAGTCCATGTTTTGAATATGTGTTCTTTCATCATTTGTTCCTCCTTTCGCTGTGCATTAATTTCCTTAAAGGTATTGAAGATGCCTTCAAGACAGCAGCTACTGAAGTGAGCCTGTTGGCTGGAACAAACGAGTTTAATGCAACTGAGTTGTTTGGTGTTGGTAAGATTTTCTCTGCTCTTGTTGTACTTCATGGTATCCTTCATTCAGACTTTGCACTATCAGAGGCAGTTCATCCACATGGTAGTGCTCCTGCACACACTTCCTTATCCTTGCTTTGTGCAGCAATGGCAATGTGCAGCAGGGCAGGAAGAGTGGAGAATGTGGCTAGCCAGTAATAACCATTGTGAAAACACACCTTCTTGTTAAATATTACTCTTTGTCACACTGCTGGTTTCAACCACTAATTTTGGGGAGTGCTTAAAAGGAAATGTAGCATCTGATAGTAATCATTTCTTCCAGACACAGACAGCTGTGAGCGATGGATGAACTGCAAGAGTGATTTCTTGAAGAAGTATATGACCAAAGTGGCCAATGATCTTCCCAGCTGCCCTTGCTCCTACCCAACTGAGGTGGCTTACAGCACAGCAGATGTACACGATGCTCCCACACGCAGAGATTTCCGCTGGAAAGATGCCAGTGGGCCGAAAGAGAAGTTGGAGATCTACAAGCCCACAGCCCGTTATTGCATCCGCTCCATGCTGACCCTTGAGTCCACCACGCTGGCCGCGCAGCACTGCTGCTACGATGACAACATGAAGCTCATCACTCGCGGCAAAGGTGCCGGCACACCCAACCTCATCAGCACAGAGTTCTCGGCTGACCTGCACTATAAGGTGGACATCCTGCCCTGGATCATCTGCAAAGGCGACTGGAGCCGCTACAACCAGGCCAGGCCACCAAATAATGGGCAGAAGTGTCCAGACAATCCTCAGGATGAGGACTACTACAAACAGTTTGAAGAAGCCAGGGAATTCTAGCCCAATGTGAAAGAAAGGATTAAAACTGCTTAAATGTTCAGCTAAACCTCAAAAATATTATCTTAGGTCACATAAGACATGAACTTTTAGGCTCTGAGAAAAAACTTATTTGAACAAAACAATAACAATCCAACGCAGTCAGAACCCTTGCATGCTTAAATGCAACTTTTTTTCTGACTTCATGTAAAGCAGGCACAAAACATTGATTTCTTTTTTAAAGGTTTTTAAAATGTAATATGCCTCTACTAATTTTACTGCACGCCTTAACTCAGATTTAGTCACTAAAAGGGAGAAATGACTCATATTCTTAAAAGGGAAATTCATTTTTGTCAAGATGTCCATTTAGATTGTCTCTCTTTAGATTCTTTATGTTTGGTGAACCTGTGGGGCTTGTGGTAATAGAATAATGAGATCCCTCTGGAATGTGCTGGAGGAAAGAGGGACAGAGAATAGGGTTGCCCGGCTTTCCTCGTTTTGTCAAACACAATGTCCAGGTTTTCATGTAAGCTTGTGAATATGTTTATTTAGCATGCACATCATTTTTTTATTTTTTTTTATTCATTTACCCCTGTAATTTAACTTTGCCACTTGTGTGTCTGAGGCAGTTCTTCATTGTAAAAAGCCTGCATTATTTTTTGTAAAGTATTTATTAAGTTGTAGTTGTGTCCAGGTCGGGTGTCTGTGACTGTGGCTGTCATTTTGAATGCTAACTTGAGATTCCTCTCTTGTTCATGAGTAGCCATCATTGTACGTATCTATGTCTGAAGATAGGAATAAGCCTGCATAGAGCATAACGAATGTGTGAATTCAAATGTAAGGAAAGATTTTTGAGATATAATTCTATAAATAAAATTTTAAAACGTTAATGAATGTGTCAGATGATTAAAAAAAAATCTCTTTGCATGGTCTTCATAGGAAATCTCTTAAAGGTGTAAATGAAGAATGCTCTTTCTTCCCTGCTGTTAGAGGAAAACTGATTTCCAGGAAAATAAAATGTATTTCGTCTCATCGGTTACAGTCCTCTGACAGACTTAAGCCAGTGCACAAGACTTCCATTAGTTCCATGCAGGTTGGCTGTCAGGCCAGGCCTTTTGATGGGGTTGTGATATTTCTTCAGAGGGTGAGGAGAATAAGGTTCCCTTGAAATCAACTCAAATTCTTTGTCTTTGGCATGTGTCCTCACATTCCTGAGTAATTTCTCAGTGTACACATGCACTCGCACACACTCATTGCTGCCTGTCCGGAGCAGGGACCTCTGACCATTCCCTCTGCGCTGAGGGCTGCCGTTATTGTCACACAGAGAAAGCCATTCATGGTGCCCTCATTCCTGCAGTCTTGTGTGCTGCACAGCTGGTCGGGTGCAGGGCTCGTCTTTATATTGCAGCAGGTCCCAGCATGTTTTAGAGCCCCTGAGGTGCTACTTGCAACCACCTATTTGTCTCACTATTCATACAAAATTCCTCTCCTGGCATCTTTCAACCCATTTATCCCAAACACAGCCTTTTGTCAACAACATACTTCCACTGCTCACTGTAACTCACACATATACTTTGTTTGTTCTCTTTTATCAGCCCCCTTTTCTCCCCCATCTTCTGTCCCATCCATGAGTTAGAACATGGTTTAATGCAGAGATTAAAGTTACCGGCTTAGATCGTTATCTTAGCCGAGCGTCTGCCGAACAGGCTGTGGAGATCAAAGTGAGGTGTTCATCTTTATTTTGTAACATTAGTGCCAAGCTCAAATTGATGACATACTTCCATTCCCCTACACCCCACCCCCATTCAGTATCTTTTCTTCCAGACAGGCTCCACGTGTCTCTAGAGCAGGCAATTATTCGTGGGCCCTCCTCACTTTGCCTCCCCTCCCTTACCAGCACCAGCACAACTCGCACTGTAATTCCTTTGCTAAGACTTAACATTGGAGTCAAACCTTAGACCAGATAGTCCAGACTAAACTTGCTCTGTTGACTTCAAGGCGTCCGTGAGGCCTTACATTTGTGTTACTATTTCCATTCTGGTGTGCTTCAAAGGCTGCAAAGCACCATATTAGTGGTATATTGTCAAGGATCTGAAAGGGCTCATTAAGCATCACTAAGATATGATTTTTGGTGTTTTGCCTCTATTTTAGTTTTGAGAAGGAAATCGTGCTCAATGTACTCACACAGTTGAGGACCTGAGGTTGACAGAGCTGGCTCTGGGAATTCTCAGATATCCACACAAGAATTAACTATGGGATAAAGAAAACAAAGAAGAAAGAATCAGTTGATTTTTTTTAATGTATAAACACCAAATACTAAAAGTCTCAAGATTCTGCTGCTAATGTGCAAAAATAGCACACAATAAAGCAAGTGCAGGTGTTTTTTTTTTTTTTTTTCTGGAGTTCACCATGAATGCTCCAATAGGTAAATAAGCAGGCTGCATAGTGGCAATCTCTGTGTTTTGTGGTGTGGCGCAGATGTGGCAGAGCCATTTTTAGCCTCCTTCCCTCACTTTCTTTACTCCCTCCCCCGTGTTGGTACTTTATGGGTGGTGTAGCACAATGCAGGAAGTGTCTGGGCCACAATACCTCAAGGCCATAACAGCATGGCAAACCTAATTAAAAGGTTTATATTTTGGCTTCTAATCAGAAAGAGTTGACCTGAACCAGGAGTTTGCTTATCAAGCATCCACCCACCCCCTTGCACTTTACTGACAAAACAAGGGGACGGGCCACTGGCGCTCTGCCTGCCATAGGCTCGCATCTTTGGCACAGCAAACCAGAGGAGGAGTAGATTGTGGGGGTGGGGGGCCAAGTATGCCTGCGTGTACAGCTGAACAAACAGCCCAAGTACATGTGGAACATCTGACAGGGCACGGTGCCTTACTTACCCTCTGCTGCCAGGACATTGCTGAGATGCAGTGACCTGCAGCTACACCATCTACGGCAGAACAATGAATGCCCTGCTTCACTTAGACATATAATATCACTGTGCAGTGAACGTTACCTCGTTAGATGTGTCTGTTGGATTGAGCGGCACCTGCCGCTGGTTCATGTCCTCTAAAGTTCAAAGTTAAGCAAAAATAACATGCACCTGTTTTAATTCACACACAATGTTGTAGAGCAAATCGTAGCCCCTTGTCCATATTAAAGATATTTAATCTTTAAACCTAGTGTTATTGGGATATGCTCTCCTAGCAGCTCAGAGTGTAAATCAGTGTGACAACACTAAAATTCTCGACTGGACTGGCAAAAGCAGCTTGAAGCTCTGTTTTTCAACCTCATATGTGTGAGTGCTGATGGTAGACACTGCTACAGAGTGTGTTGGTGTGACCGAAGGGGCTGGTGGCCCTGAGGTGGTGAGAGGAAGAGAAGTCCATATGAGTATGGAAGCTGCATGGCCGTGACTCACGGTGACAGCACCGCTTGGCATGTGAGGACAGCAGGGCAAAAAGGCAAGGCTATTGCCTTTGATCTTAATTTGCTCCACCGTCTGTTTTGCATTTAAGAGCTTTGCTGAGCGAAAGGCAATGGATACACCTTGAATGGCTCAGAACCCAGTCCACTTTTTAAATACCCAGGATCTTTTTTCAAAGCTAAGGGGATCCAGAACAGTGAGGGATGATGTTTGAAGCAGGTTCTATGCTGAATAGGGAACAGGGTCTCCTGGCAGCACAGATTAGCTCTGATGAAAAGAGGGTGCTCTATAATAACACATAATCACGCCAATGGAGAATAGTGACTGTGTACGCAGTTAGAAACAGGGTCACATTCATTTCCCTTTGGATGGACTCTCAAGATCAAACCAGGGTGAGGTGTCTGTGAAATAATAATAATAAAAAAAACATACATAGCATCCCAACTTAATAACATTCCTGTTACACGGAAACAAATTGGCTGGATATCATCAATATGTGGTTTGATCTCACAATCAGGCATAACGCACTGACAGGGAGGCATTTCTCCCTTCAAACGGTGAACTTTATCTTTTCACAGCTCTATTGCACATTCCTCTCAGACATCACGGTGGCCACAGTCCAGAGCCAGCAGCTGGACAAAGTCCTGCCCAAAATACTGAAACAGTTTATGTATCAACCCAAATCAACAAGGATTTGGGGATTTTTGTTTTTCATTGCTAAACAATGAGACTTTGCTATTTCCACTCTTGTGTTTTTTGAGAAGGCTTGCAAGTCAGTCTGCAGAATTCTTTCAGTTCCAGTTATTAGCAGACGTGTCATTTCTCTCCTATTTTTAGCAGTCCATAGTTCAGATCAAATTTATGCTCTGTTAGGTTTCACAACCACTACTGTTTGAACAGAAAGTAATTCTGGAAAAGGTTCAGTGAGGCTTAACAATGTCTGAACCTTTTGGAAATTTCTGTATTTCTATATAACTATGACCTAACATAACATCATCAGATTTCCACACAGCAATTAGGGGTAGATAAGAAACACAAGTTAAAAAAAAATATTGTAATAGATCATATCTTTTAAAGGAAAGCAATCAAATATGACAAATTCGTGAGTGGCCAAAGTACGTGACCCTCTGGAAGCAGTTACTTTGAAGGTGGAATTAAAATCAGATGTTTTCAATCAACAGGATTAGTCAGGTGTGAGCGGGCGTCTTGTTTTCGTTGAAGGACAGGCATCTATCAAAGTCTGCAGTCAAAGTTCCCGATGATAAAATGGGATGTTTTGGAAAAAATGTTTCAGTAAAAGAACATCATCACATTTTTTAAACACGGTAGTGGTTGTATCATGGTTTGAGCCTGTTTTACTACATCTTGGTCAGGACAGCTTGTCATCAATGAATTCTAAATTAAAACAGTGAATACACCAGTTTCTTTTATATAACTAATTTTCTTAACAGGTGTCATTTTCTTACTTTTCTGAAACTATGATAAGAATAGAGAAATTTACAAATACAAAAAAAAACAAAGGTTCACAAACTTTCAGGCCCAGCTGTATAGTAAGACAAATATGTGCCAAAACAGAGATAAATGATCAAAAAATGACACAAAAATGTAGCAACATAGGTTTTATTTAGTTTCTTAGCACTGCAGAGAGTGGTGCACATATGATTTCCATAGCTTATACAATTTTATATTCATTGCATTTTCATGTAAACAATAAAGAAGCTCAACTGTGGTTAATAAGCCTGGAATTCTTATTAACTGAGTGAAAAGCTAAATCAGTACAACCCATTATCCCAACAGAAATCTAGTCCGTTACTTGTTTTTTCCTAGTAAAATTCAAAAGCACCATCTCATGGGCTTGATGCATTCTATAGTTTTTAGATGTATTTATTTATTTTTTTTTATTTTAATCAAGAAAATACATCTCTCTGTCAACGGGACTGTACAAATATAAACGGAGACTTTTACATGATGACTAACAGTCATGTTTGGCGGTAAATTTCAATGCTGCTACCTGAGCATTTTATATCTGGAAGTGCATAGCTTCCCCCTTCTTGATCACCTCTCCAAATGTCAGGAAAATAAAAGCAGCTTACTGTAGTTTTATACATGCACTAGATATGTATTCACATTTTAAAACAAGAAGCAAAGCATTCTGTGGCTGAAATAACAGAAATTTATCATGATCTAGGACGCATATTATGCTACATTGTACAGTATGCTGGAGGACTAATTTGAATGTATAAATACGTGGAAGTTGATCTAGTTGTGATGACACAACATTAGTTTAAGCCCCACTGTTCACTTATCACAGCAAGAAATTCTTCATAATAATCTTGAGACGCAGGCATTCCACAAGGTACAATCTGACATATTTTTAATATTAAGAAATATTTTAGGAAGAAATTAATGTCTTGTTTTTGAAATTCTTAAAAACCTAGAAATAGTCACATCTGTTCAGTAACAGAAAATAACAAACATCCACCCTGTTTCTCTAAATTATAGCTTATGTACAAAAGGAAGGATGCCACTTTGAGCTGGAAAAAAGTATCAAAGGAAAATGGTGCATCAAGTTTAATCCAGGTCACACTGACAGCTTGGTGGGAATAAGCTGGCATAGTGTACATGCTGGAGGCAGAAAGTGGCAAAAGGAAGTCTTATAAGTGCACTAAGCAGAAGCTAACGCTCCTTCCTCCTTCCTGAACACCTGTTAAAACAATGAAAGCTTATTACCTCTGGCATCACAAAGGCCATGTGGAGGTGAAGGTGGTGTAGAGGTGCACTTGTGAGTGAATGTGTGTGCATGTGTTGAGTTTGTAGAGTATTGCTAACGAAGCAGAGAAGAGAGGAGACGGCGAAGAGAACGGTGTTAACTCCACTATGCCGACATCAGCCGACACACACCTCCTTCGATGGCCAAAGACTGTCCAGGAACAGTCCCAGGTGGCAATCTGGATATGTGTGTCTGCAGGCAACAAAAAGAAACACACACACACACAAACAAAATGAGAAAACATCCAAGCTAAAGGCACATTGTGTTGATTCAAGCCATTTTACACAGTGCTTCTTAACTTTGGTTTCACTGTAGTATGTACAGGCTCTTAAGGTGACAGCACGTTTTTAGTTTTCTTTCTAAAGTTTTCATCTCTTAATCTGAGAAAAGGAAATTATTAGCAACCTAGTTAATATCAAAATTAATATGAATTATGGAAACACTGTGCAGTTAACATCAGAAGTTAACGTTCCTCCCTCTCATGTAAGTTATCTAATATGAAACACCAAGACGGTCGAATCCCAAACACATATCTATAAAGTGGAAGCCCCCAAACCAATAAGTAATGTTGCAATGACTATAAAAAGGTAAAGCTGAGAAATAAAAACTATTTAAACTAATGACTATTGTACACAGACAAGCTATCCAGTCTTAATGGTGAGAAATAGACAAAACAATGTTAAAGACAGAGTGGAATTTCTCTAAACTAAAAAAGTGCTGATATATTTAATTAACTACTGTACATATTATCATTAAAATTTTCAGATAACAAAGAACACAAGAAAAAACAAGAAACAAAGCTGAACTAAAAATAAAAATGTATGGTCCCGATATGCAGGTCCTGAGGCAGCACCGCTGTAAACTGGAAATCATTTTGTTGGCTCAGGATCATTTCTGAACAGCACTGTCAGTGAACACTGTCAGCATCCACAAGTCTAAGTTAAAATTCTACAATATACCTAAAAAAAAAAAAGACTGCTGGCTTCACAGGGTCGGTCCATTTCTGATAGGACAAAGTGAAAAACTTGTGGTCTGATGAATCAATTTTTAAAATTTCTCCAGCAATAATGGACACTGCATCCTTTAAACTAAAGAGCTGATCATCGTGATCATCATGTCAAGCACACATCTAAAAAGTAAGGATCAGAGATAGTAGCACTAATGGCAGAGGCTGGTAGGTAATTTGCACATTTGCACAAACTATATATATAAAAAAAAAATAAAGGACTATATTTTTATAACACATTACAAAAATGTGCCACATTATTAATAAAAATAGTTTAAAAGAAACATCAACTGTACAGAATGACAAATATTTCATTTTAAAAACCTTTTAAAAACAGAAAATGGTCTTCCAAGTGGTTGTTCAAAGAAATGATTATGTAGAGACACTGCGGTAAACATGCACAGTATTTTAAAAAGAAATGATGAAATACATATGTTTCAACAATTTATTGTTGTCTTTGTGTATATTTACATGGTAATAAATATAAGCATTAGTTAACTTGCAAAGCACCACATTCTGTAATTAAACATTACATGTTAAACAGCATGGGGTGTTTTCGAAAGCAGGCTGCTTCATGCATCTTAGAATATACATATAATACAAATAAACATAACAGCACTGATTGGGAGATAGTATCATGACCCATTGCCTCAGACACTCAATAACTCCAAGGGAGACCAGGTCACCTGATCCCACATTAACATCTAGAAATATGGTTTTAGCTGCTTGGTTTGTACACAGATAGGTTGCTGATGACTAAGTGTAAGCAGAAGGCAGTCACAGCAACCTGAGAGAGCAGGAATATGCACTTCTTATATTGAACCATGAGATTTTACCCCAAACATCCAATGATGTCAGTATTTGCAGAGAAAGAGCAAATGGAGAGAAGGAACAGACAGTTAGTGTTTTCTGTTTGAGAAGAGATGGAAAAGAGTAAGAGGAGGGGGGAAGGGACAAACACAGCTGTGAAGATGGGGTGTGATACTTCCACTGGGGGATCAAAGGTGACAGACTCACCCTGTGCTATTAATGGCTGTCATACTCCTTCCCATGTCTCTCCCCCACAGAGGAAAACACAGACTCCATCATGGGGGAAAGCCTATATCCACTTATCAACCCAGCCACTGAATTGGCCTGACATTACTCCTCCAGATGCAGGACTCGACTGGTCCTTCTTTGTGTCGGCTCAGACTATGGCCCTGAGCACCTAGAGGGCAGCTGTCACTACAATGGGACAAGAGCCAGATAAGACCAAGCACACATGGCAATGCTCTCAGGGGCCATTATGCCTCCAGTACACGTCTCTAGGTTCATCTTCCTCCCTTCATCTCCTGAGAATGAGGTTAAGGAAAAGCCTTGTTTAAACTGTTTGAGAGGAGGCTCATAGTGGAGTCATAATCAACTTCTGGTGACATGCTAAATGTTTTCCTTTTGATGTTTGTGTGCCAGATGGAAAGGGCTTTGCAATGTTCTTTAACGTCCCCGCCACACTGAATATACAGCTGAAAATCACTACTAGGCACAGTTAACTACTGGCAGCTTGATTTCAGGTCTGCCTGACAAAGACTTTTCAGACATGCAATGATAATGGACTCAGCAATGTTAAAGCAATGACATTAAGTTATTCAGACATTAGTTACTATTGTGTTTATTTTTCTCTTAAGGCCTTTTCAAAATTTATCTATGGAAAAGTAGCAATGGACTTCCTCAACAGTTGCTTATTACACATGCACTTCACATAAGGAGATTTTCCACTGGAGATGGATTACAAAATATGGAAACAGGGAGTGGTGTCTATATAGAAGGGATGCAAGACAGAACAACAAAAGCACTCTGTGGAAACTGTTGTTTTTGATTTGCAAACACAAAAATAAAGACAGATGACCTCCAGTTAATGACAGGTTTGATTTCTAGACCAATACAGCACGTCTTCTGATATAGTGACGATATTAATGTGAGTGGTATAGTAGCATACTATGGTCAGCACACATGAAACATGCATCAGTATGAGCAGCTGCTTGCTATAAACTCTCTGGCGGGTTTGCTACTATATTTTCCGAACTTCTTACCATGTCTGGCAAAATCTCTACATGCAAATCAGCATGAATGCAACCCCACTGGAAAATGTCTTCAAAATTTCCTGAATGTGCAAGAAATGTCCAAGCCCAAGTTACTAAATCACATTAATGCATTTTTAGTTAAAAAAAAATATAATAAAATATATAATATTTCAAATATAAATAAACTCTGACAATCGCTTTGAGTTTATGCTTTAAATATTAGTAAGCAATGTTGTTTTATTCAGAGGAAGACAAGTTTTAAAGTGTGGGAATCAGCAATATATTACAAATGAGCACTGAGCCAATTCCTTTGTTGGTGTTTTAGTAGCAAAAGAAATTATTTAATTTGATTTAATGATAGCTTTGTTCCTACTTTAGTTAGTCTCAGTAACTAAGCACTTACTTTTACCCATATATGATGTCCTATTCAGTGGCATGCTGTACATATCAACATCTCCTTTATAAGCATCATAAACTACTCAAATAGTCAACAGAGTTGAAAGAAGAGCAAAATTATTTAACAGAAAAACACAAGGACATGCAAACCTGCACTGTGCCTGTTGACAACTTGTTACACAGCGACCGAAGAAACCACATGACAGGACTGTGACTGAGTCCAAATATAACATGAATAAACACAGTACCATTGTATCTGTGGAAGAAAAACAACATTCTTTGGTGATATGAATGTGTTTAGGAGCTGGAGAAGCCACACATTAACACCACAGTGTAGACCGAAGCATAAATGTAGCTCTGTGACTGTGCAGTTGTTTTTTGTTGTGGTTTTCACATTCTTCTCTTTTAGAATAATAAAAGAGACAATCATATGCTATTTATTCTCCTTGTAAGATGAATAATAAAAACAAGATCTACCATAATAGAGGACAATTTTTGTTTCATATGCAAAAGAGACAATAACCAGGGAGCCTGAATTGCATGCCATTTGATTTTCTCTGGCTTTATAAAATTTGAGCAGAAAATCTTTATAGTTGTAATGATGTCCAGGAGGAGGAAACTGAGCCATGGTGGGGGTAATGGGAATCCTACAATTGCTTTTCTTCTGTCTAATCATGACAATCACCAAACAATAGTCTGTCTCAGATGTTCCACCACTGGCTTGTCCATGTATGTAGTTCTGGAAAACATAGTGTGACGTTCTGATGCTGATCCACTGCAAACACAGGTGAATGCTAAAGTAACACCACATGCAATACCTCAACAATATTGTTTCTGCTTTTCAGTGAAATGTCAAAATGATTGGAATAAATATTTAATTTTCCACTGATCAACTTGTGATTGTTAAACAAGGGGGAAAAATGACTGTCAGCAGCATCTGACTATCCATTTTGAATCCCCATCTTTAACTCAGCTACAGCTCACTGTTTGTCAAGTTTCTCTGAAAATATAAACATAAAATCCAGAAAATTAAACCACTTTTAAAGTGAAGATGAGATGATACAAATCCTGTGTGACCTCTGTCCTAAATACTCTTGCTACTGTGCATCAGCCCTTTCATGTTCTTATCACAAAAAAGCAGTGGAAGATGAACCCCGGCTGCGTGGAAACAGCCAGCTAACAAGAATGGGAGGAATGTTTGAGGAATAGCAGCTGAGGCTGTGGAATTACTTTGGCTCTATATGCTTCGTTAAAAAAATGCATGTGCTTTAATATGGGAGAAATTATTTAAAGAACTAATAAGTAGAAATGAAATAGATGCTTTATGTTTTTTATATGTGACTAAACTAAAAGATTTAGTTTAGTACTACTTGTTCTACTCCAAGTGTCACTGAAGAAGATGACAAGAAAATAAAGCTTCAGGAGCACTTAAGTACCTTAAAAACTTTCTTCCATTTTTTTCCATCTTTGAGGCAGAATTTCCCCACAAGTTTACTATACAGGCAATGAGCATGCAGGTTGCACTTCATGGGCCTCCATAGCACACAGACCACACTGCTAATGACCGAATAAACTTCTTATCTTTGGCTTTTTGAACTTCAACCAACTGGAGAAAAAACAGATGCTTTGCACTAGGGCATCCTCTTAATTGACGTATGTGGGCAGTGAGCGGTGAGTGGAGACCAGCTATGGCCCCAGCTGCAGATCAACGAGTGAAGCCTTGCTTTGCACCCAGTCTGGAGGCTTGAAGGAAAGAACAGCCAGCTGCTCTGGTGTGCACATGGCAAAGCACAGAGGCACATTAGAACTTCACAGGAACTAGCTGCTCTCCAACAGAGCAGTGTGAGCTTTGGTGGAGCAGCTGTGATTCTGGCTGCACACTTCAATATCACTATTACCAACGGCCCCTCAAGAGGAAGTGGATACCCTCCCCCAAGAGACATGGAGATCACTGCTGGTAGATGATATTGCTGGCGCTGCATCCACTGAGAACATTTGTTTAGCAGTAAAGAAATCTCAATATAGTGATGGTCGGAGACTAGTTTAGTGCCTATTTAATCTACAAATCTGATACTGAAATCCCCATTGGTGCATATGTTTTTTAGTAAACTTTAGCATTATCGGACCAGGTAGTGGCCAGGGAAGGGCTGATGAGCGAGTCAAACAATGAATGAAAAGGAAGGGTGAGGGAGCTGGGGGGGGGCAAAGGACAGGGGATGGAGGGCAAACACTTTGAAATCTGAACTGGACTTGAACAACAGTGCCTTCTCTTCATACAACGTGACAAAGATACATTAGCCAAATAATTGAGAGCTGAGACTTCCCTTAGAACTGAGATCACATTATTAAGATCATTTGCTTAAAGAGGTTAAAGTCACAAGATGGTTGCAGAAAAAAAAGAAAATTTTAGCTAATGTAATCATTTCCTAGTAGCAGTGGTTTGGCTCCAGTTTACATCCAATCAATTTAGCAGATTATTGATAATTATTTGTCATATGAGCCATTTGTGGACAGATTGTGAAGCCTTATAAAAATGTTTGTGATGCTTTCTACGTTCTCCTTTATATCTTATAGATTTTCTTAGCATGTAAAAGATTGGCAAAGTTTAAACAAAAAAAGTCCTGACCAATGGTAATTATTCAGTTTTACAGGGGACACTGCTCCTGAACTGGCTGAAACACTTGACGACATCACCATAAAACACTTTTTCATGAAAAATTCCCTAGTGGCTTGTTTGGTACGCCCATAAACACAGGACCAGTAGTAGCTTAACGCCACACCATGTTTAAGATCAAACTGACCTATCAGACCACACCAGGTTTTCAATGGAGACATGTCTTAAAGACTCGGAAACTAAACTTGAGCATTTCATACAGAAGGTGATAAAAGGCAACAATGAACAGCATGAGAAAAATCATGTTGCTTGTAAATAATGACACATAAAACCTACTCTTGTGGCACATTTGTTCACATTTAGGCTATGTAACTTCTGATATAGGAATATTTAATCCATGTAGATTAGGTTCATAAGACTTGATTTTGTAAGTTTTGTTGTTTTTGTTCTGTGTATACCTACTGTAACAGTGTATAATTTAACAAATCAGTAAAGCTGCTTTCTTTGGATGTTTTCACATGCTTTTTAAGATGAGTCAAATCTAATAGAACAAAAGTTGGAATCTGACAGAATGCAGGGCTTCAGATTTGGGTGTTACTACAAAGATGCAACACACCCAAGAATGTGTTTGCTTTACACATACCGTCAAACTGTCAAGGTGGAAGCCCAACATTAATGTTGTAAACATGCTCCAATATGATCACAACTCCCCCTTCTGTTCTTAAATTACAGCAAAAGATGTCACAATGACTTTATAGATATTTATGGCCTTTCTTATTTAATCCCACTGATACATGAGTTATTAAGTTATGGTTAAATACATGTTTTGTAAGGTCACCGTGAACCTAATCTCTGACAATCAAACTGTAATCAGCTCATTTTTAAGTGGAAAATTGTGCCAGATTTGCAGAAATTCTCTCAGGTTACTCATGCGATATCTTTTTTTCATGATAGTGGGATGTATGGAAGTCTGGACAATGACAAGCCAAGACTGTTGCAGATATAGAGGCATAAAAAGATTGATGGTCAGATAAAAATGTTACTCCAAATCACTCGAAGCAGCCATCACGTAGCATAAAACGACTAATAATTTTACATATACTTTCCTCAGAGGAAACTCTAAGACACAAATATGGATTTCAGCTATTTAGCACAGTTTACAAACAGACTGTATTTAACATTTTTTATTTTTCTTTAAGTAATGTTATTAATGTGAAACAAAATACACAGAAATCCCTTTAACGTCAACCTGTTTTTGTAATTTTCAAGTAAAATAAGAGAGACAAACCTGTGCCCATATATGATGGAAAAGAATTTTAGTGCTCATATTATCATTATTATCGTTTTTATTGTTATTGCACATTTAAATAGGAAGAAAGGGGAAAAAGAAGATGCACATTTGAAAGTCACAGGAACAAATTTTAACTTTCTGGCCAATTGGGAATCTTACCTTTGCTTTGCTATCTTGTGCAGACATATAGCCAACACACATGCTCTCTGTGGTGTGACTCCACAGGAACTCCACTGTGAATAAACACATATGAAAGGATTAAAGACAGAGTTAAGTGCCTGCTGATTTAATAATATAAAGCCTGCAGAGGAAATGTTCAGGGACTAAACAAGCAATATCACTGACTGAAAGTTCAGTTTCACTAAGAGAAATTAGAGGCTTGTGATGGGCTAAACAAGAATTTGTGGCTGTGCAGTAAACTGTGAGCATGCCCATTGGCATAAAGATATATGACTGGACATTGTAAAAGGGAAAAAGGATGGTCGAAATTAAGAGAAGTTTGGACAACCTTTTCCAGCACGAGAAGGATGTGGTAGACCTACTGCATAATCTTTTAATCTTAGTCCAGCAGGACAAAGTGTCTGTGTAAGGAGTACACACAAAGAGCTTCACCAACTTTCAATGGGTAAATTTTACATGATAAAATGAATGTAAAAAGCAAACAGTGGTCCAAAGTTTGGACAGAACTCAGACTAATCATAACTCCATCCCGGCAGCTCTGTTCAGCTTCAGGTAAAGAAACCAGATCCATAAATACAATCAGTCAAACTGGGCAGTTTTCAGAAGGAGCCACTTGTCTGAAGATTAGCTGGTGATTCCATAGTGGGAGGCCTCCGTTTGAATCTGAGATGAAGGGTGTGAAACCAGAGCCTGATTGCAAATCTTAGAACACAGACCACCTGCCAAGAAGACACACTGCCTCTTTCCCTCTACCCATTTATCTAATGAAAGATTTTTTGTATACACAGCCAAATCTTTGCCAACAACCATCAGTGACATGGATGATAGAGTGAGACTTGACCTGAAATTATTCATGCCTTACCCAATATACCCTGAATATTTTGAGATGACTGAGCCTCCACACATCTACAGCACCTTAGGATGATTACTCCACCCAGGACACGATCTTCGCTGGCCAGAAAGGGTGAGCCTGGACACACAAAGCAACTGCACTGACTTAAGATTGAATAAACATTGTTTAAATCTCCTAAATCAATTTATAATCACACACAAAAAAACATCCATTCAACTTGTTGTCTTAAATCTACTTTGATAACCGAAAGCAATTATTCTGACTGATGTAGTTATCTTTTTGGTAGACTGTAAAAATACAAATATTTCACTAAATCTATGTGAGCAACATAATAGATTATTGACAGGTTAAACACTTCTGTATCACAATATTTTCTCCTTTTACACACACAAAAAAAAATTTCAAACTTGAATGAGGTGTTGCATTTGCAAAAACAGTATGAGTGATTAGTGTGGTGCAATAAAATAAAAAAGGCTTGGTTTGGAACAAAAAGGGAAGAAAAAAAAGGGGAAAAAAAAACACAAAAACAAACTACAAACAGCTGTAGCGTGTCTTGCAATGCCCCGACACGGCAACAAGTAAAGAGAAAACAGGACTTGATAAAAATATTGTGTCTGCATTCCACTTTTTTTTTTTTGCTTCCACATTATAATGTTTCGTTCACTCTATAAAAGATTTTTGCTCTTGTAAGTTGGAAAACATTTAAACTAAAACCGGTTACTTGTTTCTATTGCTAAACAGTCCACCGTGACTTTCATAAGTTCATTCTGTAAACAGGAGAATGGTTACATTTTTTACAACACACTATTTAGCCTGACGCAGTGAGTGAAATTCATTATACTACTGGTCTTTAAAAGAAATACATAAAAATCTAATTTTATTTATGTAAGAGAAACAGACAAATCCTGGAAGTGCTGTAGCAGTGTGGGCCTCTTACTGAACTTCCACAGACACTGTCATCATTGGTTCTGCTAAAACAGGAATTATGGAGCTTTGTTCAACTAGATGTGCATCTTGAAAGGAAACAACAGAAGAAATAACTTCTAAATGACTTCATTCAGCCCGTCCTTGGTGCTACAGATATCCATTACAAAGCCAAACTGGGATGGACTTCTAGGGGCCAGATCAAGGCAGAAACCACCATGTTTCCATTTATTCTTTCTTCCTCTCCTCTGAGCTATCCCACAGGTCATTCCCAGGCACAGCAAACACACTTAACAAGGCTTTCGAAAAGTGACCACTTCTAAGAATACAGCAAAATTACATTTTCAAATAAACATTCAGAAAAACAATTATGTTTTCCAAAATTATCTGTGGCTGTCAGCTATGATGTGTGGAACACATGAAAGTCCTGTTTACACACTGAAAAGGAGACATAAATCAAAAGCTGTCTATTCTGATTCAATTATTTCCAATGTTCCGAGTTGTTTGCTCATTCCTCATGTTAAGTAACATCTGCTCATTTAATTCTCTCTATGTGTTTGTGTTCTTGGCTTGTAAAAATGTGTATGCAAAGCAGAGGTGATCCAGCTACATGTGGATGACTCACTGATGAACTTGTTTTGCATAGCCTCCAGCAGTGCTTGGTGGGCATCTTCAGACTGCATAGCAGAGGAGCATTCCCGAGCCAGCATGGTGCGAATCAGATGCTCTCCACATCCTGTCAAAGACACACAAACATACAATAATCATATGACAATACACTTAGAAGTGTAGGGCATGCAGTTAAAATTGCCTTCACCCAAGAGTCTGAGGAGCATCAAAGATCTCTAAAGTCTAAGAATTGCTACTCTGGTCATTTTTGGTGTAGCCTGGCTTGTTAAAGTTTGCTAAATTTAACTGATCCCCTCAAAACTTGCTGAAGAAACATTTATATTGTTTCTTTGTCCTGATCCCAGGTGCGCAGATAATTAATCCCATTTCTGTAAATTCAGTGAGTCCCTTTCACACTTGCACAGGAGTAGTCAAATATTCTAAAGATGCTCCGGAGACGAGAATACAACAACAACTCTGGATTTTCTATGAATGTTTTAACTACAAACAAAAGAAAAAAAAAAAAAAAAACAGCTCATGGTTGTGTGTGGATGCATGCTATATTGTGCAGTTATGAATTTTAAGCAAAGACTACCACTGTAGGTATTATCAGTCACGTTTTCCTAGTTGGGCTCTGATGGCAAAACAAAAGGTTTCATTTACTTATATATAGAGAATATTTTATCATGAATTTATTGCTGACCAAACCATAACCAAACCAACTAAGTCAATACAAACAAAATCAGAAAACTTCCAGCAGTGTTTGTTTCAGGTGACTCCAATTAACATCTCAATCTGTCTGGTACTCTTCATTTAAGCTAAACATAAATAATCCAAACAGAGCAACAAAGTTTAAAAAAAAAAAAAAAACACTGTGGAAAACCAGGAATCATATCAAAGCATGTGGCAGCTGACATAATAATGCACAGCAACAGGTGTGCTTAACTTTTAAATTGCTGCTTATAGTGCTATAAATAAAATCAATATCACCGATTTTTAAGACAAAACCCCAAACGACATGGATGCTATCGAAATTACCTTTTTTGTGCAAACAAAATTTGACTGGCAAAGCTCTGGTGTATAGCCAAAAAGACAGGGGAATACAGCCTCATTGTTTCTGTGAACACAATGAAGGCCCCCATAAAACATCAGGTAACTACAACAGAACCAAATGCAGGTCAGTAACTGTGGAAATCAAATGCTTGGAGCAATTTCAAGTTCTTTTTAAAGCAAAGCAGAGAGTTGGACTGGCTATGCACAGCAGCGTTTGCCCTGTTTACCATAAACCCCTCTGTCAGAAATGAACTGGGTATTAATGCAGCTGACCTGGAACAAAGTCAGAAACTCAACAGGACAGAATGTAGAAGAGGCCAACAAAAGCAGACACAGTCTGATACACTCAAGCTGTAAGAGTAAACAGTGATGTTTGTGAGTTGCTCTCTCGCTGACCACAGTAAAGTAAAGGCCAGATGAAGCAGTTAAAGTAAGACCAACATGAGCCACATACTACACAAGTGACTGAAATGGAAAGGGTGTGAGGAAAGTCTAGTGTGCACGTGGCTGCTTGAGAGGTGAAAGAAAGGGTGACATAAAGGGCGAGGGATCATACTGTTTGTGACAGTGAAAATGATTGTTTTTTCTTATTTTTTTGTATCCTTTTTTATGTTTCTTTTGATGGAAATGCCTTTCATGTCCGGAAACTGAAAACAGGTGTTGTGCTGGAACACACATTATGCGTTCCAAAACCATAAGGCTGGCTTTTTGTTGGTAACATCAAAGCATCAAACCACAATATAGGAAGACAGGGTGAGGTGACAATACATACTGATCAAACATCTACATTTGATCCACTGAGGTAACAGATGAACAGCAGACAGTTATTAACACAGTGGTGTTATGCTGCATGATTAATGCAACACATACAGGACAGAGTAACTAAACTGGGTCACCTTAAAGCCCTGTAGTTGCATTCAAGAAGCTTTACTTCTTTAAAAAAAAAGCAACTTGCAGTTATAGATACAAACAGAATTTTTTTTTATTGTTGTTGAAAATCAATAAATACTTGTGACATATAAAAGTGATTTTTATTGTAACAGATCTTCCAGACAGAAGCATACACTGTCTTGCAAATACAGACCATATCGTGTCTACAGAACCACAGTAATGATATCTTCATAAATCCACACCATGAATCATAAATGTTGTATTAGCTTTGGTTTGCTTGTGTTGTTGCACTACCTCTGAATGTCTCAGTGAATGCTGTGGATCATACATTCAAGTATGCTGAGCAAAATGCAGGCTATATCAGAGGTCCAAGTACATATAACTCAAGCTTCAGCCTGTCTGATCAAATCAGCTCATCTGCACTGAGATGCATTAGGCTACAGATCCACATCAAAAGGTTTTGAATGTTCCCCAGAAGCTATGTCGCAGACGTCTACACATTTTAAAGAAGAGGGCCTCTCTACCTCACATTTAAAATGAAGCAATGTTGCTTTCAGCTAAAGAGGAATGCATTTTCATTTCTGGAAACACTGAGGGATAGTTGTATATATTGTATAAATCTCCTGAAGAAGAATGCAATGTGATTTCATAATGGCAGATTGGTTCTGAAAGGGAAGGATGTTTTTTTTTTGTCCAAATGCCTGAATTAATTTAAACCCTAAAAAGCCAGGGGTTAGTCGTAGGGAGTTAGGGTAATGCTGAAAACGTAAAACTGTGTCATTAAAAATACTATTTAAACCATAAAAAATAATTATCTTCTACTAATAAGATTGTTTACTCTTCAAATTATTCTTGTTATATAAAATAGCTTAAAACGATGTGTTGTAGTCAGTACATTTACAGATTTAGAACCCTAACTTTACAAACACAGTCTTGTAATCTTTCTACAGGGCATTTAACCCTTTAATGCAGTATGTATTATATTTGATACATACAGTTTCTGAGACCTGTTGCATCACTTTATGGTAAAAACTTTGCTCAAAACCCTATTGACACAATCTGATACTTGTTTTCTATCCCCTGCTTGATACATTTTGCACTATAATAATTTTGACATATCACAATAAATATACAAAAAATTTTTTTTTAATTGTGTTTTTTTTACATTTTGCTAAAAGATCAAAGGATCAATATCAATCAGAGGAATTATTAACAGAGGCAAATCAATTGCAGTGTAAGGAAGAACCAGCACAGTGGAACACGTCACAAAAAATGCACGTGTCTAAGTACACAAATTAGCCTGGAATGAAATAAGAGTGCTTGCAGAGCTTAACACACTGTTGTACCTGACTAACTGATTGGAAATCTCAACAAGAGAGCTGAAACAATGGAAGAGCTTATAAAAGTTCCTCCAGAAAGTTATTCAAAATATGTCAAACGCATAAAAGGAAGTATTATTGAACTGTAGGAAACCAGCTACAGAAAATGGGATTTACAGAAAGAAAAGCCAAATACAAACCATCATTTAATCTAAACAGAAGAAAACAAGGTTACAGCAGGTTAAAGAAAAGCTGTAATGGACTGTATGAAACTGGATAAATCACAAATCTATATTAGGCAAGGAGATTGTGCAAGGATTTTTTTTTTGGTGCAAGTCCAACTGAGCAGAGAAATATTACAAATTTCTATAATTACTGATGGTGAAATACCAGGAGAGATTACAGCTACAATAAATGCAAAAAGCATCTAAGAGAGATGGTGCATCAGTTATTGTCTTGGGGGTTTAAGGTTTCTATAAGCCCCTTATTATTTTCTTTTATTTATTTGATCTATGAAACAAGCTGGAAGCATTTTACTTTGAAACTTTGGACCTTCGATTTTACACCAGGTAAAATTCATTATTGATGATGATGAACATATTTTTGCCGACTGAAATTCTGAGTATCAAATTACTCTTCATGAAACACATCAACCAGTAAATAAAGACACATTTGAATCAGAGTTCAGATCTATGGAAATGTTGGAAAAAAAGGCTTCCATGTCTATGTCAAGGCTTCATTCTGTAAAGCTGATCTATGTGCTACACAAGAAAGTTGGAACCTGATTGATAAATTAATCAGAGGATTAAAAAAAAAATTCAAGCTGTCATAAGACAAATACTTTTTTTCTTACTATTAGTTTCTTTTTTCATCTACTTGAGATGGAAAAAATAAATATAGAAATGAAGAAAGAAATGACAGAAAATAATTACAGGAAGTTAATTATGTTTTAGAAAGCCATAGTGCTCAGCTCCACAATTATTGACGGGGGTTGTATAGGTTGATTTTGTATGAATTAAATATTTAACCAGCAGCATTTTTAATATGTGATAAATATTGTATGATCAAAAGTCTAATGCCTGTATAGTCCTGATCTGCTGCTATTTATTAATATACAGTTCAATAATCTGAATTAATGCCATTTCTAAAAAGATAAACTGAACTGAAGGTTACCAGTCATTTATACCAACAATCAGAATCTAAGCAACTGTATTTAGCTAAATTGCCATTGCTGCATTGCACTCACACTGGCTCTCCCTCTTTTATAACTACAACAGGTGTCCCATGTCAAACGTCACAGCAAATCCAAATAGCTTTGCAATGCACCTGGCATGCAGATGGCTAACAAAGAGTAGAGTATGATGACTCAATCAGCTGAGGAAGTGACCGATGAGAATCACTCAGCAGGAACAGCCGGAGGTCATTGGAAAGTATTATCAGGCTTTTTTAAGCTTGACTCACTGGGGCTGATTCATGTGATCTCCAAAACAAAAGGCAGACTTATGGTAAACTGCAACGGGGAGGGGGATCCTGCACAGACATACACTGAAACAACAAATGCATGCACTAAGTGGGCTTTAGAGAATATGCTGTTATACCTGAGGTACTCACTGCTGTAGAGTAGGGATTCATATTATAGGCATTTTCAGCCCAGCAGCCACATCCATAATGAGCAGCCTAAACAACACACAAGGAGAAAGAATACATTTAAGATAAAAAGAGTTTTGTTTTTATAGAAGCGAAAGTATCAGAAACATTAAAGTATCAGGAGCTTGTAGCAGCATGCTAGACTCACAGTGTATTGCTCTGTGCAGAAAGTTTTCCTAACCTCAAAGTATGATTTTTCTATCTAGACAACAGTATTTTACTTAACTATTGGGGCCCAGAATTTCTCTGTTGTAGGATGCATCATTAATTAAGATTATCTGTTTAAAGAACTTTGAGGTTAGCTGCATTGATTACACCAAGCAGAGGCATTAGCAGACTAGCACAGAAAAGGAAGAAACAACAAAGGAAGCAGATCAGAAATCTGTAGGGCAGATCTGGTAACAGTTGTTTGCTCAGTAGCTAATGCATTGGCCATATACACAATTTATACATGCAGCAGACACATTCTCCCCTCATGTATTGTGTTTCAGGCAGAAACTGTGTAAAACTCTGACGTTACGACTGAGTCTGACTTACTATGTTCAGGTGCCAAAAAATTACAACACTCCTAAGAATCCCCAAGAGATGGCTCCAAAAACATAAAAAGCTAAAAAAAAAAATTTCTCTCATTTGATGCTGAGTCAATCTTTTTATTCCCTGAGGTTTCATGAAGTTATGTTCTTCTACCTCTGTGTGTTGGTGCTATATTAATTTCTTGTTTTATTTTTTATAATTAAGCAGCTATTAGGCCCCAAGTTATTGCAGTTTGGGGATTTTGCTGGTTTAAATATGTGTAGCCTGCATAAACCAAAGGAAGGTACTAATAAAATTTAAAGAACTGCAGGCATGGGAAATATAGGGATTGAAAGGTGGAACTTGTTTTATCTAAACCTTTGGGTCTGGTGTACCCTTTATTGTATTTGGTGGCATTAAGCCAAGTCCTAAAGAGCTATTAGGCAAGAAAAAAAAGTGAATTCCTTTAAGACTGGCAAGGGATTTAACAAAACATCTCAATGTCTTTTCAGATAAACAAATCCACTTCAAACTGACTTAATGTAGCTAATTGTGATAATAGTCTCTGCATCTGTCAGTGTCAAAAGTAAAGATTCTGGATTAGAGAGATCGGACCTGCAATGGAGGTGTACCAGAGAAGAAGAAAAAAACCAAATTTGCTGTCCAAAAAGAACATCAGAGGAAAAAAACAGTTTGCCAGTAAAATTATATGCAAAGACTGGGTCTTTGGAAATAATGTGCTCTGGACAGGTGGATCAAAGATAGTTGTCTGGCCATATGTCTGGAGCAGACCAAAAGCAGCTGCTTTGGAGAAGAATCTAAAGTGTGAACGATGGTAACAGTGGAAATGTTAGGCTAGGCTGCCACCGGTTCAAGGCAGCTTGCAGTGGTTCATTTAACTACAAATTATACTGCCTGCTGCAGTGGTGCTGATCACACTGTAACTTTCTTTGCAAGTTGAGATTTTCTACTCAGCTTTATTTCTGTCAAAACACCAATTTCTGAATCCTTTTTGAGCCATTTTGGATGCAGCACTATTTTAAAATACCTTTGCTGGTAATTCTAGCAGTTTTTACCATCTGTTATTATGAGCAACTATGCCACATGGTTACATGGGAGTAACAGAGTTTCTCAAAGTCCAAGCAATGCCCAAAAGAAGAACCCAAATCCAGACATTTTGAAGCAAAGACGTCAAGGATGAAGGGCAGGAGTAAAACAGAGAGTGAGGGTAAAATTTAAAGCACATCTTCAAATGAAATGAACAAGCATGGAGAGCTGATGAGGAAAAAGAAATGGAAGGAAACTGGTATGATGTGTAGGAAAACTTCTTTAACACCTTGAAACTGAAGGACAATTGCACACAAAACTGGTTTAAAAGAATGTAGCATGTTTATGTCAGAGACTGACAGACTGAAATTTCTAACTGTACTTGAACCTTGCATATGCTATACTAGTAGTACATCCAGATTTTGCTAAACTGTAGCATGCAATATGTAAACTTTTGCAAAATCTGCAAACGTAAAAAGTACACAAAAGGTGTGTCGATATAGAAAAATTCTCCATTATGCATCTAGTCTATCCAAGGCACTAACTGTATCCCATAATGCAATGGTAGCCTTAACACTGACAATATTTATTTACTTATTCATTTACTACGGAAAACATACCTGACAACTTATTTCTCTTGTCTAAATACTTATATACATATATATATACACACAAATATATATATATGAGAAAAAGTTAAATTCATGCAGTATATCATTTGAATTCTGCACAAGTTGCATGTAGGTGTAACCTAATTAAGTTTAAGTCAGGTTTAAGTACAGGTTTAAGTGCAAACAAATTATTGTTTACTAAGGAGATTCGTAAAGAAATGAGATTGCATAGCACTGAAATATGTCTTTATAAAAAGGACACACTTTCAGAAACAAGAAACAATATCATTTTTAAAAAGTTTTATATTTTTAAAAGTAAAAAAAAAAAAATCAATCATAGAGGAGGGCTTCACTACCTGGCCGACCCTGCCAGGATGTTTCATCGCTAGGCCTCCACTGGACACCGCTGCAGCTACATTTCCTTCCAAGTCGACCACAACAGCTCCGACAGTATCGAGGCACCCTGAGCCATTTTCCTGGATCACAGTGAAACAGAGTAAATAAATAAAGAAAAAGTCACATGAGCTGAAAAATATATACAAATGGAAAAGAAAATCAAGTAAGAATTTGGCAACACAGATGAACAATCTGAATAATCACATTCTGAACCAAAGATGTCATCTTTGACTAAGATTATTTATACAATTTAACAAGTACTGCATGGAATTATGAATCACTCTTCCATGCCCTTCATTTTTCATAAATTTAAAAGAAATGCACTGTTGTCATTTTAATCAGCTGTTTCTTTTTCTGATTGCAGCTTGTGTTGGAAGTGATTTGTTTATGAACCATCGTGAGTCAGACTGCATGATGAATAGAAATCTGGATGGTAAATGTGCAAATTGGCATTATGATGCATGATCAGAATCCCACTTCTAGCAGAAACTAAGGACCTTGATTAAACTTTGGACTTAAAAGGCAAAGTGAAAAAAAAAAAAAATGCAAGAGTGTTTCTCATCCATCTTCTGCTCCCCCAAATCAGCCCTGTCTCCAGGGTTCTGAGGCCAAAGAGAACCACAGCCAGCTATTTTTAAATGAAAAATCATGATGCCTTACATTATCATAGCCTTTCAATGAAAAATTCACAGGAAGTAGTGCCTGTAAAACATGGGGTGTCTTTGGAGTTATGCTAATTAGGGTACAGGTGTCTACACCACATCATAAGAGAAAGTGAAATGTTTTATTACTTAGCAAAATGACAAAGACAAAAAAATTAACATTGAGTATGAAAATTAGAACCATTCTGCAATCATGGGTTTTATTTCTTTCTATTTTAAACTAAACCCAGTTTATAATAGCTTGATACAACATGGGGACATTTCCTTTTAAATGACCTAATATCTCAAATGCAAAGATAAAATTATGAACAACAACAAATATATTGTAAAATTTGTAACAAACATTTTCCTAAGCTGTTACTCACAGTCCGTGTTAACGTCACGGGACCAACTGGTCCCAATATTTAGCTTAACCCAGGCCAAGCCCCTTTAAGAATATAATATTTTCTCTTTCATTAAGAGAAACTGCCATCTGACAGAAAGCTCAATCACTGACTCATGGGTCATTTGAAAAAACAAGCAGTCCAGTGCAGTTTGCTTTCTTTTTTATGTATATATCATTAATTCTGTGCATTTATGTAGCTGAACTAATCAAAACAAAATACTACTCAAAAAGCAGTCAAATGAAGTATGGCTGGTTACATGTTTAATTCCATTGAACTAAATTCCTATTTGAACCAAGATAAACTTTCCCACCCTCTTTTTGTGCGAACTTCACTGCCAGCGAGTTTATAGCAGAGTGACTGGGTTCTTGAATGCTTTCAGCTGAACTCATCATGAGGCCGCTCTGCATTTGTGCTGCTATGAGCACTGAAACTGGAATTCTCTGTAACCATTTGATAACTCAGAGAGCATGTGAAGGTACACCTAAATGGATATAAACTTGTCTTGGATTTGGGATCTTACACTTATTTATTTGTATTAAACACAAAATTCCACCTTATGTTGTCTGCCTTAATTCCAACTGATGCCATGTGGTAAAACACTATGCACAACAGCTGGTCTATATTATGTAGTGAGCATTTCATCATTAATGATGGGGTTGAAAGACCATATTTTATCTCATTCATGTTGAATTCTTAGTAAACACATAAGACTCAGCAGGGGAAACAACATCATATTGTCTCTTTACGTTCATCTTTCTAGTTGCTCTATTTCTTTCTACAATCAAATGTGTTGAATGGACCTTGGCTATAGAAGTGGATTTGATAGCATCTGTTTCTGTTACAACACACTTTGCTTGCAACATGGGTGTATATCCTGGTAATTCCATTGTTATTTAAATGGTTTAACTTAGTCAACAGATGATTTATAAAACATTTTTTTCTAATATCTTATTATTGCCCAAGAAGATAAAATAAGATTCTGTGTTGATATAGGAAATACCTCAAAATAAGCAAGATGTCCATTGATGTGACCCAGGTGAGGAAGAGTCAATCATTGCCATTTAAATAGTCATTCATTTTGTAATTGAACATGGAACTCACATTTTCACTTGATTGTCGTCTTTTCTTTGTCTGATTATGCCCTGTGTCCATTCTCTCTGCCAGCTCCATCTTTCGCTTGTTCCTCTTGTATGCAGATAAACTGAACTCTGGGTGTGACAAAATAATCTTGTCCTACTGCATCCACATAAAGTAAAGCATGTCTAACAAATATTTGTTTATATTTCTATTAAAGCATTTTGTGTCTGTTTCACTACTTAGATATTGAATGTTTGTAAGTTAGTGCAACAATACTCACTTGTGGTCATTTTCTCTGACGGGCATGGGGGTATTCCATGACTGACTGCCCAATCATGTGCACCTCGCCCCACTAAAAAGCTAAAAAGCAAAGAGGGAAACACATTAACTAAAGGGATTTAACTATATTAACACCAGGGATTATGAACCATGATAATCACCATGGTGGTATTCTGCCTGCTGATAGCTTCCCTTTCTGTGCTTCACTCAGCAGACGGTTTGCGACTAAGACTGGGTTCTTAATACCTGAGGGAAGAGCCAGAGTTATCACAGAGCCAGAGCCATTCCAAGATATGGTGTAACAACATGAGCAAATCAAGACTAAATTATGTTGTAACATACTAAATTCTGAGATTTTGTTTGGCAAGAACACATTTTATATCTAAGCAAATCAAATCATGAACAAATTATATGGTTGACATCATACAGAAACATGAAGGAAAACATTTTTTTCTGTTTTGGTATAAATCTACCTCACAACCATGTTAAAAAAAGAGTTCTGGCAAGAAAAATACTTTAGTTAAATGCTCTCAAGGAAATCAAACTATTGATCCATACGTATAAACTGCATTTCTTGGTCATCTTTCAGGTAAAAGAAAACGGATAATACCCGCCATTAAGATTTATGATGCCAGCTGCTCTGAGACCGTAGAAATTAACATTATTCCAGAATTACCAGCTTATGTGTAGTAACCCACCACTTATTGCTCCCACTGCACCAAAATGAAGAGACTTCCCATCCATGATACTCGCATCACATTCAATTTCCCCAGACAAATTCAGATTGGAGCCCATGCCAGCATTTGTAAAAGGAGAGTCCTGAGAACATTTAAAACATGTGAAGTCTAGTATTAAACAATATTTCTGATGAATCATACTAACAGTATTAATAAAGTAAAGACAATAAACTTATTAGTAAAATCATGTAAAAAAGAGTGATTTTTTCTTGTAGTCTGAAGTCCTGATACAATGTAACTTCATCATAAAGCAAGTCAATATAAACTTTTAATCTCTAAGTACCTTAGAGATGAAAACCTCTTCTACCTCTTTCTAATAGGCTTTTGTTTACTATAATCCCCATGTCCTGCATTTTGGTCCTGCTGCTGCAATTTTTACACTACTGTACCACAAGAGTCACATCCAGCATAAAAACAATAATAAAGTTCTTACTACATAATGAGACCAAAGTCTCTCATAATCATTTCTATTCTCTAAAGGTTGTTTTGGTTCATCTCACACATTTATTGCACTATGCCTTATGCTTGGGTTTTCATCTCTTTTTTTCTCCAGTGGGCTAAAAACTATTTAAAACATGGGTCATTCGACAAACTCGACTTTGAAAGCAATAACAGTGACAATTCTTTTTCTGTGACATATATCTATATGGTAGAACAATTACTAGAGATGATGGCTTGTTGAATTTTCTCTGTATATTTTGGAAAAGCATACAGTTGCCCTGCAGAAGATAACTTCTTACCATGAGGATGTGTGCACATGCATGAGAAGCTGGAGCAGAATGAAGCTCTCTTGGATAGACATGTACACATTCTGAACAGATATTCATATCAAAACGAAAATAAGTATGGTTGTTTTAAAAAGCTGTAAATGACGTGTTACCAAATAGCCTACTATGCTAACTACTGTGTTAAAATCCTAAATGAAATAACTGGCCCTGATTTAGGATCAACCAACCTCTAGTTCAACCAACGCTGCAGTAACTGCTTCCACTGCAAGTGCCCCAGCTTTGAGTTGGTCCACAGCCTGCAGAATACAAACACACAGTTAAAAGTGTAACAGCTTCTCAACAATGTCATTACTGTTCTTCACCCAAATGGGTCAAGTGATAGAAGATATGCACATAAGTATATAAATAATAACCATTGTTGTGGTTTTTTTTTCTTGTCTTTTGGTAAAGTCTGTTAACTTAACCAAAAACTAAATACACCCCCTGCCAAATGACAAACCTCTACAATACAATGGAAGAGCAGAGTAATGCAAATACTATTATTTCTAGACAGATTTACTTTTATTTTAGTGTTAAAACTGGTTCTTAGTTGATTCAGAATGAAACACTTAGAAGCTTATATTACCTTAAAAATGTACCGTAAAATAAGTTATGTTGAAAAATTATAGGTTAGTCAACCACTATCACAAAATATCTAAATTGCAAAGGTGAAAAAAAATTTATTTTTCTGTCTTTCATATTCAGTCTTAAAAAAAATTTATTAATTTGATAATTTAAGCAACAGCTCTGCGTGTCTTCCATTGTATCTGCTATAGAAGAGAAAACACTATGACCAGATTACAATCAGGGACTTCACGCATGGTATAGGCTGTTTTTCTTTGTCGTACATTACATCTTCTTTATTATTTGATCAAATAAATCCTGATTTCGTCCACATACCCCATAATACATTCAAGAAATGAAGACTTGGGGTTGGTTTTCAGTTGAAGGAATGAATGAATAATACATAACAGTCATTTAGCAGATGATTTTTAAGACATTAAACTAAATATGATTGAATTCTTCAAAACACTCTACTATTAAATGCCAGAGAATGAATTTAATAGAGCCAAACTGAAAAATTAAATGACTTAAAAATAAAATATAAAAAAGTGACTGAGTCATGCAGCCAAAACAGAAATTTTAATCTCAAAGAAAATATATGAAATGACATCTGTCCACAGATGCTCCCCATCTAACATGAGTTAACTTTAGAAAAACATCAAGAAAATCTGTTTCTTGATTTTTCAAGCTAAAGATGAAGCCAAAAAACCGATACAGGTTTTAAAATATTCTGTGCACCATGTACACAAATGTACTTCCAGAAAACATTCATAGAACAAAAGAACACCCTATCGTGCATACATTTAATGATGAGAAGTATATATTTATACCAGCATTTAGCCGTCCAAGATATTGTAAACAACATCATATTTTGTCTAGTTATCAACTAAATCACATTCAACTAACAATAATGCAGAATTAGTTGATTGTACAATGCATGCATTTTTTTAAATAATTTAGATTCAGTTTGATCTCTCACAGTAATTATTGTCAGGAAGCAAATTACTTAGCTTGAAGAAATACATCTACAGACTTTATTATTATGTAAATTGTAAAGACATATGTAATGTTGGCCTCTATAACATTTATTAAAATAACTTACTCGCTGACAGGCTCTTTTGCACACATGCTTGTACTCCTTTGCCTTAGATTCAGAGTGGTATCCTGCTCCTAAAAGAAGGCAACAGAAAAATATTTTTAACATTAACATTAACATTCTCTACTCTTGGAAAAACTAAGACTAGTAGGCAAATAGCTCAACTATTTAAGAATAACTTTTGTCAACATGTTTACAAAGGGCAGAGGGATTTTGTCATCAACAGTGCAAACTATAATTTAAAAAAAACAGAGGCTGACACCACAGTTACCTACTCATCCTCAGGCAAAGTTACATTAAAAGACACAATTGTGTTGTGCAAATCACTGCAAGGGCTCAGGAGCGCCATCTTCAGTGAATACTGTTCATTAATTCATACAAAAAAGCAAGTTAAACCTCATATAATATGAGCAGAGCCAAAGTGTAAAAACTGCCGTGAGGATTGATAAATCAAAACAGAAATCTTTGCTGGTATGACTTTATACACACAACATGCCATGGTTACTTGTACACCTGCTTAGGCATCAGCAACGCCTGATGCATGTACGGGTTTTGGAGCAACATATGCTACCATCACAGATAATGCCTTTTTCTGGGGAAGTCTTGTTTATTTCCTTACAACAATACCAAAACACATTCTGTATGTATTACAAGAGCATGCCTCTGGAGAAAGACTCCCAGTGTTAAAGTAAACTGGTCACTTACAGTAATACAAATGTCTGGTGCATTATGAAAAAAATAAACACACAGATAAAAATACAACAAAGGAGGGCCTGAACTGTAAGCAGCTGAAATATTTTATCAAGCCAGAATAGTAGAATAACTTTCCGTACTACATCAAGTTGCCAAACATAGTATAGCTAAAAGAAGCACTGATGAAACACAGTGCTGGCATGTCAATGGGTCCATTCCTTTACCCTCATCCAAGTGATGACCTGGGGAGAAGTGATGACGAGCGGCAGAGGAGGAGTATGTCATTTAAGTGGAGAGGAAAGTATTTGCCGGTGGCAAAAGGCTTTACCAAAACAAAAGAAGCATGGATCTCTCAGGGCAAACATTGATCATAGAAATAACAAAAAGTAAATAATAAAGCCATAATTTTGTACACATTTCTTTCAGGTTGTAGTTTGCAAAGTGCAACAGTGTCTATTGGATGTCTCGTAACATAAAAGGATAATTAGTTGGATTGCAGCTGAAAAGAATCATAATATCAGCAGAAGTTGTTTGAGGAATCATATTAATGCAAAGTTATCTACTGAACAAATAAGGTCCACACATCAACATTATTTATCAAGTTAAGACATTTTCTAAGTTTATCTGTTGTTGGAAAATGCTGCCGGGTCACCTGGGTGGTAAATGGTGCAGACCCAGTGTCTATTTTTTCAAGTGTTTTGCAAAGTAATATAATAACAAATAGCATCAAATTAATATTGTTTATAATCTTTGTAACATGCTGAATTGCATATACAGTTTCAAGTATTTGAAAAGGGTACATTTTGTTTTTCGTTTATTATTATTTTAAACAGTGCCCCTACTCATTCTAAATTGGGTTGTAGCATTGTGTCTGGAATGTTTGTGTCTATATTGACTGCACTAGTAAGACTTAATGGTTCTGTAAATGCAGCACAACACTAAACTACCCATATTTACCTCTACTTTTTAATAATGGTGAACTTACCTGCATGCACTAAAACAAATCCGCCAACACATTTTGGCTTTTGACTTTTGCTTGAATCTTGTTTTTTGGGCCAAGAGTTGGTCAGGGCAGAAGAGGGTTGCTGCTCTTCAGCAGAATTCATTAGACTTTCCATAACCCCTGCATCACTTAACAAGCTTATCACTGCCTACAGACAGAAGTAAGAAAATCATCTTCCTGGCATACCTATGTCAGAAACAAAAATAGAGTCATTAACAATTAGACATTTCTATCTTCTCTGTTTATTATAGAGGCTGCTAACGACACTACTAGTAAATAAACCACACAACATATATTAATGTCTATTATCTGTGACTACTCTCTGGAGTCAAGAAGTGGAGCACTACCAACGGTACGTTTACTTAATTACAGGCACATACTGTGTAGTTCACGTTATACACAACTTGTAGGCTACTAAATATCTTCGAATCTCAAATATCTAAGATAAACATAAATAACTGCATACATTATAGTTTCAATTAAAAGTGATTTTGCTTCAAGTAACTTTACAAACACTCTTGTTAATTTTATTTTCCGTAAGTCTATTTAGCTTGCCACACTGAAACGGCGTTTGTTACTTTCTGTTACATGTCCGTTTTATTAGTAGAAAATAAATAAATAAACAATAACGAACAAATAAGTTATTTAAAGTTTAGCTAGTTGTGTTTTCGTTAGCTTGCTAGCTAAAAACTGGCTAACACAAGGAAATCATCCCAACTCACAGTTCTCCCACCTTGCCTAACAGCAACATGACTGCCTGCCAACCATCACGCTCCCTGACATGTGTCAAATAAACCTAAACTTTAGCTGCACTTATACTTTTAACTCACACAAACTTAAATGTCGTACACTTTCACTCCTCTAGGCTATCCACGGCTAGTTAGCCAAAGCATTCACAAGCACTTCCTGGTTCAGATACACGTTGCTAAGGAAGTGCGTTCCATGCCAACACAAGTACATGTGAATTTATAATATATAGAGGAAAAAAACAAAACAATAAAAAGAAAAAACAACATATATATATATATATATATATATATATATATATATATATATATATATATATATATATATATATATATATAGTTTTTTTGTTTGGTTGTTTTTTTTGTTTTTTTTTTGTTTTTTTCTTTTCTTTTTATATATCTATATCTATATCTATATATATATATATATATATATATATATGTGTGTGTGTGTGTGTGTGTGTGTGTGTGTGTGTGTGTGTGTGTGTGTGTGTGTGTGTTCTAATACTTTTTACTTTTGAATCGAAAAATTAGTATTCAGTAAACACATTTATTCATAAAATATTTTATTAAAAGAATTGAAATTAAAATGGAATAGAGGGAATGTAAATTTGTGCACAAAAATACCAGAAATATTTCATAATTATTTCCAAGCTATGTTTATTATTGTAATTATTAACAAGAACAGCCATAATCATCAAAATAGAGATTAAGTTGGGGGAGATTAAGACACATTGTGATTAGCTGAGGTTTTACTGCTCTACTGACAAACACCCTTTCAACTTCTTTTTCTTGCAGATTCTCTTCTCACTTACTTTACATGACAAAGATGAGGAACAGATCATTTGTATTTCTAGCACTGTTTCATTGCTTTTGCCTATCATCTTATTTATTTATTTATTTATTTATTTATTTATTTATGCAGCCTGAGGTGTTGACACAGGTGTTACAGGTCTGTAACATCATTTTCACCCTTCTGGGTTTATGGTGGAAATTGCCCTAAAGGTATTGGCTCTACAAATGCATGTGCTTAGTGGATTAAGAAAACATCTGTACAGTCTTGTGTAAAATCTAAGAGCTGAAATAAAGTGCTGAACACACTTTTGGCCTTCTGATTTGGGCCATTATCATTTTGTTCCATAATTTCAAACATTTGTATACAGTGATAATTTTAGCCATCTATTGATCCAGAGTCTGACTTAAGAAAGCCTGAATCTGATGTTACACAATGCCATAGCTTCCTCCTTCCCATGAGTTACTTTCTACTTTGTCCTCTACTTTTACGTTTTCAGTATATGCAAATGCCAATGTAGATACAGATTGGAGAATCAAGGTGTTTCCAGCGAAGGAACCAAGCAGTGGCCCAGTTTGACCATAGTCAAAACCTACTTATAGCCACCACACAATCATAGAAGCTGCATGTAAAGCAGTTCTTTTCATACAAAAAGATACAGCATAAATTGTTTTACAGTCTATTATTGTGTTTTAGTCTGTTGATTTATGGTTTCATAAAATTTTTTCATTGTTTAAGTATATACATATGCACCTGGATAAAAACACTGATTTAACAAACCTTACATAATCCCCATTACTGAATGTCTAAATGGCTTTACTAGTACACTGGGGTACAGCTAGGGAATGTTACAGCTTTACAACTTCTCATATGCTTTATAAAGACTGATAAGTTTTGGACATCTTCTTTTTCTTTAGGTACAGAATTCCACAGCTTTTAGATCGGGCAGATCATTTAATATGTCCCTGGAGGTCCACACATGTAGGAGTGGATTCATTTTTGTTGATGTCTCCTTTTCTCTTTAGCAGAACATTTCCAGCTTCTGAAGAGAGGCATGCCAAATGAAGTTGAGAACCAGTGCTTCACTCATAATGTGCAGTGTTTGCTTTGGATCAAGTCAGGAGAGATGAAAGAGTGCTGTTGACCAATTAATGTAAAGAAGGGCTGGGGCCAGGGTGCATAGTGCTGAGGAGGGGGGCAGCCAGCCTTCAGGGGGTGGCTTTAGTATTGCATGCCATCAAATCTCTGTGGAAACTTCTTCATGCTGTTGTTAATGGTGTGTGGAGGGAAACAGCTAGTCTGCCCAATTTTAAAAGATGATCTCTCTGTCATGACCACACAGACTGCAAAAACACAATTCATCCAACACCTTCTCTGCTTTTTCCTAAAGACATTAAACATGAGTGAACAGATTGTAATGTATAACCTTATTCTGCATCATCATAGGTCTAAAACAGGGAAACATAGGTCAGTGATGTAAGTGTGGCAGGGTGAACGTAATGAATGACTTTGATGATGGCATTTTTCTTTTGAATTTGTCTTAAAATGTTCTATTCAGACCTTTAACAGGGAAGGTACAAGAGCATGGAAAGCATTTGTATAGTTAAAGGGAACTGCTTAATTTTTTTTTAAACTTATTATAGAACAAAGTAAAAGTTTGAAGAAATTCTCAACTTAAACTTGTGTTCCAGAGGCAGACATGATCAAAGTTTACAACACAATGGGGTTTTTGTTCTTTTGTCTTGGAAGAAAGGAAATGCATAGTAACATCGACATTGTATGAACATAAAACCTTTAACAATCTGGAGCAGTTTTACTGCATGTCTGCTTTGTGACAACTGAACATCAATCCACTCCAAATCCATTCAACTTGAGTTCAACCAGCGATCAAGAAGGAATTCCTGCTGCTTTGAGCAGGCAGGGAGGAGGCACGCTCTGCTGTGAGGAGACATGCTGGATGGGGGTTTATTAAATGAAGTAAAATAAACAGAGGGAGCAGTTGCTTCATATTTTGCCAAAGCTGGAACCCACAAGAATTCTGCAGGAAAAGAATCCTCACAGTGTGGTGCTTTTTTAATTCAACCTCAAACTTGTTCTGAGGATGTAGACTAAACAGAGTACAACTCAGTAAACCACCATGTTCTTATGAGTAGATGACAGCTAGTCCCATGACAAATTGTACTTAACAGCTGAATAACCTGTCATGATTAAGTCAGGTACCAAATACATATAAGACATTTATGAGTAGGGAATTTATGGGTGAAACATTTGTTAAAACAGTTGGAAATATTGTGGGAAATTAGACAATTAGAGGCAGTAAAACTGTAATGCTGCACGCATTTTATAAATAGTAGTTCATAAGTGGCCTGAGTGTTCTTCATTAAGGAGCGGCATGAGTAACAGTAAAAACGTTGTCCCTATTTCTACAGTTTACATGCCTATTATAAGACTTTTGGGGAAGGACAATGAATAAAAAAATAAATAAAAAAGAAAAGCACATTGCAACATGGTGCAAAACCTAACAATAAATGTTTTAACATCCTTTTATGCACATATTTTCAGATGCTGAGCACCAGCTGGTCAATTTTACAAAAAAACAATTACAAAAAAAGCTGGAACACTGTGTAAAATGAATAAACAGAATGCAATGTTTTGCAAATCTCAGCACGTTTTATTTTCAGCAGAGCACAAAAACGTAGATGTTGAAACTGAGATATTTTACTATTTAATGGAAAATGTAAGCTCATTTTGAACTTGGTGCAACGTTTTTCAAAAAGTTGGAACAAGTGAACAAAAGGTTGGAAAAATAATCGGCACAAATAACAATCAACTGGAGGACCATCTGATGACTAATTAGGTTACCTTGCAACAGGTTAGTTACAGAATGGAAAACCATTTTATGGTCAGGTGAATAATAAATTGAAAAATTATTGGATGATATGTCCATGTCCTGGAGAGGAACCATCCAGCTTGATATCAGCAGACAGTTCAAAAGCCTAAAGCTCTGATAGTGTAGGGATTCATTGGTGCCTATGGCACAGGCAGCTTACACATCTGTGAAGGCTACATCAATGCTGAAAAGCACAGAAAGGTTTTAGAGCAACATCTGCTCCCATCCAAACAACATCTCTTTAAGGGAAGGCCTTGCATATTTCAGCAAGACAATGCTAAATGCCTTACTGCATCTGTCACAATAGCATGGCTTCCAACAGAAAAGAGTCTGCGTGTTGAACTGACTTACCTGCAGTGCAGAGCTTTCATCAATAGAAAACTTTTGGCACATCATGAAACAAATGCAGCAACGAAGGCCAAGGACTGTTAAGCGTCTAATTCTGCATCAGACAAGAATAGGACATCATTTGTCTCCCTAAACTCCAATACCTGGTCTCCTCATTTCCCAGAATTTTACAGACAGTTGTTTAAAGAAAAAGGATTATAAACCATGCTAAACTTAATCCTGTTCCAACTGTTTTGAAATACGTTGCTGCCATTAAATTCAAAATAAGCTAATGTTTTCCACGAAATACTAAAGATTTCCAGTTTAACATTAAAAATGAAACATGCTTATGATATTTGCAAATCATTGCATTTTGTTTAAATTATAATTTTATGGAGTTGTACTTTACTGCAAGATCTTGTGAGTGTATTCGTTTTAAGACTTAAAACTTATCTCCCCTAAAACATGTTTTGTGTTTTTCACGAAGTATGCTTAATTAGTTATTAATTTCCAAATGTAACACTGCTTACTTATACTTATGAGCAAGTCTCTAGATTTGATTGTGTGAGTGTTGCAAAGTACAAAGTGAACATTTTAACAAGCATGAGTGCAGATGTGTGTAACAGTATATCTGTGTACAAAAGAAACGAAGTTCTTTGTAGCTCATGAACATTTCGGAGTCTTTTTAACTGAGTTGAGCTGCTCTTCACATCTGTGAAACAGATGAGCATAATATATGACAGGACACTCTGGATTGTATGGCCAGTCAAATGTTTAATTGAGAGGGTTGGAAAAACCACCACACTACGATTTTTTTTTTTTTTTTTTTTTTGGTCAGTGTAGCCCAAAACAGCATGCAGGGATCACAAAACCATTCCACCTCTAATGAACTACTTTAAAAAGTACATTCACACTTCTATATGGAAGGAAAATTGTACTTCGGTTTCATTTCTTTATATTAATTCTAAAGAGACATTTTCAACTTTATCTGGAGGTACTTTTTGTTCTTAACTTGATATGAAAAATTAGGTAAATATTAAATAAAATAAGGCCTCAGCAAGGAGGCATCAAGGGTCAGGGGCAGTTATTATAGATGTTTTAAGAAAGATGTTTTCTTTTGACTGACTATCTCACAGAAGTAGACATATTTGGTTTACAATAGTAGACAGCTATGTCTGTGAAAATTCCCACTTTTAGCAGACATGATTGTGTAATGTCTTTAAAGAAAAGAGACCAAACAGTCTAAAACATGATAAATGGGCGTATGATATTGACATAAGGACACATATAATTGCTTCATTTCATACCTGTTATTCCAAGAGATTTGGGGCTCATTTTAAGTCTGGGATAATTTTATGCATTTCTCTGCAGATAATTGCATTATGTTCCTATTACCATAAGTGGAAAATGAAAGACATATCAAGCCAGCAACAGCTTAGATGAGGCAATGTTCTTGCCACTTGTAGATACAACTACCAGCTTAATCTTCTTGTAACCATGACAGTAACAACAGCCTACGCAAACTTACACAAATAGATCCTCCTCTGTTTGGAGTATACAGATTGCCCTGCAGAATCAAGCTCACTGAAGCCAACCAGCCAAGTTTTTGTTTTTTCTTTTGTTGCTCTCATGAAGACTTCATGTTGTCTGCATTATCCCTGTTTGAACAATGACTGAGAAACAGTAAACAAACAATTATAAGTGATATCTAAAGACAAAAGAAAACTGTATGTAATAATATTAGGGATGGGGATACCAACATTTTCCCATTAATATGATACCATTAGTTGCTTTTTAACATGACCGATACTGATACTTCTGGCCCTTAAAGGAAAATCATGATTGTACAGTGTGGATTAATATCTTTAATTCAAGCATAAAATGGAATATAAATAAACTCAAGAAAATCAGTACAAAACAATAATAAAATAAACTGATGAGTAAATTAAAAAAAGGATCAAATCTTTTTCAATATATAATATAAAATAAACTACAGATTAATACAAGATTATTCAACTTTAATAAGTGGAAAATAAAAAATATATGTAAATATATTATATATGTAAATATATTATATATATATATATATATATATATATATATATATATATATATATATATATATAAAACAAAACATAATGTGCAGTAACCTGCATTAAACCAGGAAAATATCAAAACAAAACCTCCTCATCACCACAAGCATCATTAAGACATCAGACAGGGTGCCATAATCCCACAGAAGGAATACACTGTGGCTGCACATGCACTGTTATTGCCTAAAACTCCCAGTAATGAAAACAAACGTCATGTTTTGTATCAGCAGAGTGGTATCTCGATACTCAAAGAACGTATCGAATCCGATATTTTGACTGGCTGATTTTGAAGTCTCGATTCCAAAGTATCGATCCACCCATCCCTAAATGATATCAAATTATGTTGTAGTTAGCTGTTTTGTAACAATGGTCATATCCCATAAAAACAAAAAGGCCTATGACAACACAGAAACCCCCAAAACATCTTCTGATAGCATGTTCAAAGCTGTTTTACCTATGTGAAATGACAGAAAAAATAACTGAGGATGGGTTGCGGGGGCAACTGCTTAAGCATGGAAGACCAGATTTCCCTTTCCATGAACTCTTCTTCCAGCTCACCCAGGGGAATCCCACGTGTTTCCTAGGACAGCGGAGAGACACAGTCCCTCCAACTTGTTCTAGACTTTTGTTAAAGGATTTGAAATATAACCTTCAAGCTGAAACCCAGAATTACCCTTGAAGTAAACCAGCGCTGAAAATGCTACAAGACTGACATCTAGTGGTATGATGGGACCAGTACAGGAGAAAAACTGCAAAGACCTTTGTATTCAAATCATATTTTTGTTTTAAAAGGGAGAAAAGAATGAAATATCTTAGTTTATCATTCCTACCTTGTTTTATGATAATTGTTGTAGATGTCGCATATATATTATATATATATATATATATATATATATAATATATTTGCTGTTTTTAAATGCATAATAGGCAGCTGTAGTGGAAACTAATTAATTTCATATGGACAAATAATTAATTTCTGTGCCAGATGTGAGACGTGGTTACTTTGTGTTAACATGTTAAAAAAAAATCAGTTTGATAACAATCTTTATTTTGCCTGTATGAGGAACAGTTTGCAATGTTACTTTTAGATCCAAAGTGAACAGCAGTGTGTTAGTTTGATGTTAATGTATTTACCTTCAGATACTGGCTATATTTCAGTAAGAGAAATTGGATGGGGTTCATAGTAGCTACAGCTTGGATAAAAGCAAATTTTCACTCTCAGATAATGTCAGCAGTTTCAGGAGCAGATGGGTCCTGACCAGAGCAGTGGTAACATAACAGATGACAGACGGTGGTCTCTGGAACCAGCCTCTCACATGACAGCCTGACTTAGTGGTTTGATCTGGTCTGTCCTGTGAGACACTCTCTTTTGCCATTTAGGAGGGCATGATATGAAGCGTCTATAGCCATTAAGTATAATGAATTAAACATTATTAATAAAATAATTGCTCTGAGGTAAAAACCAGACCTTTAAATATCTTTAATTTGTTGAAAACCACATCACATATTAACTTGTATGGTCATATACCTACTAATAATTAATCACTTAAGGACATTTTAGTTCAGATTAATGGCGATAGTATTTCATAAGTTAAGGTAAAATACATAGACTTATTAAGTAACACTGCAAATAAAGCGTATTATTGCATGCACTGACTTACCAAATATAACAAAAGTATTTTACTTAAATGTTGACTTATTATCTTTAAAGGGCTGGTTACACATAGTGACTTAAATCATCTTGTACTAAGTCACTCTTACATCCGAGTTGTCCGTTGTTAACACGCCTACCGCCTCACACGCCAGGAGGATGATCATGAACTGCCGGAAACAACCTACCCTCATTCCGCTCTGCATGACCCTTTTGTTATTGACATAGGAACCTGGCCAATCACACACGCACTTCCTTGTTTCGTAGAGCCAATGATCTAGCTAGGATTCGTACACATAATTTACGGCGCAATCACGGTAGGTTGAGCCGACTGAGTTCCATAGAAATTTTGACAGCTTCACAGGTGAGACAACCGTCCAGAGGCTGTTTCACTTTACGTTTCTGTTTCTTTTTCCCCCGAACCCCCATTCACTGTGAGCCTGGGGTTGCCACAGTCAAAAAACAACCATTCGAAGTCTAATCACTCCGGCAGCATGAGCAAAAAGAAAAAGGACTGGAAGACTGAAAAAGGTACGGGTTGTTTTGGGGTGGAATGAAGCTATCATCATATCAGTGGCAGACAGCATTAATTCTGCCCATGCCAAAAGATTGACAAACACTTGGACTGTTTTCTGCGTATATCTCTGATGCTACTTATTTTTGTAGACTGTTTGGTAATCCTATGCGGCGGCAATACAGATGTTATATGTCGCGCCTCTGTTGGAATGCCGTAACGTACGTTTGACATTCGCATCTCTGTCCATTCAGAGCGTCTTCCCTATTTGTTAGCTCGCATTTGGCGTGCTCACAGGTGCTCACAGAATCTTGACGTACCTGTCTGAGCACTGCTGATAAACGTTTCTTGTCTTCCACCTGTATGATGCACCAACAGTTGATGTGCGAGTTGGAAACACCTTTCTGTAACTCAACTACAGCTTGTTGTCACACATCAGCTGTACAAAGAAAAGTCGTATCTGATTTAAAACGTGAATACTTGTCATTAACAATTCTTTAACATAAAATAGCTATCCCCCCATTTTTTTTTTTGTAAATATGCATTATTATTAGAATTTATGCATATATGTTTTTGGTCTAAGAAACACTGTAGAGAGACCTGTTGACTATCAAAGCTGTAGACCTCCCTTTTTTCTTTAGTCACAAGAGGTACAGCACAGGTGTAATTAATCAAATTGATTAGTGATGGTTGTATTTCTTTATGTCCCAGAGTGAGCATGTTTGAAACTAGAAAGAACTCTAAATTGAATGCAGCCATAATTGGAAATCGTGTTTACACCAGTGTTTTGCAGCTCTAAGATGTTATATCTGTTTTCTTCAACAGTAAATGTGCATGTATGTAAACTGTTCTCATCAGTATATCACATTTCTGTCATCTCACTTACCATCTCTGACTTTCATTTAAATGACTCCATGAAAGAAACATGGCTTCTTACTGATTGTTGTTGGAATATTTGGTGAGCTATTTAGATTTTCTCATCATGAAGCGCTTATGAAAGTTTTTTTAAAATTTTTATTGGGGTTATTGTGTGGTAATATTTCAGTGGTTATTAAAGGTAACTTAGCAAAGATTATTATCAGTTTAAGTCAGACACTTTTGAGTGTGTGCAGGTAGCAGCACAGAGCGAACATCAAAGTAAATCGGATTTCATATTCTGAACAGGCAGTTTATCCCTCCAGGTGCAATTGCTTTAAGAGAAGATCAAGGTAAATCAAAATGTGAAAGAAATTCTTAAACTTGAAAAATTTAAATAGTTATTTTTTACTTGTGGGTTCAGCCTTAAGCTGGTGTGTAGACTGGGTAAAACTGGAAACACTAACGTTAGTGTTATATGGGATATAGATATTTTTATTAGTTTTAAAATAGTTTTTATTTATTTATTCTTTTTAAAAAGTTAATGTGAATACAGATTATTCTGAAACCAAAAAACCTAAATGAAACTCAGACAACACAAAACCTCATGTTATGTGACAGTAAGGACCTTTTTTTCTTTTATCTTTCTTTTTACTATTATTTTAAAAGCATCTATAATGGTTTAGAGGTGTCTGCAGCATTACTGACTGGCCCTCCCGTTCAAGACTCTTCAAGTAATTTAAACGGGTCCTTTGAACATAAATTAGATTTCGAACCAAGACCCTTGTCATGGCGGCTAAGCTAAGCTTTGAAAATTTTTACTGACTAATAGTTCAACATAGTGATGAAAATCTTTTAGTCCAGAGAGCTTTGCTGTGTGGAACTACCTTTTTTTATTCACCAATGCAGAATAAAAGCAGCTTTGGGAATAACAGAAGGGGACAAGTGGGAGAGAAAATACATCAGGGATACAATGGATATCCAACATTGCAGTAATCCCTATAATTCAAGCCTGACTTACTGTTAGATGTTGCCACAGGATGACCTGAGGAATCTTGCATTTCCTACTAAAATGGGGCAAGGCCTTACTTGTATAAGAGGAAAGTGTCATAACTCCTTTTTAAGAAATATGTCAGTTACTGTGTTATGTATTATGGGAAAAATCCATTTAATTTAAACTCTTTTACAAAGAGGATATTTCTGAAGTTCTGTGTGCACAAGGCATTTATCTGAAAGTGAATTCACAGTGACGTGCGTGATTAAGAACAAGCCCGCTGCTGTCTGATGAAACATTAGCACACGATAGCCATGAATACCAGGACACAAAATTGTGAGGAGATGGTAATTAGTGGCTGTGTGATGTAAGAGTATTATAATGGAGTTGGCACTAAAACCTAAGAAACTCATAATAAAACCCCTGAAGTTCTTGAACACAGATCAGAAGGAGGTTAGATGTAGGTAGCAGTAACAAAGTGAGCTTTTCATGCAGAGCAAATGGACCACAAAATGCAGCAAAACCATCACCCATCCATCAACCATTTATACTGACTTTTTACTGTTCAGCACTCGAGCCTATCTCAGCTCCAACTCCCTGCAAGAGAAGCACCCTGGACATGATGCTGCTTTATGTTAGACACATGCAGGTACAGACTTACAGTCTGGATAACTAATAAATCTAATGTGTCCTTTGGACTGTCATTAGAGAAAGGTCCTCAGGTAAATTTAAACATACACCTCCTTGGAAATTGTGTTAAACACCAACCGTTTATGCTCTTTATCAAGCTAAAAATCACATATTATTGAGCAGAGTAGTGCAGAATTGTGAAAGAGAACTGAAAAAATTCAGGCCATTAAAAGTAAAGAAAGGGCAAAGGGCGACAGCTTTGGTTGGACATGAAGAGAAGGAAAGATTTTCTGTTAAAACAGCTGTGATTAAAACATTTTTAGCTTTAAGTGGAATGAATGTTACACTTGTAATTATCTGTTTGTTGCATTTGTTTCTGTATTACAGCTGCAGTTTTCATTAGAACAAGCAGGTTTTTCTCAGTAGTTTGTGGTTGCTTTCTTCCGCAGAGAGACTGCTCCGTCTGGACCGGGAGGAGAGGCGCAAAGATTATCGTCGTCAAGATTTTATACCTCTGGACAAGATTTCAACCTGGAGAGAGGAAAATATTTGTAAGAGAGACTACTTATTGTTTGAGATGTTGAATATCTTTCACAGTAGTCACAGTAACAATGACTAAATCACATACACATAATTGTAGCTTTGACACACACCAGGTATGAAGAAGAAATTCTTTATCTTACCAAACTGAATCAGCTGAAAGCAAAAAAAAGTTGAGTCTAAGAAGTACATTATAAGATTTTATTCTTACAGCAATTTATTTGACTTAACTAAATATGAAAGTTAATAGTTTAAAGTTTGTATAACTTTTGACCAAAACATTGTTTACCATGAGAAAAGCTGATATTGAAATAAGTCCTTATATATTTACCCAGTAAGTTGCTGGGAAAATGCTGTTGTTGTATTTGTGTATCTTGTACAAAGTTTCTGGAAACAGAAACTTCATCTGCAAGTTTTACGTCTTATTGAATGAAATCCGATCAGGCATAGTAAACATTACAAACAGGAAAGTTAATTGTTCTTTTTTAAATGGACGTTTAAACTACCAAAGGACTTCAACTTCAGTGTATAGGTTAGCATAAATCAGCTAAAACAAGATGAAGCTCAACACAGCAGACCATTTTCATTCAACTGGAATGGATTTGAAAGTTGAATTAATAACCTTAGCAGCTTCTTTTATTGGCAAATCCATATCACCCAAACAGGACAAATTTTCATATTACATGCAGTATTTATAAAGATAACACTGGGTATTAGTTTGGCCAATTATATTTTTAATTTCTAATTCATCAAAAATGTAATCCTTCATGTAAAGTTGGTGAAAAGTCAGATCATACAGTCATACAGTGCTGTGAAACTTAGCATATCTATCTATCTATCTGTCTGTCTCTCTCTCTATATATATATATATACACAGGTTGTGCAGAATTATTAGGCGAGTTGTATTTTTGAGGATTAAATTTATTATAGAACAACAACTATGTTCGCAATGAACACAAAAGACTCATAAATATCAAAGCTGAATATTTTTGGAAGTTGGAGTGGGGCTTTTTTAGTTTTAGTATCTTAGGAGGATATTTCTGTGTGTACAGGTGACTATTACTGTGCATAATTATTAGGCAACTTAAGAAAAACCAAATATATACCCATTTCACTTATTTATTTTCACCAGGGAAACCAATATAACAACTCAAAATTTACAAATATACATTTCTGGCATTCAAAAACAAAACAAAAACAAAACAGTGACCAATATAACCACCTTTCTTTGCGAGGACACTCAAAAGCCTGCCATCCATAGATTCTGTCAGTGTCTTGATCTGTTCACGACCAACATTGCGTGCAGCAGCAACCACAGCCTCCCAGACACTGTTCAGAGAGGTGTACTGTTTTCCCTCCCTGTAGATCTCACATTTGATGAGGGACCACAGGTTCTCTATGGGGTTAAGATCAGGTGAACAAGGAGGCCATGTCATTATTTTTTCTTCTTTTAGACCTTTTCTGGCCAGCCACGCAGTGGAGTACTTGGATGCGTGTGATGGAGCATTGTCCTGCATGAAAATCATGTTTTTCTTGAACGATGCTGACTTCTTCCTGTACCACTGCTTGAAGAGGTCTCTTCCGGAAACTGGCAGTAGGACTGGAAGTTGAGCTTGACTCCATCCTCAACCCGAAAAGGTCTCACAAGCTCACCTTTGATGATACCAGCCCATACCAGTATCCCACCTCCACCTTGCTGGGGTCTGAGTCGGAGTGGAGCTCTCTGCCCTGTACTGATCCAGCCATGGGCCCATCCATCTGGCCCATCAAGACTCACTCTCATTTCATCAGTCCATAAAACCTTAGAAAAATCAGTCTTATGATATTTCTTGGCCCAGTCTTGACGTTTTATCTTGTGTGTCTTGTTCAGTGGTGGTCGTTTTTCAGCCTTCCTTACCTTGGCCATGTCCCTGAGTATTGCACACCTTGTGCTTCTTGGCACTCCAGTGATGTTGCAGCTCTGAAATATGGCAAAACTGGTGGCCAATGGCATCTTGGCAGCTTCACGCTTGATTTTCCTCAGTTCATGGGCAGTTATTTTGCGCCTTGTTTTTTCAACACGCTTCTTGCGACCCTGTTGACTATTTTGAATGAAACGCTTGATTGTTCGATGGTCACGCCTCAAAAGCTTGGCAATTTTAAGAGTGCTGCATCCCTCTGCAAGACATCTCACTATTTTTGACTTTTCAGAGTCCGTCAAATCTCTCTTCTGACCCATTTTGCCAAAGGAATGGAAGTTGCCTAATAATTGATATAGGGTGTTGATGTCATTATACCACACCCCTTCTCATTACAGAGATGCACATCACCTGATATGCTTAATTGGTAGTAGGCTTTCAAGCCTGTACCGGTTGGAGTAGAACAACATGCATAAAGAGGATGATGTGGTCAAAATATTCATTTGCCTAATAATTCTGCACACACTGTATATATATATATATATATATATATATATATATATATATATATACACTCACATGGCAAAAATTGCTAAAGAAAAATGTTTTTAAATATAACTGCAGGTTTTTTCTTTTTTTTCATGGAATAATTGCATTGACTTTTGACAATATAATGACACCAAAAGTACCAGTAATATTTTATTTTATTTTTTATCATTATGGAAACTATTGGCTTTTTTTTTTTTTTTTTTTTTTTGCTTTTTTTTTTTATAAACATAATTTTCCACGAATCCTCACATGGAAGAAAGTCTACCTTCTTTTTTCAAAAGTTTTGTTTTTTCTTTATTTTAAAACCTAAAAATAAAAATGTGGTTCTTCAAAAATCAGAACAAATTTCCTGTAGTAGATATTTGTCAAAAATTAAAAGTTGTCTTTTTTCAAAAGGTCTCGTAACATTTGCGTCTCTAAACGAGTTTTATGTAGCTGGCTGAGGCAAGAATGGCTCTTTGGTCTGGATCTTTCTAAACACAGACGGAACAATATGTGAGGAATATTAGCATCAGGTGAACAGACAGAAAGCTGGATTAGAATCTCATAGCTTATAGATTGTGAGAAGAGATAAATATTCACAATATGCACAATAACTTCCGTCCATGCACCTTTAGTGCTTCATTATCCGGATTTCTGGCCTATAAATTCTCTAACTTTGCATTCTTAGCTTGACTGTTTAGCTTAACCTCTTGCGCCTCCACCCTCCGATAACCGGAGTTAAGGGGGAAACATCCAGTTTTATGGGTATAGCGTCAGGTCTTTAAATGTAACTATAAACGTGTGTGGTATCCACAGAAGGTCCAGAATCTCAGCTAACAGCTCGTTAAAATTATTTCTATGATCATCAAACACAGTTAAGACAAACAATTAAAAGACCAAGTACACAAATTCAGGGAAAATATGTAAACACAATTTATGTCTCTCCGTGTCCACCCGATGTCATGAACACAAACGACTCCTCTCCTGACAGCACACATCTCACAGATTCCAAATTAAAATGAAATTAAGACGTTTTAATTAGCAGAACAAGTCCAGTCCAGCCACAAAATTATGTAATTAATCTAATCTTACTTACCAACCACTGAATATATGATGATAATAAAAACCCTGGATTAAATTGCCCTATTAAAACTAAAACCAATAACTATATACCCAAAACCATCCTGGAGAAACCATAAACCTAAGAGAAACTTTTGAGAAGTATACAGTTAAAGAAAAATAAACAGTTGATCACCAGATTTGCCGCTACCAGTTGATGATTTATAGTAAAGCAACAACCCAGAAGCTCAAAGTAATCCCAGAATCCTGTTTGTAGTGAAACTGTTTGATGAAACTAGCACCATGCCCTCCTGTTTTAAAGGTGCAGTGTGTAACTAAATCAAAGTTCAATGACAGAAAGATTCTATAGATCATTAAAAATGGTTTCTGTTGATATCTACATTACTAAAATAACTTTTATATTTACTTAGGAGCCTTTTATATCTACTTCCCACGAGCCCACATAAATGGCCGCTGCCTTATTTGTACCACCATTTTTACTACAGTGTCTCTGAATGGACAAACAGCTGTTTGTAAAGTGGGAACTCTTTGCTTTAAAACTACAGTACCAGCTTTGTTTGACAGGTGCTAGAACACTTTGTGGGATAAGTAATAGTTTAAAAGGCACACAGAAGAAGACAGTACATATTTACAACATTTTGAAGTAGTTTATTGTAGTGTAGTCATTGCTCCACTTAAGGCCACTGAATCGATTTGTGAATGAAAGGAAAACGTGTGTGTGTGCGTGTGTGCGTGTGTCTGTCTGTCTGTCTATAAGAATTTTGGCCACTGACAGCCACCATCCATTCACAGCTGTGCTTGACTTCTGCAGTAATTGCCCATTTTTACCACTAGGTGTCAGTAATTCTTGCACACTGTACCTTTTTAAATGGGAAAAATCTCAAGTCTACTTCAGATGTAGAATCCAGACTATTAGATCAAATTTAGATTATAATTAACATGGGAATTCTATTACCCCAGAATCTTAGTAGGAATGTCCTAAAAGATGCTTGGCAGTCATTTATCAATTTTAAAACAACTGTCATTCTACTTCTTGGTCCCACTTTCCCACATCATTTTAAAAGCATATAACATCATATTTATTGTAATTATGAAAATTTGCTTAACCTGTGAGTTACTTTAGATGTGTGGCATTCCTATTGCTATTTAGATTGCCATGGTTGAAGAGAATGCTTTAGAGATGTCTGTTTTTTTATCTGTGGATTTTTTTTTTTTTTTTTATGTCCAGGGACAACTTTGAATAATAATGATATGACTTCAGGGTCTGTTTTGCTTTGGAAACAGCACTAGGGAACAAACATACCGAAATGAATATGAAATAAACCTTCATTCCCGGTCTTTAGTGTAGCCCTTATTACAATCAAAAGATCCTATACATTGATTTGGCATCTTTGATATTTTTTGTAATTGGTTAAAATAGGTCACATACTTCCATTTGTAAGCACTATAAAAAGGAATTATGGAGTTTCAAAAGGTACTTTTGACTTCCTGTTCTTTTTAAACCTTTTTGCCCAATAGTTGGCAGTGTCATCAGAAGATGCATCATCAATTTCTCCACCTATGCTGAAAACACACAGCTTTACCAGGGCTGATTACTGTTCTTTAACTGTATTTTATGAATGGCAGAAAGTGAATCCCTATAAAAATTGGAAGACCTGTTATCCCTCTAGCAATACAGAGACTCAACACGGGTGGCTGTGGTTTTCCTTTAACTACACAATAGTTCAGTCTCCAGTCCTTCCATATGTCAAAGTGTCTTTGGGCAAGATATTCAAAGCATAATCTGTAAATGTTTACAAAAACCAGGAAGATACCTCATATTACATAAACTTTGAAGTACCACTACAGCAGTAACTAATCATTGTAGAAATCCTCGGTTTATATGTTGATGCAACATGGCTCCCTGCTCAGCCATGTTTTTACAGTCTTTTGTAACTAACTTTAATGTAACTTCACCAGCTTGCACTAGCTCACCTGTCTATTTCGCCTTTCTGAGACAGTATGCGGTGCTCTGAAGATTTAAAGCAAATCAGTCTGCAGCACTGAAGGCTGATTTTACTTGGATAGAGATACTTTACATTCAGTTAAAGTGTTTAAGTTTTTAAATGTCTGTTTTACTTAGTATAAGTATAATATTAAGTACAGAGGCAGTCTTTTAAGTATTTTTGGGCACATTTATGAGAATTCTGTTCCTTGTAAATATTTACAGAAAATGTTGAAATGTTTTGAGTTTAGAAATTTTCATTATTCTATGTCTGTTATACAAAGAGGTTCATGTTTATTTAGTAAAAGAGTTTCATATTTATATTTTTTAAGTAAAATAAATGGTTTTCATGTGTTATTTTAGCCAATGACAGGGGAGAGGAGGAGGAGCTGACAGGTGGAGGATGGCTGAGTGACAAAGTATCTCTCTACAAAGGGGACATTACTGTCTTGGAAGTGGACGCCATAGTAAATGCTGGTAAGAACTCTGCTCTTTAAACTTGTGAAAACTGGTGATGTGCACATAGAAACTTCCCCTCTATTTAAAGACAGTTGAGCCATTATATTACCCTTGGCTGCCCTCTACTGTTGAGATTCAGGAAAGGACTGTTCTTGAGGCGAATGCCTAATATGACTGTGATATATGTGAAACTGGACATTTCTCATTAGTCTGACTTTCAGATCAATGAGAAATGTCTTCTTTCACTTACTTTGCACAACTGAATCACAAGATTTGTCACCACATTCTCTTTAATGTGATGCATCTCTCTATTATTACTGTGGCATATGTTCTTTAGTAATTATTCATCACTGCTGCTTGGGAAAAAAAGATTAAGATTTCACACGGTGAATGAAAGAGGAATTAACAGCAGGGAGGGTTTGCAGAGGTGTTTCTTTTTGTATGTTGCGCCACTTTCTATGTAATTTTCTGCTGTGTGCTCACAATCTACACATATAGTTATAGGAACTATGAGACTGCTTTACCTGTTGGATCTCCAGATGATCTCGGGGACAGTTGATTAAATGTCAAGATAGCTGTGTAGCTGCAGTGCATTAATGTGTTCTACTCTAGCTTTTTGCATTCGTTACTAAAGTCTTTCTTCTTCATACTCTACATTACTTGCCAAAACATACATAAACACATTATAGTCTAGTTGTGTAGTGCATCTTATGTGAAATTAATGGCCTTTAAATTATGCAAGATTAAAAGATGTCAAAAGCAAACTGTTGAAAAAGACTAACTAATTAAATCTAAAATGTGAATGCAGATTCTGATGAGGGCTGGGTAACATGGCTTTCTGAATCATCAGTGTCATGTAGAATACAAAGATCACAAACATCTGACACCTAAATGTCATGGCAGTTGTCTGTCTTCATTAACATCCTGGCTGTACGAACAATGGACTTGGGAGTTATTATATAGTTCGGGAAGCTGGTTGTTGTTCAAGTATGTAATAACTGCTACAGGGCTTAATTATCTTGTTTGCTATTTAATTATACACTGTAGAAACTTTATACAGGTACAGATTAAATGAAATTAATATTTTATTTTAAGTGAAACCACACACTTGTGTACCACACAGTATATGTTCCTTTTTATCAGAGAAGAAGACAAGAAACTAGGGATGTGAGTCTTACAACAACTTACGGTTCATTAGATTCTGATTCAGACATGAATTGGTTATTTCCGGCACCCGTACAAAAAACATGTCTTTAAATGTGACTTTGGACCTATTTCCAGTCCATTTCCATGTGAGATTGGAAATAGTGTTCAAGACTGAATATTTCATGTTTTAGTTTAACCATTAAAAAGGCGCTGCAGTGGAAGCATGTCGTTTACTTCATCCATTAATGATTCCTAACATTTGGGATGTGACTGCATTATTGTGGCTGCTGTTCTGTTAGGCAGACTGTTGTAGGGGCTGAATTGCTAAAGACTTTTATGATTTCTTTTTTAGTTCTCAGTATTTGGTTGCCTGTTTCTCTATTCAAACTTAGACCAGTTACGTTTTTTCCAGGTGGTAGGAGTGATAAGAAGATATAGTGGTGGACTTTGTTGTCCAGTTTTCTTCTGCTCTTTACAGTGCTATTTTGTAAATGCTCATTTTTATGGGGATGCTGTGTTCCAGGCCATGCTCTTTTTGTCTCTGGCTACAAAAGATTTTAATTTCACCTTATGACATGTTATATAAAGAATGTTAAAAATCAATTTACTTGTTAGGACATGTGCTGGCTTTTGTGGCGCTTGTCCAAATTGTATTGAGTAACACAGCTCTGACCGGACATTGTGGATGTGGAGAAACACACTGATAACATCTTTGGATAGCTTGCTCGACTTCTTGCCTTTCATGTATTCATTGCTTCCAATCTCTTGCCTGCAGTACTTCCATTTTCCCATGCTGTTTTTCGTTTAGGCTTGGCAGCTGTAGAGCACTGGGTATGAATTGTGGGACTTTTTCAGCACTGTGGCAGTATTAGTATAAAGCTTAATAAACTGTCAGTGTGTTTTCTTTTTCCCCTCACATGAAGCAAACATGAATTTCAGGCCTATTGTTTGTGCAAACAGTGGGTGAGTGTGTGCACTGAAAATCGCCTCATCGTCCACTTTTTACAAATTTAAACTGGTTGTTATGCCTTTCTAAATGTTCAGTTTAAATGTGAATGGTATTATAGTGTGCTGGCCTGCCTGCAGGCAGAATGAGGTCAGTTTGGTCCTATGGTTGAACAGTTCAACACACTGACATGATATTGTTACACTGGGCTGCACTGTGATTTCTTTGCTTGCACTTTGACCCAGCTTGATATTTATTAATGCACAGATTAGTTTTATTTACTATTTCTAATACTTTTATTTATTTATTTTTAAATGAGCCTTACACGCCTTGGTTTTCATCAAGTGCATTGAGTGTAACATACAGAAAAAATGGGGATCGAGCTTGGTGTTGCAGTTATGGTTTTAATCTATAGCTTTAAGGGGTTGTCAGGTTGCTTTATGTCCTCCATTAAAATTTAATTATTGGGCTCATTGAGTTTTTAATTCTTCCTTAATTCTGTTTGGCTTGAGGTTGCACAGGAGGTGCTCAAACTGTCACCTAGGTGAGCTTGGAGAGAGCAAGACAGGAGGGGTTGTGGTGACATGCAGTAAACTGTAGGATGGCCGTATCATGATAAGGTAGCTAAAACTGCAGCATCCAGTCCCCTTAGATGGCACAGTTAAGACTACAGTATAGAATGAGCCTGTTCTGGTTTGTAACAACACAGCAAAGAAATGCTGTCAGTCTCAAATTGTCAGCGTTTTGCTACCATCTTCTCACCTATTTAAATGATTAATAGGGACAGTAGGGAAAATTTAGCGGTTATTTTTCCACCTATAAATAAATAAATAAATAACTAAATAAAACTTTAGTTTATTTTTTCTTTTTTAGGAAAACTTTCAGGCCTCACAGTGACAATATTGTATTCATGTATCATTTTAAACAGTTATTGGCTCCACATACCATGACCCATTTTATTTAGCTAGGTCTGTACGCATACAGAGCCTACATACCACTGACTAGCAACAAATAGCAATTTGTAATGTAAAAGTAAAAAGAAAAAAATTCTCTGTTCAAAAATCCTTAAATTACAACAGAAAAACTGTTTTAACAGACTTGGCTTTTTTATCTGTTGAAAAATGAGAGAGAAAAAAAAATTAAATACCTTTTCTTTTGGCATACAGACGTGCCCTGGTCTGAGCAGCACTGGACTGGTGCAGTATTAGAGTGATGGGTTGAATATGAGTTATCATCAGCCATAGAAAATTATAGGAATTTCTACAATTTGAAGGTACATTTTAAAGCAAGCATTAAATTTAGACTCTTTTTAAATATATATATTTTTAATATATTTTGTTTTATTGTTGACTTTACATGACAAAGATAAGATGCCTTTCCTTCTTCCTCCTGTCTTTGTGCATAAAGTTAATTTGAGTGTCACCCCCCTTCTTGGATAAAAATGAGGTTGTGAAGATGTGAACTGAAGAGGATTGCTCTTACCACAATGCATGTGGTAATTATGCACAGCAGTTGACTCCTAATCCATTACCTGCTGTAAACCTTTCCCATCATCTGTATTAGATCACTTTTACAGGAGACAATTTTATTTGCACAGGGAATCTGGTTATGAATGCTATAAAGAACCTGTAGGGGTTGAGATGAGTTCAAGAAATTCAATTGGTATTGAGTCGAATGGAGCCTCTCGTGCTGCAGTCATCGTGTGTTTGATGAGAGCACTGACCCGCAGATGGTAGAATGGCATGATCCAGGAGAGATTGACTTTTATATGTTTTTTGACATGCAGTCAATTCAAACAGTTCTGGCCTGCAGGATCATTTGTCAAAATGCAGCATTGTTTACCTTCATTGTCATTCATGCATAATTGATGGTACAGAGTCCTACATGCCCTGATCTGAACTGAATGCAATGTTATTCTGTGGTCAAAGCAAGGTAAAGAAGTAAACTTCTTTAACTTTTTTTTCTGTCTTTTGATAAAACATGGAATGGTGACCTGTCCAGGGTGTACCCTGCCTCTCACCTAATAAAATGCTGGGCTAGGCTCCAGCTTCCCCAAGACCCTTAATGGAAGAAGTGGTATAATGAATGAATAAAATAAATGTCATGGTCTGCAGGTTTTTTGTTACATAGTTTGTTTTTTTTTGTTTGTCACAGTCCTGTCTGGTTTCCTGTTTTATTTTAGTTTTTGTGTATTCTGTTCTGCTTTTTGTTTCCTGTTCATTAGTACACCTGGTTTGATTTTCTCATTCACTTCACCTGCTCCCTATTAGTTCCTCAGCGTATTTATACCCCTTGGTTTTACTTGTCCTTTCCAGATTACCCATGTTTCCCCATCGTGTTTCGTCCGTGTAAGTGTTTGCTAATTAAAACCTTTATTCTTGCGCCCGTCTGTCTCTCTGTCCTGCATTTGGTTCATCACATCCCACAATCCACATAAAGAGCTCTGACTATATGGAGTGCATATGTAATCAACAGCACTGTTAACCGAATGGGAAAATATCTGTACTTATTTGCATAAATTACTTATATAATCATCATCCATCCATTCATCCTCTATATTGCTGAGTCCATTTCAGGGTCGTGGGGAAGCTGGAGCCTATCCCAACGATTAGCAGGGGAGAAGCAGGGTACACCCTGGACAGGTCGTCAGTCCATCGTAGGGCCAACACAGAGAGACAAACAGCCACTCACACTCACTCCTAGGGAGAATTTAGAATATTTAATCTAACTTGCATGTCGTTGGACAGTGGGAGGAAGCTGGCGTACCCAGAGAGAACCCATGCATACCAGGGGAGAACCTGCAAACTCCACACAGAAAGGCCACTGTTTGAACCTCCCCCCAGCCAAGGCTTGAACGAGTGACCTTCTTGCTTTGAGGCTGCGGTGCTAAGCACCACATTACCAGTCAGCCCGGCATATAAGGTTTATATAATTACATTTAAGCTAATTGTGATCATGGCTGTATAAAAGTCTTAATGAATCTGTAAGAAAGCTGTTGGGTGAATCGAACAGAAATGTCACATTTACACATTGTTTTCCACCATTACAGTTAAGGCTCATCTCATTTGTCTAACTTTTGCCTTTTTATTTCCTCTTTCCATTCTCCTGCATGCGGCTCAGAAGCTGATCTTAGCAAAACCTTTGGTAGGGCATCTGCATTCCTATAGTGTATCTGCAGGAATCATTCACCAGTATAGCTATCTTTTCAGCATCTCCAACATCTGAAAGGGAATGTGACACGTTAATTAAACATTGTCACAAACAACTTTTAATGCCAATCTATCAGAAACCTGCAGTGGGCCTCAATAATGATTAGATGATGTAGCCGTGCCTCACGTCATATTCAGTTGAATGAGTTTAATGGCTCAGAAGCCAGGTGTTCGCTGCACATGGGAGTTGCTATGATGCAAGATAATGAGGTGAGGAATCAAGGATGTGCAAAGTGGCAAATGGGATAAGAGCAAAGTGTGCATTTTGTTTAAAAAGTGTGAAAAGTTGACTTGATCTTGTATTTCTCTGTATTTGTTTAGAATATATTGTTTTTTTTTACAAGGATTAAATTAAATTATCAAATTAGTAATGGGTTTATTCTAAAATATTACTAGGGAGATGGTTAAATAGCCAATCACAAATATTTATATGACCACATAAATGTCATTATCTTGAGATCATTAGCCACCAGAAAGTTTAGGATTTTTTTTATTTATTTTTTCAGTTTTCTTTAAGGTTGAGAAAAGTATGTGGTGGTTCTGGCTCAGACTTCCCAGCTTATTGGAAATTGTCTCTGTAGGAGCACAACAAAAGTGCAAGATAATGGTGTGTAATGTCCAAAGAATATTGTACTTCTCTGAGTCTCAAGCCTTAAAGGAGAGTACTACCTCTTTTATTGCAGAAAGACTGAGTGCCCTGGTAATATTGTAGCTGGCAAACTTTCAAGGCTTTCCAGAATAATAAATATAACTTTAAAAAAAAAGAAAATTATACTTGTAGTATAACCAGGTCTCTCATGGCTTTTCCCAATTTTAAGGTTGCTTTCAATGTTTATTTGCAATATATGTCAGCATTTTCTTATCTTCAGCTTTGTGAAATTGATTTGCTGCCTAGTTTTTTACAATATTGTATGCATCTTAAGTGTTACTGTCAGGTGGACGGGGCTTTTATAGAGTTAAAGATTTTTTTTTCTCCCTGTACCAGAATAGATTGCATTTTATACAGACTTACTTTTGATGCTATCAAAGCTGCAAGCAAATTTGGACTTTTTTATTTCCCATAGTGAGTAAACAAAAAACAAACGATAGCTTCTGGTATAATTTCTTTTTCTTGGAGGATCTTGTCAGTGGAGACACTTCGTTTGATTTTTCTGTCGAGCCATAAATATGTTGCACAATATGTTCATCCCCTGGAGAGTCTGGCTCAATGGGTCCATCTTTCTCTCTGGAGATTCACTCTCTCTGCCGTAACCTCCCTGACTATTGCAGCCATGCTTCCAGCAATATGCAGTTCATACTCTCAGTGTTGTTCTTTCTTTCAGTCTGCTGGCAGTATACTTGGAAGTACACATGCAGACACACAGCTATCTTTCCATCACTTTGGACAACTTTGCATTAACTTGGATTCATTTCCTGAAAAAGTACCCTTTGCCCTAACTATAATCATTACTAATCTTAATATAAACTCTCCCTACTCTGGAAATCCCATCCTCTATTATCTAAGTAAGGTATTTCAGGGCTTCTGATAATATAGCCAGTGGATAATCCAGATAATGGATAAGACTGCATATGCCTGCAGATGAATTTGAGATGGTCAGTGGCCAATGACTTTGACATCTGTGTTTCTCTGCCCTTTTTTGCTCAGATCATACTGACTTTTATATGCATGCAACCAAAACCGGCTTTAATGTTATACTAGTCTACAGACTACAAACATAAACCAGAACCTTCTGTTATCCAAATACTGTCCCATGCATACAGATTCTGCATTATAGTGTACAGATACTCTTTCTTTCTCATTCTGGAGAAGCTTCCTTAGCAAACCAAGCCTTGCTAAACTTGATTCATTTTTGTAATGGGATCAGTTTTTTTCTTTTGTCCCCGAAAAAGAAGCCATCCTCTATGAAGTGATTGTCTTAAGAGGTTTCTGTCCTCACAAGTTGAGTAATATAACACACTATAACACTCAAAGCTTAAATCCAATGCTGAGCCAGAAAGTGATCCACGATTAGATAGTTTTACCCTTGCTTCACTCTCTTTACAAGGTTTCACCACTTTTTTTTCGTAAATATTAATTCTCATGGTCTTTCTTACAGAAAAATGGTATAATTCACACACATCTCTGTCTCAGCAGGCAGACGAACAAGCCCAGGCACAGAGATATGTTAGAAACCATGACAGGCGACTGGTAACTTCTTGAACAAACTTGTGATTGTTGCGGTGCCACACCAAGACTGAAAATCAATGCCCCTGGCTGAGAGAACTTGCTGCTCTGATGAACAGTGAAATGACTCCGGTGAGTGGGCTGCACTGGGTCCTACACTAAAAGGTCCCGTTAATCAGATCACCTTTGAGAGGGGTACAGCAGAAGGACAGGGTTTTCCCTGCCATCCAAACCAGCTGGTGAACATCCTCAAATTTCGATTTCCACTTCTATTTCTTCTTCCTCTTTCTCTCTCTATATATCTATATATATCTATATCTATATATATATATATATATATATCTATATCTATATATATATATAGATATATATATATATAGATAGATTGTTGGCCTGGCACTTAGAACATATCTGCAGTGGTTTGGACTGCTAATGGTCTATGACTGTATTGAGTGTTTGGGAGAATGAGCCTAAACCTTTCTTTCCCAGTCACGCATTCTGCATCATGGTCCACTTCCTTTCCCACTTTACACTAACACACTCACTTGAAAACATAAATACCACGATCACCCATAGAAAGGAAAGTCAGTGAAACTGAATCTGTTTCTTTAGAGACCGTTGCCAGTGCTCATGATGAGACCCATCACTCAGGTCATGCCCTCACTTGTCTCCTCAGCGGACAGAAAACTCGAGTTATTGTTGTCAAGGTCAGAATGTCTGTGTTTGCATCCTTGTTTTTGTTCCCACCTCTTTTCTTTCACCTCTCTTGTGACAGCTACTCCCTCTCCTGAAAACCTAAAAACACCCAACCTTATGATGCACTTACTCCCATCTATCAATCCTGTGAGTAACTAGGTGGGCATTAAAATGAGAATAGGATGGTTTAGTCACTCTCTGTGCCCCAAACAAGTAGAACTTCTCTATTAATATATTTTTATAGAGTTCATTTGAATATTGGCAAGACACATAATGATAATATAATGATGATGATAAAAATGGTTATTATTTTTATACTGAGAAACACGATGAGAGGTTTAAGAGTGATTATTAGGTCATAGTGTAAGGAAAAAAAACAATACTCTGAGTAGGGTTAAGCCTACCCAGCCTTGTCTTATTCATGTAAGAGGGCCTGTCGTTGAGTCTGTGTGTTTTATTTATTTATTTATTTTGTTTGTCAAATGCTCAGTTGTAGTGTGAGTCCCTCCAGTGTAAATCAGGTAAAGCTTCCATTTAAATGGGTATTTTTGCAGGCAGACCTACTCGAAAATGCATTAATGCTCTCAAGACTTATATCCGTTCACCTGTAGGGGGCACTGTGGCTCCACTTAAGGATCACTGACATATGTGCTAAGTTTTAAAGATGGCATAACTGTGCTGGTTCTGCATGTTAGATGTATAAATCCTCCTTTTCTGCTTTCCCTTCACAGATGTTTCTTTAGAAATGTTTGTGGTAACAAGTGGAAATTCCAAGGGATCCTGCACATTTTTAGCATCTGCCTCTGAAACTACTAAATTGTCCAATATTGTGCTGTTTCTAAACTTAAATCTATTTTAAATCTATTTTTAATGGTTTTAATATATATATATATATATATATATATATATATATATATATATATATATATATATATATATTTTTTTTTTTTTTTTTTTAAGGAAGTGAGAGTTGGTATCCAGAAAAGAGGGCGTGACATCTTTTCTTTACAAGACAGTACAGAGATGCCTGATGAGACTCGCTCTTCACTCATAGACTAAAGCAAGGATGAATGGAGACCGTTGTAAAAATCAACCCCAGACTGTTGACGGTTTCCACACCATCCCCAGGCAGTGTGCCTTGTATTGTCGTGAGCTGGTGATTCACTGGTCTTCACAGTACCCCACTTTGCCTTTCAGTTCATTCTCTCTCCTCCTTCTCTTACAGGATTTTCCCCTGTTCCCTCATTTCGCTTTGAGTTAATCTCAGTTAGTCCTGAAAATGCTGTAAACCTTTGCCGACTTAAACAAATGCAACCCATGTACACAGCCAGCCTCTAAAAGTGTGCGCCTTAGCAGAAATACTGATGAGCTGCTTGGTTCCAGGCCTGCATTGGCAAGGTTTTCTGTAATGGCAAGGTAATGGTAATGGTCCAGGTAATGAGCAACATAATGTTACAAGTAAGTAAAGGAATATAAAGCCCACATTTTGGCAAGGGATGCAATTTTGTTACACCAGACACTCCATTTGATAATTTCATGCTTGAGCTTTATAGTCCAAATTTCCTCAGAGGGGATGCAGTCATTCAAATAAATTTATGCTGTTCAGCATACAGTGTGTAGCCATGTTGTAGCACAAATAAAACAACCCAATGCAGCGTTACTGTGACTAAGTCTCTGTCAAAATTCCACAGAGAACATCAGCACTTTATGAAGATATGAAATATCCTCGCCTCCATTTCTCTTTTTGCTTAACAGAAAAAAAATTACTCCATATAAGAGGGACTTTAAGCAGTGGAAATGAAAGACTGTGATGTTTTTGAGTAGCTTTAAATGAGAATACAATTCCTTTAACCCCTGGCAGTTCATTCAATATTTGTAAGCATGCACAAATTTCTCAGAGGAACCAGGGGCCATGTTCATAAAAGGAGCTCTCAGCTGCTGAATTTAATGCATTTTAGAATAACTACTGGGACTAATTCTCAAATGGATATGACTGTTATTTTTTAGGGTCTTATTTGTAAGTTCTGTAAGGCCAAACCAAGCAGCCATGGGCTGTATGGATAAATGACCCTTTAGAGAATTGTCAAAACCATTACATTATATAATCCTTATTAACAGGCTGGAGGAAGATGGATATTTTTCAATTCACCTTATGTCACAGTATAAATAACATCTTTATAAAAATGAGTTGTAAAAATGCTCAACTTCATTTCTACCTAATTAGTTTTAGCAAAAATATAGCACAACGCCAGCGCATCCATACAGTAAGCAGCCACTTCCATAAATGTGTCATGATTGAAAAGCTTCAGTGGAGGTTCAGGCACATCCAGGCTGGAGGTGGTTAACCTGCAAGAATCATTCTGACATTAGTATTAATTCTTATATAAAACAAATGTCTCTTCTTTTTGATAGAAAATTAAGCAATAGTATTTCTTTATTGTTTTTTAAGAATATAATATTTCAGCTCAAACTTCATTTAAGTGTTGTAATTCCTTTCAAGGATTATTTAGTTCTGTTAGCTGAGGTAATGCACTGATGCACTAAACTTCAGCAACTGAACAAACTAAACTGAAAATTACCCAAGGTACCATCCTCTATAGTAAGCCGTTCCTCAACAATGGCAGCCTTTCCTTAATTTAAAAGTGAAGAGAAGAAATCTTTCAAAAGACTGGAAAAGTTCAGTTAGTGTACATTGTCAGAGGGCTGGGAACATAAGTGGATCCTACCTTTAAAGAACATTGCTGAATGTTCAGAAATATAAATGAATCTCATCTAAGGAAAATCTGTGGGCTGTCAGTGCACTTAAACGATTCTTACATGTTTTGAAGCTTTACGTTACTTGCATTACTAGATTAAGGTAAGCTACAGAAGTAGAAACTATCCTGTCATTACATTTGGTAATCTTGACCATAACTCTTACACACCTACTTATGCTATAGTATTAAAAAAACCAAACAAAATAAAACTAATCTATTTTAAAATGCCATTGTGTTTAATTGACCTGTGATGATGTTTTCAATAAATATGCTGTATGGTTTTTCCACTGAACAGTGCAGGAAACGTACTGAAATCCAGCAGTCTGCAACAGCTCTTTAGGGCTGTGTGGCTGCACAGATGTTGCCCCTGTGTATGGTAATGAGGCTGGGACTGGACGTCCTGATGAAATGGATTTCCCTTGTGTTGACACAAGTGATTGTGCGGTTACTGCAGGGCTTAGAGAATGTGGACTCATTATATAGAAAGACCTTTGTTCAGTGGAATGGTAATAGAAACAAGGCTAGGTTCTGTTGACTGTGATAAATGGTGAACTGCAAGTGAAATGTCTGGGAGATATGATTTTATTAGGTATTATTGAGTTATTATTTTGAGAGGCCTTACAGCATACAAGTCAGTGTTTGATGTAACAACTCTGCAAACAACTAGAACTAATGAACTCCATCCATTTTTACAATTTTGACCCAGCGGTGCCAAAATGGTCTCAACGCTAGTTAATGCAGAAAATGCAAGGAGATTGTAATTGTACTTTACAGATTTTTAAATAAACTCACTTGTTTGTTTCTTATGGTTATAAGGCCTTTATCTATTGATGGTTTTCAGTCAGAATCTGGACATATTATACAGTATTACAAACGTAAAATGCTAATAATAATATAAAGAAACTGAGCTTAATTTGATAATTTGGTTGGATTTTACTGTCATACTGCAAGGCAAAGAATCTTTTTTTTTTTTTTTTTGGTGAAAAGAGAGCAAGGGGGGACTTGGAGAATGCTTGTGTCTTATATGTTGGTGAGTGCAGAGGTGGTTAATGCAGCATGGTTCAAAGAGGTTGCATTTATGGAGTAGTTATAGACAAGCTGATGATTTGTTGTGATGTATGGCGGAGAGCAGTGAGACCTACTTGGAGGCAGTGCGACCTCAGACAAACTGCATTTGTTTAACCTCGGTCAGCTGTGGAGCTATAATGGGATGATGGCTTCTGCCATTAGCATGATGAAATGGACAAATAAGTGACTTTAGTGAAACCCACTCAAGTAAGGGCTGCAATTTGGCTGGCCTTTGATGCATCAGTTGGCTATGGAAACAATTTTATCTCTTTAATAGAATCTTAGTCCTCCTTCCACGCACAAACAAAGCAGATTAAGGTTTCCAATAAGGCGAAGGCTATGCTGTGATGCAGCTGAATTCCCACTACTGTGGGTGGCATTGTGGTTTTGTCTGTTGTGGGTAGACACTGGTGAAATTGTCAATGCATAAACACAATGCCAATGCTCCAGTCCTGTTCTGTTGTGCATATCTTACCTTGTAAATTAAACACAAAGCTTTAACTTTGCTTTAATTAAACTGAACAATGACTGTCTGATTAGGTAGATGAATATATACTGTAGGTATACAGTAGAGATAGAAGGTAGGTTAAAAAAAAGTAAGTGGAAACTTAATATAGATTTTTTTCACCATAAACAATTGAGATTTTTTTAAAATGAGATTTCTCTACAGCGTACAACGTAAGATATGTAGGTTACAGTATTATTGTTGTACTGAAGCTTGATATTGGGGCTAATAATAATCTGAGTGGCTGAAACTGAAATGGTTATATTCTTAGTGGCTTCCAGAGTTTTTGATACTTGTTTGAAGAAAATCAAGTATTTTTTCACTTTTTTTTTTTTCATCTCTTTCCATGAAGATGTGTTTATCGGCATGCATGTAATTTTGTTTGGATGAGTGAGGAAGGGGTGAAAAGATGATCTTGTGCTTTTCATTTGCACACGTTTTTCATGGATTTTGCAATGTAGACTTACATGAAGTTAAGCAGATACTGTATAGAAGGAAGTTATACAAGACAGGAGACTCAGATGGGGACATTAGATACTGCTAACAGATTAAAATTTTCCATGATCTCTGGTTAATTGGGCACCACACGTCCATCTTCCAGCCACGAGTCTTGAAGGAGCTAATCTACGTTAATAACATGAATCACATGCCAGCTGATATAAGTACGTTTGTAATGCCAGAGGATGTCCTGATAAGAGATAGGAAAAGTAGATTAAGTTAGTTCAATCGCAATAATCTGTTTGTTCAGAATACACATTAAGTCTTAATGGATGAGCTTTACAGGAGTAGATGTTCACTTACCATAGAGGGACATGCAAATGTTTTCACTTGCAAACTAAAACCTGGCTTTTACAGCCTCATTGTGTAAAATCAGTGCTCATATAATGTATGTAGATATTCAGTATTAAGATGTATAAATACAGGTTGTTGCATCAGCTGCTAACGTTTATGGCTTCACACTTTAGTGTCTATCTAACAAGAAAGAGGGAAAGAAATGTTCAGTTTGTTTTGTAAGGTTTTCTCATCCTTCCTGCTCCTCCGGAGTGATGAGTAATTGATATTAGAAAACTAACTCGATCATGGCTTACAAAGCCTTTTTGTTCAACCTTAAAAACAAAATGAAGAAGCAACACTCAATATTGTTTGAATATTTACCACAGTGATATAGTCTGTTGCCTCCAGCTGAATGAGCTTTGTTTCTCCTCTGCTGTGACATAACTTTAATTTATAGACAAATGTACCTCAAGCAAGTTGCAGTGTTGACAGGGTGAAACAGGGTTTCCTGTTGAATTATTTAAACAAAATTATTGTATGAGGATCAGTTTGTATGTATTCATTCAACAGTTCATGCAACTTTGAATGACAGACATTGCACTAAGAAACACTTAATGATGATCTTCAACTCTTCCTTCCATTTATAGCTTTGGGATTAAGCAAAGATAACCAAGTTAAACCAAGTGTACCAGTTCGCTGCAGTTTTTTCATCTCACTTTTTAGATATTTTGTTTTTTTCTCTTATTCTGACTTTTCGCTTGAACTTTTTCTCTTCAAAAATTTGATGATTTTTAAATTGCGAATTGCAGAATTACAGCTGAATAGACAAACAACATATCTTTATTTGCATTTTGCACATACCAAAATACAGAGCAGGTGAACATATTGATCAGGACTCATTTAACTTGGCTCCACTTTGAGTTAGAATAGGAGGTCTGAAAAATTTCATGTCCATCTTTATCTTTTTTCATGCTCCCTGTGCTGCTGAAATTAACAAAGAGACATATCTGTGCAGGCCAGCAGGAGGTCAGATGGCATTTGCAATAACTTTGATAAGCGTGATGTGGAAAATTCACCGATATTTGCAAGCAGTATGTGTTGGAATGTAATTTGAACTACAGACATTCCTCTAGCAAATAATAAACATGCAATGCATTGTTAACAAGGACAAATAGAGTGGCACAAAATGCAAATGAGGTATAAGAATAAAAAGCAACAAACACCCCTATATCGTTTTACTTTAGCCTGTAATAAACTAATTTAACAGTCAAGTCTGTGCATGTTCATAAGCAGGATTTCCTGGTTTGCCTGAGGCAGCTGATAACATAAGGACAGATTTTCTAACTCTTCTGTGAGATACTGTCGTGGGATTTGACACTATGAAAAACCAGAGATATAGATTTTTTGTCCTGGGATGTAACAACTTATGGCTTTAGCTGATTTCATAGAAGACTTTGTGGAAGAAGCTAGTTTTGACAGATTTGAGAGGTATCCTCCAAATGCGAGGCTTGGCCTTGTGTGCCCTAAACTGATTGGGATGAAGCTGAGCTGAAATGGTCAAAACAATACTGCTGAGACGTGAGCTGAGTCCATCCGCTGCTAGAAGACTGATATGATTCAGGATAATAGATAAAATACACTCTGGTCAATGCAGCCTAAGTTCGAAATGTGAGAGAAATATTATTAGGATATCAGCAGTCAAGGGCAAGTAGGAGCCATTATAATTTTGGAACCAGAATTATTGTACCTCCTGGTAACCACAGTAAAAACTATTTTTTGTTGTTGTTAAATGGTCTTGGAGCAAACTTTCTCTCCTGGCAAAGCAAACTGTAAACAAACAGTGTCCAATTAAAAAAAAAGGGCAAAATTATGTTTACCCATCCTCAGACAAATTGGCAACCTAGACTGAAGATTTATTTATTTTTTTTCCACATTCAGGTTGGCTTCACATTCTCAGTCACTTGTTTTCAGCAGAGTGTTTTCAAGCTGTGCAAATACACCGAGTGCCACTTTGTCGTGACGACTGGGGAGATCTTGTACTTTGTCCCAAAAATTGTTGTATGTTTCAGGTTTGGAATTGTTAAGAATCCAAAAAGCAAAACGTCAGGATGAGTGCATTCCCTCGCAACCCCCCTCCCCCACCCAAGAGCTTCATTAGGGTAAACTCGGTTTAGACTTTCACTCTAAACACCAGCTGGCGTCTCAATCACAACCGTCTGTTGTGGTATGTCAACATATTTAGATGTTAACACTTTCCTTTTTTATTACCGTTCTTCTGTTCTGTTGCCAAAACAGGAAATGCCAGGTGTAGTGTGTTAAATGTTGTCAGCTTTACAAATTTTTTTAAGATGATAGTTGTGTTTCCTCAGTGTTTCCCCTATAAAAATTTTGTAACCATGGTGGTACCAGTGAGGGGGGAAGGAGGGTCACCAACCAATATACCAATAACAAATGCCATTGATGATGTTTTGTTATTAACACAGATAAATCATACCATATACCACATACCAGTTCTGAATATCACTCTTTTTGTAATTGATGCCAATTTATTATTATTATTATTATTATTATTATTAACATAGGCCAAATAAAAAACAGGCACTAAAAACAGCAAATTATGATTCACCAATATGTAAATCTGTTAAGTTAAATGTGTCAGTGACACAATTTGCATTCTGGCTGTTGGTATTTAATTTTTTTTCTTGGACTCCCACCCCACTCGCCTCCTCTGCTCGTCCACTTGACTCTCATGCTTCCTCTACTTAATCAAATAATAATCTATAATCTTAATCTATTACTTAAATAAGTCATGTACAAATTGCATTATTTTCACATCTGTTCAAGGTTGTGAAGATGCTATCAGAATGAAATTATTCGGCATAATTCAGGAATCCTGCGTGAACCTTGTGGCATCGATGCTGTTACCTGACCAGAGCTCTCTTCCTCGGTTGCCTTTTGCTTTTTCGGAAAATATTTTAACAGACTTGTCTGAAATTTCAAACAGTGGCTAATACATCATGGTGCGTAGATGATAGCCTACATTGTTTAAGCTAACCAGTGTCAGCTTCATTAGCCGGACCAGTTACTTAACATAACATAGCATCACACTTGCTGTTCATCATCAGTATCTGTGTTGGAATGTCTGTTCAACTTGTAAAATCTAAACCAGCTTAGCAGCTACCTTTCCTCTCTTTGGACTAATAAGCTTGTCGGTTGCTCTCAAAGTTGCCTTGCCTGTGGGCTTAACTAATGAAGTTTAATTATGCCCCACCGCTCTCCCTGTCGCCGTACTCGTGCAGTGTGTTTATGTCCAGAGCAGATGTCTGACAGTAGAGTTAATTGCAGGTTCACTTAAGAAAGTTTGATGTTGTCAATGTGAAACAGTTTAATTCTCAATTCAGTTCAATTTTGAAGACGTGGTGCTAACAATATAGCCATGCCGAGCCACCATTGCTAAGTCAGTGTAGGAGAAACACTGTTCCTCATGTACTGCAAAATAATTTGGTGCTCCAACAATTATTTCAGAGATGATATGTCAGCATGACTTGGACACTGATGGTAAATTAAATTTCTTTGCAGCTGGAGCTCAGGAGTCAGGAACTGTTAAAATGAGAGCACTGTTGACAAAAATATTATTATTATTATTATTATTATTATTATTATTATTATTATTATTATTATTATTATTATTATTTTTGATAATGTTAATGTTCAAATCTACCCACTTACTTCTGAATTGAATAGGCAGAAGCCACTTGATTTGTAGTACATGAAAAGCAAGCCATACGACAATTAAATTAGTTGAAATCCTTTATTTATGGTTTTCTGTCACCGAGATCTCTGTCTGTGCTGCTTTGACACCATCTTACTTTGCTTTTCATTTAACACAGCCAAGTGAGTGAGATGAGTACTGGTTTAAGAAGTCATCTGATGATGCTGATTATGTCTAGTACAATAATCCTGTTGTTGGATTTAAAAGACCGGCTCTATCATTTCCTGATATTTTTTTTTCTTTAGATGCTCAATGGAAATGTGTCCATGAAGTCCTACAGAATTTATTGCTAACCTTATGATAACCTTTTGATGCATTGTGATTTTCTACAGATAAAGCTTGTGCAACCGCTGCTTGAACAAATCAATGGAATTGTAAGAGTCCCTGCTGGAATAGAAATGTTAAAAAAAAAGCAGTTTTTAAACATGAGCATTTTAGATGTATTGTGTTTTTCTTTTTTTATTTAAAATAAAACAATCTTCTCTTTCTCCTGAACATACATCTAAGAGCCTTGTCCCTTGTGAGGTGTGCTCTTTCATAGTATGATGTTAAAAGTGAGAAGGATACATGCGAACACATTGTTTTTCAGCCTTGTTCTTGTCTTCCTTCACCCTTAGAAATGATAGAGAGGTCTTGAAAATGTGTATGCGTTCAGATTAATCTTCATAAAAGAAATTGGGGCTGTGCCTTATTCTACCAAATGGAGCATGAGAGAATTTCTGTCTGCATTTTCTTCTGACTGCACATTTCATACACTTCTTTTCGTCTTTCTTGGAAAACTATCTGCATCAGTTTTGTCTGCTAAAAATGATGTTTATGATCAATAGAAAGGAATATGCTGGAGTAGGTCATCATCAGTCAGAAAGTCCAACAAGCTCACATTTACACATGCCCCCCCACATGGTGTGTGGTGCATAAGCAAACATTAAGGTCAGCTTTAGCTTCATCAAGGAGATGCACTCAGTTGCAATTGGCAATAAACATGTTCTTCCGTTCACTTACCCTTTAATTGCATTGTTATTGTACAAAGGGAAGATGGATATCTGAATGTTTGACACAGTACTTTTTCAATTAGTGAACTTTTCTGGGTCTGTGGCTATGTGTCCCAAGCGCACATTACTAAAGGCAGGCGAGAAGGCTCTAGTTAGCTTTGAATTCATTAACAGTAAGACTAAATGAGAACATTCAGAATGCTCCAAATGAACATTAGAAGGAGGGGAAAAGTGGAGGTTTTTGTGGTTTTGCAATATTTTAGTACTAAAGTCGCCAATTTCCTTTCTAACCAGCTTTCAGTTCTAAATAATATAACATACAACAGACGTGAAGAGTGAAGTGACAAATCTAACACTTCTTGACAGTTGTGCCATGATTTTTTAATCTTCCAGAGCACGAGACGCAAAAACGAAATTGTTTATACAGTAAAGCATGCAGAGACATGGCAGTACTAAAAACACAATTTGTAGGTGCTGTGTAAAATGTGATTTCCACTCATCTTTTCCAGCATTTATGATTATGAGGTAGCATCCTCCAAGTCAGGGCTGCAGCAAGAGGCCAGGATGTGGGAGACAAATACCTGATAGCTATGCTACCCAGACATTACTAAATGAACAAACTGGCAGTTTACAGCTACCCCTCAGTGTAATCTCCATGTTTTATAGATGAGAGAAATCTCACTAACTCTCAGGGAATGAAAGCACCTCTCAGGATGGAACCATAATGGTCTCTCTGTAAAATGAGACGGTGCATTATGAGTGTTTGTCATTGCACATTTCAGCAACTTTATTTTTACAGGCCAAAGGGAGAATGCCACAACATTTGAGAGGACGTTGAAGCTTTTACTTCATTAGCCATAAGTCAAATTGATCAGAGAACAGAATAAATGTTTCAATGCGTTGATTCACTCAGCAATTAAAGTGAGAGCACTGCTGTAAAAGGGGAAAAAACACAAATGCCTTCAGTCTCTTTAACTATTCTGTTCACTGTAGGACTTGTAATGTTGTGCTTGTTTCATGTGATGTGTACGTGTTATTGATGGGGGAGGATTGGTTCCCATCTGTAACAATTTTCTTTATTGACACTATCACTCCTTACCTGACTTTTCTTTGCTTCTAGCAGTGACAATCAAGAATGATGGTTCGCAAGCAGGTTTGGTTAATAGAGGGAAACGCTACAGCAGGGATCCTCAGGTCCTCAAAGGCCAGTGTACTGCAGGTTTAAGATGTTTCCCTGCTGCAACACACCTGATTCAAACACAGAGTTTTGCAGAGCTTGACTGCGCAATCTGCTAGTTAACCATTAATTTATGTCAGGTCTGTTGCAGCAGCGAAACTCCTAAAACCCACAGAACACCAGCCCTCAAGGACCAGGATGGAGGATCCCTTAATATTGAATTAAGGCCTGGCCAAAGTATTATGCCAGTGATTGAAATCTTTTGTTGTGACTGTTTGCATGTCAAATATTCAGTTTTGTCTCTGAGCTGTTTTCTTTCCAAGATTGAAAAACAAACGCAACATAAAACCTTTCAAGAGCTCCATCAATCAAAAGCAATTAATTTCTTTTTCTGGGGGGCTGCAGCAGGTTTCGGTATAAAAGAAGAAAGTAGTTTTAACAAAACAAAATAATCTCAGCTCAACTATTGAATAAATCTGGAAGAAAAAAGCAAAATACTGTTCCATTCAGCACACTTAATATTACAAGACCAAACTGAGCTATAATTTACCATAACCATATATATCACAAAATCACCCTGTGTAAGAAACTATAAAAATAAATATATAATGTGCCCAAAGGTTATGGCCTACATGGCCACAGGTGTTCAGCTAAATCACAAGGGTTTACTAAATTTTGTCTTTACCACTGGAAGGTCATCAGAAGCTTATATGCCTGAGAACTGCTGAATTAGCTTGAAGTGGACAAAGATGGAGACATGCAAGGAATTTGCTATCAGGTAGCACAAAAGGGCTTACTTGAAAGTTAACAGAGCTCATCAGTTTTCTGAATTATTTAGCTGCAGGGAGATGACAGATGAAACTACTTTTGAAGAGACGTTTTACTGTAACTCGGTGCTATCGGATTTAGGTGCCAGTTTAAAAATACTGCTGCATTTCAGCATATGAAGACCTCTCATGGATACTATATGCGTGTAAATTTTAAGGCTGCTTCCTAACGTTTTACTATTCCATATTTTTCTTGTTTTCTCCTTTTAGACTTTGTTATTACCACCCCTATAGCTCAACCTAGCATCTCCCTGCTTGCGCAACAGGTAATGATGTGTTTGAAGACTGAGATTTTGATCAGCATCAGTCTTTAACTGTTGTCTCAGACTCAAGTGTGAGGGAGCAGGTGTCACACGCTAGAGATACAGACCAGGCACCGGTGGGAGAAAGGCGAGAGCTGCTGGCCCTATTATTGCCTTACAAATGCCTCAGGCCATCAGGCAAACATGCACCCCAACCCACTGCATCAGAGTAATTCAATAGCTCTCTCCACACCACCCTTCAATGTCTCAACACCTTTCCAAGGTTGAAAAATACCTCACACCAGTTAGCTCCCCAGGATGTTGACCCGGCAGTGCAGGTCATCACGTTGAAACAAAGAGATGCTTATCAGCCGAGCCGTCCTCCTCACTCACCTCCATCCTCTGCCCCTCACACGGTGAGCGATGACTTCTCTGAAACTGAATATCAGTGATATCATCTGGGTGCTTCTTTACCCCTCTCTTAGGATTCAGAGGGGTGTTGTGAAAAAATACCATCAGGCACTTGGTTGACAGAGGACCCCTCAAGGGGGTGGTGGTCAGTTTGGTGCCATTAAGTGGTGTGTAATACAAGACCAAGAGACTGGCAGAAAACCAGAGAAAGGGAGAGGCAGATGGACAATTATGAATAAAGAGGTTAATGCTCCATAACCCATTTTCCATTTTTTTTTTCCCCACTCTGGAATTTAGCAGCTAAAAGAAATTACACGCTGCCCCTGTGCTCAATCCATGAATTTAGTCGCTGTATGTTTTTAGTGTAAAGCTTAGTGCTCCCACCTTTTTAAAGAAAAAAAAAAAGATGGATTTGTGCATGTTCCATACAAAGATTCCCCAAATAATTTTGAAAACCTTCGTCATATTTTCCTGTATATTTTATATGCTGACTTTCTTTCTTTCTCAAAATATTTGGGATACCTGATAATGAATCCCCCTGAAACATGCAGTATTCCTCTACATTAGTAATCAGAATATTACAGTGGAAATCACATTTTGCTCAAATGCAGCAGTAATTGGACTTAAGTATTTGCATGCCTCAATATACCAGATAATAACCCAGCTCTTATAGTCAGCTTTTAAGAGCTGGGATATGATCTTCACTGGCCTTTTTATAAACAAGGCATGATGGTTGGAATATATGAGTACCCTGAGTATGAAGCAAACTCTGCCTTGCATATAAATGTATCCACTAAGGATTCAATTATATTGCACATTTATTTAGATTATTCCCTTGTGGTCCCAATCAGAATTCAGAACCATTCAGAAATTTCACTTCACCCTTTAAGTGTAGTCATGCTGAAAAACCAAAGAACAACAACAAAGAAAGCACCTCTATAAAAGTAAAATGTTTGGCATTTTACTGCAATCAGGTGTTTGTTAGAACAACACCAAGTAGAAAAGACATCAGCAGTGATGAGAAGCAATTGTTGCTGCCCCACTAGTCTTGGAGGGTTTTAATGCCATTTTCATACAGTTTGGATTCTATCATTCTTTGGAGAAGCACAGTAGGAACAAAAAATGAGTGAACGTGAAAAGAAAACATGGAAAAATTTTCACACAATTATATTGCTTTCTCTCAACATTAGAAAAATCTGTTGTTTTAATTCAGTGCACTTGTGTTGGGTCAGCACAATCTATTAGGGTTGATTCAACATATTTACCGGGCACTGATTCGGCCTAATTGGGTTGCTCAAACTAATTTTACATTGGTACAAATTAAAAAAGTAGGCTATATTAAATGGATCTTATTCGAGTAAAGCAAGTTGAAACACATTCCCTGATTGAGTCATGCTGAAATGGGTAATTTTAGATAATTTCTAATCAAACCATACACATTAAATTGGTTTTACAGACTCTTTTAGTCCAACTGACTCACAAGTAAGGAATGCATTGGGGTTCTCTGCTTGGCCGAATGATGTTTTGACATAAACAGCTGTTCAGAAAAATGTCTATTTTGATTACATAGTGTGAACTCCAGTAACATTTGTTGGTTAAAATATTATTATTTAGACCCACTTATCATCAGTATATCATAAGTAAAACTAAATTAAATCAAGTACTTTTTTACAGAACAGATCTGTCTGAAACAACAAGACTGATGAGTAAATTGACAATCTCTTGATTGGTGGTGGGGTTATTATTTGAGTTTGCTTTGCAGCTCCAGGATATTGTAGTGATTGAGTTGCCATGAACTCCTCTGCATCAGAAAGTATTCTGGAGTCAAGTCAATGTAAGGCCATCTGTCCGACAGCTAAAGCTTGGCTGAAATTGGGTCATGGAATAGGAGAATGATCCCGAGCACAGCAGCAAATCTACACCAGGGTGACAGAAGAAGAGGAGAAAAGATGTTGCAATGACTCTGTCAAAGTCCAGACCTCAGCTGGATTGAAATAACTGTGGTGGGAACTCAGCAGAGCTGTGCATAAACAAATTACTGCAAACCTCACCAATCAGAAGCAACATTTAAAAGTTGATTTGGACAAAATTTCTCCATAACATTTTGAGAGACTGATAACATAATACAGAAAACTACTGCTTCAAAAAAATGTTACTAAAGGTCGTCAAATAAGCTGTTGAATCAGGGCCTGTAATTTCTGTATTTGAATATAAGTATCACTATCACTTTAATATACAAACCAGAACATTTTACATTCTCTCTGCTTTGCTTGTGCATTGTCTCTGCAGAAGGTATTTATATTCTCTTCCTCAGAGTGTATTCATAAAGTTTTCATGAGTGAATTACTTTGATTAGAGGATTCATAGCTATTACAACTTGTATTGTGGCATCAAATGCATGGACAGAAGAGTTGCCTATGAATCAGGTAACTTCATTATGACCCGAGGAAAGCTGCTTTCAGGATTATTGTTTTTAATGCAGGCAGAATATGAGATTCAGCAATTTTACACGATATATAGAAAATATCGTTAAATGCAATATAAACATATATAAAACTAGCTTGATGACTTGTGTATGATAAGAGTTCTCCTTTTCCATCACTTTTCTCACAGCCACTTACCTAATCAGATGAATCCACTTTCTTGTAGTCAATCAGCCAAGCTCACAGATAGTGTCCAATATCCACTCCTCTTATCAACTAATCACAACAGAGAGCTATAATCAAATAATCAATGAGCCATTTGACTAGAGTCAATATTTCACCTTCCAAAGCTGCCAATTTAGGTTTCCATTTGTCAGCCTGATGTGACACTTTGGTCAATAAAACATCCTTTTATACTATCCAACCTAATTACATAATCAGCTCGCTTCAGTTTAGCTCTGTTTGCTAAAAAGATAACTGTCATTATGACACCAATTTGTTCTGTGGAGAGCTTTGAAAATGGATAGTGTTATGAACAGCACAGTATTATTACAAAGCGATGTTCAATGTCACAGTCCACTAACAAATATATGTATTTTAATATTTGTGTGATAGTACTGGTGGAATAAATAAGAACCACATAGAAAAGTGCTGTTATTTCTCTTCTTTTATCTATACTGGTAAAAAAAAAAAAAGAAAAAAGAGGGGCACAATACATCAAATATATGGCTATTATGTCCCCGAGGCTCTAGACAGTTCTGAAATTGAAGAAAAATAACAGGCGCACCATTTTTGAAAGCTTGCATCTGCTGTTCTTTGCATGGCAGGTCTCAAACTCATGGTACCTAAATTCGCCCGTAATGAACAGAGCTGTGTTCTTTGGTTGTGAGCCAGAGGTAGTGTGGCATGGATATGTAGCTGCTGTCATTAGTAGAGGCGAATAACCAAATTTCAGGTCTTTGATGGACTGTGACATGGTAGGTCAAGTTTTTCTTATGGGGCAGCACAGGGTCTGACTTCTGTGGAACTAAGCTGCTGTCGGTCCAGATGGGGTCTGGCCACAGCAGATTACCACTCCTTCACTAGATGCTATTGTCAGTGAAGAATTATTCAGAAAGTAATACAGTGTAATCCCTCACTTAACCATGACATTTCCCGTTCATGGCACACAATCTCTCTGACACCTGTCAGTGGTCTGCAAGACATGGCAGCATTACATGTGATGCAACTTTCAAGATGGGTAAAGCAGTAATGACTTACTATGTCGTAAAATAACAGTTATTTTATGTGTCAGTGAAGCGAGTACAGAAAACTACATGAAACGATGTCTTAGAATCAATAAATAAACAGGAAATATATGTGGACCCAGCATAGTCAGGTGGATAGTGGGATGAAAAGTCTTTCCTTATTTTTCTAGGCTCATTGCTGGGCTTACTGGTTCAGTAGCTCACCGGGGAAACTCCCACTACCCCAGATGGTCTGCCCAACCCTGTTCAGTGTAAAATGAAACAGGAATTCAGAAACATATGGCTCATCTCTGGTGAATGGACTGAGCAGAGACTGGAGCAAGAGCTGGACATGTCATTGTTCACCGTGTGAGCGCCCTTCTTTGGTTTTCTCCTTGTCATCAAACTCATCCACACAGTGGAGGGCTGTCTGAGGTTAAGCTCTTTAAAACAGATGGCGGAAATCTGCTCAACACTCTTGGTTAAATACCCTCTTTATTTTTCTAAGGTACCCTAAGTAGTTTTTGTGTTTTACAGAAAGCTAGTGACATGGGGTCAAACTGTTGATGAGATGAGTGTTTGTAAATACTTTGCTGCCTTAAGTTAATCTTGGCATTTATCTCCACATGTCTGCATTTCTGGAGCCATATGGCCAGGAATCCGCATTTACGCTCAATCCACAAAAATAAGTCTGAGAATGCCTCATACCCCCATCAAATGCCACCTATAGTCTTGTGGAATTTTAAAGCACTACCCACAGGGAATTGTGGGAAAGCACCTCCTCTTTACAGAAGAGAGTAGCATGGAAGAGTGAACACCTCAGAGAGCAAGAATAGGAACTGGTTAGGGGGTTTGTGCACAAGGGAGGAGGGAAGTCACAGAGGGCGTGGATGGACTTAACACATACCAGGCTTAAAGAAAAGAACCTGGAGGATTTTGAAGGAACTCTTCAACCTTCTGTGGTTCAGTGCCTTTCATTGCAAATTCTAGTCATTCACACTGCACAAAAAGTTGGTGGACAGCTGGGCTTAGACTCAGCCATTCACTGGAAATAAGATGGGCTGTGGAAGCAATGACCTGAGTCATCCTGCTGCAGAGGGAAAACAGAGATGAGTAGAAGATTCATCGAGCCCAGTTTAATCTTCAGTTTGCCAGAAACAATAATTGGACCCTCATGAATCTCAAACAATAGGTACAAGGAAATTTGCAACACTGCATATTTAGAAAAGCCGTTTTATCTTTATTTTATTTATGTATCATAAATGACAGTCACAATAATTTTTATTTGACTCTTTTAGCAAAAAATTAAAAACACTCAGGTCCATACCACATCTACTAACAGGTGGAGTAACAGTCAATTTCAACAGTGATCTCCTGGATGTACACTAATTCTCTCTCCATTCTTTAGCAAAATCACTATTTTTTTTCCTCTAACATTGACAAATGTTAGAGGAACTACTCTAACAAATGACTTTGGTGGACCTGTGTCTTCCATAACATTTTCTGATGCTTTTATCAGTACAGGCTTGTACCTGTAAATTTATGTGCAAAACGTGCAAAATGTCCTGTTAGCAAACGTTAGCTCCAGCTCCATCTTGGCTATTTCAGGTATTGACATGGAAGCAAAAGGGAGTTTGGCTCATATTTGTGAATTGAAACCAAATCCAAACAAATATTCGAGTCCAAGTGAGTGAAAATCTTTATGCATTGACTTTGTTTTTGCTTACCCAAAACTGTGTTTGCATATGAACAATGGACATAAATACACAGAAAATTTTATTTATTCCCTTCATTTTTTTTTTTATTTTAATTTTTTTGCGCTGTTAACTGTGGTGTCAACCTTTTCAACCTATTTTGTAAAATAAGTAGTTTGACCCTGGCTTTTCAGAATTTACATCAGCAACTATGGAATGTTTTTTAGTTTACTAATAATGTTTTCTTATTCAGTTTTTCATATTTGCATCACAAATGACTGAAATGTCGGAATCTTGCTTTTATACTTACCCTTGATCATTCTTACCTCTCACGTAAAACTGATTAAGTCAGCTGCCGTTGAATTTAGTTTTAGATTTTTACAGTAAAACACCATAAGAGGTTTTCCGTCTCTAAACTTATTGATGAGGGACAGAGAGGTTGGTTTTGAAGATTGCTACATTTTTTAGGAGGTAATCTTATGGAAAAACTTGCTGAAAGGGTCTAAAGCTGATTAAATCTAGCTGGCAAAACCTCATGAGCAAGAGATGTGCTGAATCAAATCACTGCATGCAGATTTCCAGCAGATTTCACTACATCGGATGGTAAAAATTACAATTATGTGAGGGGAATACCAAGTGCGTGTGGCTGGATGTTAATATATTATTTTAATAGATTGAATTTACAATCCAAGTGTTTAAATATACTCCACAATTGTCAGGTATTGACGATGGCACCCATACGTAGAATAAAACGAGAGCAATGTATAGACTAAAGAGCATTTGAGCACACATGTGTGCACAAATCTATTTGCTGTTTTCTTCATTTATGCCTCTGTTAGCCCTGCGGTCCTCTTTGTCCAACACTTAGTTGTGTTGAATGGTTAGGGTGTGATGCTGGTAATGCTAATGCTTATCCCCAGATCAGAGCAGGCCCAGGAGACTGATGGGAATGTTGCCAGAGAGCAATCTGTCATGGAACATACATCTTTGTCCAATGTGGTCCTGACGAATGTCAGACTGGCAGAGCTTGAGTGGGAGAAGTAAAAGGTTGTCTGAAGAGGTCTCTGTCTGATAAATTAAAAAAAAAAAAAAAAATGTTTCATGAATTTTAAACAGCTTGCTGTTTGTCCGCCTGCAGTTTTAAAAGACCAAAGGTTTTTTAAAAAAAAGAAACAGTACAGGCTGATAGAAGAAATCTGCATACATTTGCATTCATTTTGCTTCATGTTAATTTGCCTCTTTCTTTTAGAGGTGCATTTACAGTCTCTGTTTTCTGTTTTTCTTTCCAAGCTGCCTTAATTTTAGAGCACAATTCTCTTCTTTCTGTCTCATTTTCTTTTAATCTTTTGATGTGTATAGAAAATTAAACTGCTCTTCTATTTTTTAATTTGGCTGTTTTTTTATGTTTTCACTCTCCGGGAAGGTAAACTCATGCTTTGGTCATGCAAAAGGTGTGATTTATTTATTTCTTTTTTTCTTAATCTAGTTTTACTATTAATTAAAGCTGTGTGTGTTTTGGTTTGTAAAACCTTGTTCAGCATGTTAGAACAATCTTGTTGGCTGTATGTGGTGTTGGTCAAAGGTGCAAATGCCTGTTTACTTCTTAAACTATTATACACTGATGAAATTGTTAAAACGGTAAACATTGTGTGGTTTACAGATGCCATACAGACTATTACACTTTAGTTTTATTTATTCATTTTTTAAAAAGGGACAATGCAGATTAATTAGCAATCCAATATAGACATAAAATGTAAATGTGCCATGAGCTCATTTTTAGCTGTAGTCCCTTGGCTGGTCAACACAACATAAGGTACATACTTTACAAAAAAAAAAAAAAGTAATATTAAAGTATTTGGTAATATGAAAGCTGTATTTTAAAGTATAGTCAAAGATATGGTAGGCTTGTTATTCATGAGCAAGTTTGTTACTTCAAATTGATTTCTTAAGTTTGGTTTTAAAAATGGGATAACTGGTACTTTCTCTTAGTTCACTGGGAAGTCTGTTCCAGTCATTTTTGGCTCTTAATGAGAAAACTGTTTTTACTGATTGTGTCTGTGCTGTACGACACAGTACCCTCCGGTGGTTGCCATACCGCTGCCATTTTGCTCAATAAACTCATGGAGTGGGGGAGGAACCAGCACATGTAATTTCTTAAAAATAAGACAGGCCTATAAAAAATGTAAAAGGTTATTAAAATGAGGTAAATATTCTTTTACAATATGGCAGTGATGGTAACTGATGGGTTTTTGATCCAGTGCTTTCAGAGTCTATTGGTTTTGGAGTTATCCTGTTTGCTTGACACTAAGTTGTAAAACAGTAGGATATGTGGGGATAGATTATGGCATGCATGAAGAGATTAGCTGCCTCTACTGTTAAATATGGTCTAATGTGCAAAATTAAATTTCACAGTATTGACCACCTTTTTTTTTTTACCTGCTGTTTGGAGGTTAAATTGCAGTCTTAAAATAATTCCAAGGTACTTTAAATCAGATACAGCCAAGAGTGTTTCTCCTTCGATAATAACTCATTAGACAAAGGAATGAAGTCATATCTGTAGCCTCTTCCATCTTGCTTATCGCAGCTTTTTTTAATTTATTTTTTTTATTGCATGTTGCTTTTAAGGAGCTTGCCATCTAACCTTTTACTGATGAATTAAAGCTCTGTGACCTACTTTGGTTTGAAACATTAGCCATCAGTTGAAAGTTATTTTCCCCTTAATTCTGAGGGTCTATTCTTGGATATTAAGCTTCGCAACTCATTTACTTTCCTAATGGTTGAATGCTAATGAGATATTTTCTTCACAGTCTTTGTTTTAAGAAATAAACTCCTAAATTATCTAAAATGTTTTGGTTGTAAGTTTGGAAACTTGAGCTTGGAAACCAGAACGTGTTTAGTGTTTCTGAATATGATTCTAAATTTAAACTATCTGCAGAGAAGCTGTTTGTTATTTTTTCACTTTGGATTGGATCAAATCCTGATTTAAACCCCAAATGTTAAATTCAGCTGCTAAGTTAGTCAAATGGATTTGTACAAAGGTGGTGACAGCAGGGTGGAGGAGGTCGATGCAGAGGTTACACAGATTGTTTCTTGATTATAAGATCTGCGGCAGGTGGAGATGAGAGCACTCATTTTCTGCTTACTTGAGTCTTCCCAGAAACTGTTTTAATCCTTAATAGCCATATTTAGACCCACAGAGAACTCTGATCTTTAATCTCTCGCTTGGCAGACTTTACTTCAGTGTATGCAAATATTGTGACCTGATTTAAATTGAGGGGGCTTTTTTTGTTTGTTGCAAAGGACTTCTTAGAAAACTTCATAGACACATATCAGATTAATAAGGATGGCTCTGCTCAGGGGAGCATTCTGCAGCCTATGTCATGTTTCATCGCCTGAATCTTTCTCAGTGATTACAATCCTGACTGCTTTTCTATGTTAAGCATAGCTAATGAACATTTTCCTTCTTGACTGCTGAGCCTTCACAAATGATGGTATTAATTCAGTAAAAAATGTGCATGAGAATAATTTAATATAAACACTTTGTGGTATTCTTACATTGATTATCTGCTTATATGATAAATTTAAAAAAAGGTTTATTCCAATTTGACATTTTTAAGGCCCCTTATGAGCTAATAAATTAGCTGTCATACAGAATTTTTTCTATTGTTCTTATCTACTTCTTCTTTGCTCAAGGGATGGAGGATAAATCAGAGCCAGCCACAGTGAACCATGCCACATCTTACTTTTTATTGATTAATTACATAAGATGGGCCTCATTGATCTGTATGACAGTTGCAGACCAACTTTTTTTTTTCTTTTTTCTATCACAGGCTGTCTACCATACTGGAGTACTTTCTATTGGCTCAGTATCTATCTTCATGTAAGAGATGTTCTCATAATAATGATTTTAAGGGAAATAGCATTCCTCTGCTGGAAAATAGACCGCTCAATTCAATAATCGGGTGTTGGCTGAACATGTATATTCTGTATTTAGTGATGAACTGACACTAAACCAGGTTACTAACTAATATTACACTGAAAGTAGCTAAATATTTTTATTTTTTAGACTAACACAGTTTAAGATGCGTTCACCATTACGTACCCAAAAATTAGATCTGTAAGGACTTGAGTTATTTCTGATGTTGCCGAGCGATGCGATCGAAAAACGATATCTTGCATCATGACTAGGACATATGTGCCACAGGCATTTCAGGCAGCTGGTGATTCCTTGGTCAAATTGTCTTCAGAAGTTGGTGCATCAGATTGAGAACAACTACTTAGATTCTAGTATGTTCACAGTGTAAATCCAGAAAGCTTGAACACTGCTAAACACGTGTTATCATGATGACCCAAACCTTCACTCAACAGAGACATACAGACATTAAGTGGTAGATTATAGTTACGATTTTGTCAGTTAAAGGTCCCATATTATACACTTTATTCCCAATCTGAGACCATTCATTAATATCTAAATGAAATATTTCCGCCATGGTATGGACAAATCGACCCTCAGTTTGAGTGCAGTGGCTTCTCTTCACCTCCCTCTTTTTAGCAGCTTCAGAAATGTGCCGTTTATGGTGGGCGGAACCCTGGTGGAGCAGCTCAGCTGTTGGCTCCGCCCATCGCATCGCCCGTCATGAGGTGATTGACAGGTTAATATATTTTCAAGCTATCAGACTAATAAGGCCGAAACGATAAAATAACTGCCAGCTCTTACCTCTCCAGCTGTGTCACGGACAGTTGGTATTGAACCTGGCTTCAGCTTCAAACGGTTGGCGAAGCCTGCTTTCCATGCCCCCATGTTGTGGAAACAGTCCTCTTTGAAATGCTGGCCACAGACATGCAAAACCTTTGGAAGTTTTCCGGGTACATTTCCTCCAAAAATAAAATTAATCCACTCAGTCCTCGTGGGTTCAGTGGATGGAAGTAAAAAAACGTTTTCGTGTTCATTTATGCAGCCACAAACAGAACAGTGCTTCTGTCGCTTAGCCATGTCCGCTAACGAGGGTTGCCGAAGAGGGAAAAACACTGGGCGCTAGGTGATTTTTAGAGGGCGGGCTTTGAGAGCCGGTAGACGGGTCCATCGCTCTGTGGGGAGTGGTTATTGTCCCTTATGACGTCATAACGTACACGCTTTCAAACAAGCTCATTTCAGCGCTTACTTCCCTAGAGGTGGAGCAGGGGGGAGAGAGAGCGCCTGAAAGAGTTTCACACTTACGGGTCTCCTACACATGCGGGGGGACCAGTATGACTGTTCCAAAACCATTAAAAAGTGAATTTTGCATAATATGGGACCTTTAAGAGTGGGCAGGCTAGTAGATTTGTAATATCTAGTGTTCAGTATTCTACATCTATTTGGAGGAATATAAGACTATAATATAATATAAAATAACATAATATAAGACTTTATTTACTCTTTAATGTTTTCAGTGTTTAATGTTTAAAAGACGCTTATGGCTTCATCCCTGAGTTTAACATTCTGAAATTGAAAATGTTTCTTTGCCGAGCAGCAAACTGTTTCTTCAGTTCAAAGAGATACCAAAGATAAAAGTGAAATAACTTTTCTGGCTTTTGGTATAGAAACATCACAGCTGGGGGAAATGGTAATAGTGGAGTGCATACAGAGTGTGTGTGTCTGTGTGTGTGTGTGTTTGTCTGGAATGGGGTGGGGGGATAAAGCGAGGAAGACATTACCAAACAGAGCAGTGATGGGATTTCAGCTAAATGCACATTTCACTCACATCTGTTGTAGTTCTGGTAACTCTAAGGAGCTTTTTGTCATGTGATGACACTGGTATGTTTTTTATAACATGACATTTATTATCAAGGCTTTGCACAAAGACTGACAGCTACGTGTGATGTTCTAGATGTGAAGCAACAACCATAAAATGGCATGAAATGTGGACAAAGAAAAAATCTCAAAGGTTTAAAATACAAGATACTCAACATCAATGCAGGAAAACAGCTATATAATACATAAAAGTACATAGTGTAACGATGCCTTTAGAACACAGTCACACTTCCTCAGTCTCTGTTGTAATCAAAGCTTCCTTGTTAAGACAGCCTGTCCTGCCAGGCTGGCTTGTGAGTCCATATCCTCCTTATGTACAGTGCTTCCGGACAGTATTCACAGCGCTTCACTTTTTCCACATTTTGTTGTGTTACAGCCTTCTTCCAAAATGGAATAAATTCATTTTTGTCCTCAAAATTCTACACGCAATACCCCATAATGACAATTTGAAAAAGGGGTTTTACTTTTAGATTTTTGCAAATTTATTAAAAATAAAACTATAAGAAATCACATGGATGTAGGTATTCACAGCCTTTGCCATGACACTCAAAACTGAGCTCAGGTTCATCCTTTTTCACTTTATTATCTTTGAGATGTTCCTACAGCTTAATTGGAGTCCACCTGTGGTAAATTCAGTTGATTGGACATGATTTGGAAAGGCAAACGCCTGTCTATATATAAGGTCCCACACTTGACAGTGCATGGTAGAGCACAAACCAAGCATGAAGTCAGAGGAATTTTCTGTAGACCTCCGAGACAGGATTGTCTCGAGGCACAAATCTGGAGAAAGGTACAGAAACAAATCTGCTGCCATGAAGGTCCCAATGAGCACAGTGGCCTCCATCATCCGTAAATGGAAGAAGTTCGGGATAACCAGGACTCTTCCTAGAGCTGTCCGACTACTTAAACTGAGCGATCTGAAAATGGTGCACTGACTCTTCCCATCCAACCTGATGGAGCTTGAGAGGTGCTGCAAAGAGGAATGGACGAAACTGCCCAAAGATGGGTATGCCAAGCTTATGGTATCATATTCAAAAAGACTTGAGGCTGTAATTGCTGCCAATTACAGGTGCATCAACAAAGTATTGAGCAAAGGCTGTGAATACTTATGTACATGTGGTTTCTTATAGTTTTATTTTTAATAAATTTGCAAAAATGTAAAAATAAAACCCCTTTTTCAAATTGTCATTATGGGGTATTGTGTGTAGAATTTTCAGGACAAAAATGAATTTATTCTGTTACAGAATAAAACTGTAACACAACAAAATGTGGAAAAAGTGAAGCGCTGTGAATACTTTCCGGATGCACTGTGGTCTGAAGCATCATCAAGAGATTACTTCCATGTTTTCTCTCACTAAAAGAGTAATTGGGTATTTATTTTCATTAGTCCCCATTTTCTCCCTCTTGAAATAACTAGCACATAAGTATATTGCAGTGTCTTTTATTATCCTGTATAATTTTAGTTTCTGTGTTGATTGTATTAAACTTGTATGTCAATGATCATTGTTTAAACTCACAATTAATTTACATTTGCTTCTGTTTAAGTAGGTCAGAATATCATGAAACTGTTAAATGAAATAAAACCGTTTCTTTTTTAGTAAAACTTCTGTATTTTAGTAAATGACTATGCTAAACAGTCTTCAGTATGTAAGAGGAGGATTATTTTAAATGAAGTACATTTTTGCATGCGTTACAGTGGCGCTCACACAGCACAGCGTGACTTTTTTTTTTCTCTCTACCAATAACATGTATCTTAGGAGACAATGTTTTAAAGCAGGTTTGGTGATAAAGATGAAAAACTGCAGGTGTTGATGATTAAAAAATATATATCATGTCTTCGACCTCTCAACAATAAAATTGCTGGAGGTCTTTTGTTGATGGTCCCTGTCCGTTTCTGTAACCTGGTCAGTCTGATCCCATTAACCTGGCTTCATGCTAACATCAGCCTCAGTCAGCTGGTAGTTCACGACTACTTTCTACTGCTCTTTGTCTGAAATATAAATGCAGATAAATAACAAAGCCATTAGAGTATGACCCAGAAACAGCATAGTTTTACGATTTACATCAATGGACATCTTGCTTTTCTTCTGTTGTGCAGTTTTACCTCATCCTATAAACTCTGATATCTCTGTTAATAATTTATTTATATTTATTCATTTATACCATTTAAGCTTAGAATTGGCCAGCTTTCGTATCATAAATTATTTTAAAATTTTTAAGAATTAAATAAATATTTTTTTTGCCTAATCAGAGGAAAAACTCTGACAGATGGTGAGGAAGTTTCTCGATTTTAAAGAATTGCAGACGAAAATTTAGATTTTGGTCCCAAGCAGAGCTGCGCTCGAGTAAATTTGCGAAGCTTTGGGCCACTGCAAACATAATGTGGCTCGTGATGTGTAAGAACTAGAGAATGAATTCTTTCCTATATTTGGAGTATTCCTTGCTAGGACCATACAGGCCACATGAGCCACTATGTGAGCCACTGCTCATCAGGATCAACATGTTTTCCTTGTTCATCTGTCTAACCAAACCAGACATCAAAAAGTGCTGCAGTTTTGTGACAAGGAAGAGTGCTCTTAACTTTATAGATTTGACACTAAAATGTATCACATGTATATTTCATTGTTAAAAGATGTTGTTTTGAGATAAACCTTAAATCACTCTGAATAATAATAAGTGGTTTCTATTTCAAATAAGCAATCATATTTCCTTTTCCCAGTTACTTGAAAGACCAAATTATTGGTTTAATAAAAAATATATATATATATATATATATATTACAATTCAGGCAGTATCTGCTGTGTGTGGCTGATTTCTAAATATATCACTTGATTTAAGTATGATTTTTTTTATACAAAAAGGTTAAATGTGACATACTTTTTCTACATCATATTTAAAGCTTCTGTAGTAAAGGGATTGGACACAATTTACATTTCTCACTTTGTGATTCTTCAAGATCCTCCCATTAATCATGAACTCTCTCCTTTTAAAAATTAAAACTAGATGCAGTTTTAAACATAGTTGCAGAAGTCTTCCCTCTTCTTTATCTGGTGTTTTCTTCTAATGGACGTCCAAGATGGTCCAGGACCAACAAGCCGAGTGGAAGAAAATTTAGAAATTAAATTGGACTTTGGTTAATGTGAAATTAAAATCAAAGGTTAGTATAAAAAAAAGGAAGGAAAATACATTTTTTTCTCAGAGGTTAATACAACAGTTCTTTTTCTTTCATTTTGTTCTGTTAAATATTTTTAAAAGAAGTAGATTACAGATTAGTTTTTGCACCTAAACATGTTTAAAGCACATTTCTACTTTTGGACCCTATAAACAGGTCTAGTCAGCTCCCAAACAAATAGCTTTTCAGCGGTTATTAGCTAGACTGTGTGTTGCATGTCATGAGAAAAAGCATTTCTCAGATGGGTTGTCTTGAAAATATATGGCTTCTTTCTCTCTGTGCGGCGATGAGTCAGTTAGAACAGTAATGAAGTTATTTTTCCTCGCAGTGAGAAATGGGAGAAAGAAAGGGAAATCAATAGTGATATCTTGAAGCTAGAGTCTGCCATCTAATCTCTCAGTGGTACTGGAAGTGCTTCATTTGGCCTTTTTGATGCTTTCCCACCCACACTTTGCTCACAAAAACACTCACTCCCCAGTGTTTCTTATAAGTAAACATGCGCAAATGGACCTCATACAAGCTCAAAATATCATCTTACCCGTTCTGAAGAGATTTAGGAAAGTGTAGAGAAGTTTCAAATGGAAATCCTGGAAGAATTCAGCACAGACTGTGTGTTAAAACATTCATTCTTTCTTCCCCCTTTGTTAATCATATTTTATTTATATGCTACTGCATGTTTCCACTTTTATCTATTTTTGTGCTAAGCGGCAAAATGACTTTTGTTCTTTTATCAAAGGAGTTTTACACATGAAAAGGTCCAGAGTGTGGAGAAGTTGGATTGTGGCGTAGAAAATGACCTGCCACAAACATGTTGGTCCTTTGCTCTATATTTATAAACCCCTTCCCTCATATTGGCTACTCGTGATGAAGAGGCATCTGCACAGTTCAGGTTATGGTGCTGTGTTAGCAGAGGAATGTAAATCAGAGGTAATGAATGAGGTACCCTACATGCACCTGCACATATGATGTTAATGCTCATATGATCCAACATCTGAAAGGGTGAATCTAAAGACCATAAATAAATAAAAAGCCTTCTAGCTGAAAGGCTTTTTTTTGTTGTTTTTTTGCTCTTCATATTAGCAGGTAGTTTTTCATTGCAAAGAGTTCTTTTTTTAAAACCTTTGCTGTCACAAAAACCATAAAGTGGAACCGCAGCCTTGGCATATGTGTCTGAGTTGAACTGAGGCAGGCAGCCAGAACCAATGTAGCCTTAAGGTAATATGACACAAAAGACCAGCAGATCATCTTTTAATCTTTGTGGCAGCTGCGGCCGTAGTTTTGGAAGACACTGTATGACATGAAGCAATATGAGAGGCTGAGAAGAATAGATGGTCTTATCAAGACCATCCATGTTGTTACGCAGACACTTCTGAGTTTGATTTAGAGTGTCAGGACAAAGACACTGCAACTATGTAGCTACCGTAGTTCAATATCTATACTTGAGAGTGCTCCCTGGACGGTTCCTAAAGATATTACTCTGTAATTCTGTAACTGTCTTTTTGTGCATCCTGATTACTGATGAATAGGACCACCAGACATAACTTGTATTTCTAAATAAGAGAAGTCGTAATTATGGCAAGTAAAAAAAAAAGGAACACATTGATTTCTTCAAATTCTAGCCTGTTCAGACTGTGCAATATCAATGTTTGTCCACACCACAAAAACATATGGTGCATGAAGTTTTTTTTCTTTTTGCATAAATCAGCTTTCTTCAACCCCAAACATTTTTTTATGTCTATATGTGACCATGTATTTTAGTTCTGAGTGTTGAGAAATTGTTTTTAAATTCTGAAAATAGGTCTGATTTGTACTTCTCAAGTACTGCAGTGATGGCGCCGGTAGTAACACCGGTGGTAGCAGAGTGGTCAGAAAAGTTTTGCTGCGTTCTGCACTCTTGTTTACACGGTAACAGAGTTTTGGTGGATAAAATGGCAGAGATTTGACAACAGCCTCCAGAGTGAAATTTTCTTGCGTAACGGTGAATCATATCAGTGTAAATGGTAAATGGTCTGTATTTATATAGTTCTTTACTGTACCTGGAATAATACTCAAAGCGCTTTACATTATATGTCACATTCACCCATTCACACACACATTCACACACTGATGGCGAAAGCTGCCATGCAAGGCGCTAAACTACGACCCATCAGGAGTAATTTGGGTTTGGTGTCTTGCTCAGGGACACCTCGACAGGCAGAGGATCGAACGAGCAACCCCAGGTTACAAGACGACCACTCTACCCACAAACCCACGCCGCCCCAGTGTAAACTGCAACTGGAATCTTTTGGTGACAATGACGTCTTCACGTCATTTTGCAACTTGTGGATTTAGGACCCAGCTTACCCGCGAATGAGCACAACAACAATGCATACCTATTTTTTTAATTTATTTGTTCTATTGAACCTGTTTCTGGTAGAATCCGTCAGCCGAAGACGCATAGGTCACATGGTGCCAGATAACTAGCGATTGTCGCTCAACATTTCTGTTGTTGTGTTGTGTTTCCCGGTCTTATGAGGATGTGACACACACCGGGTGTGTTGTTGCAAAGTTTCACTGCCCATGTGAGGCCTAGCATGCACACTACATCGTTTATGGCCCTGTTTGCGTTTTACCCTGTACGAT